>NC_087071.1:41059887-41164783 GCF_963678635.1 Symsagittifera roscoffensis
GGGAGTGGGGAATAGTTCACTTGATCGATGAGGGGTGGGGAATAGTTCACTTGATCGATGAGGGGTGGGGGATAGTTCACTTGATCGATGAGGGGTGGGGAATAGTTCACTTGATCGATGAGGGGTGGGGGATAGTTCACTTGATCGATGAGGGGTGGGGGATAGTTAACTTGACCGATTAGAGGTGGGGGATAGTTCACTTGACCGATTAGAGGTGGGGGATAGTTCACTTGATCGATGAGGGGTGGGGAATAGTTCACTTGGTCGATGAGGGGGTGGGGAATAGTTCACTTGATCGATGAGGGGTGGGGGATAGTTCACTTGATCGATGAGGGGTGGGGGATAGTTCACTTGATCGATGAGGGGTGGGGGAATAGTTCACTTGATCGATGAGGGGTGGGGAATAGTTCACTTGATCGATGAGGGGTGGGGGATAGTTCACTTGATCGATGAGGGGTGGGGGATAGTTCACTTGATCGATGAGGGGTGGGGATAGTTCACTTGATCGATGAGGGGTGGGGAATAGTTCACTTGATCGATGAGGGGTGGGGGATAGTTCACTTGATCGATGAGGGGTGGGGGATAGTTCACTTGATCGATGAGGGGTGGGGGATAGTTCACTTGATCGATGAGGGGTGGGGGATAGTTCACTTGATCGATGAGGGGTGGGGGAATAGTTCACTTGACCGATTAGAGGTGGGGGATAGTTCACTTGATCGATGAGGGGTGGGGAATAGTTCACTTGGTCGATGAGGGGTGGGGAATAGTTCACTTGATCGATGAGGGGTGGGGGGATAGTTCACTTGATCGATGAGGGGTGGGGGATAGTTCACTTGATCGATGAGGGGTGGGGAATAGTTCACTTGATCGATGAGGGGTGGGGGATAGTTCACTTGATCGACGAGGGGGTGGGGGAATAGTTCACTTGATCGATGAGGGGTGGGGAATAGTTCACTTGATCGATGAGGGGTGGGGAACAGTTCACTTGATCGATGAGGGGTGGGGAATAGATCACTTGATCGATGAGGGGTGGGGAACAGTTCACTTGATCGATGAGGGGTGGGGGATAGTTAACTTGACCGATTAGAGGTGGGGGATAGTTCACTTGGTCGATGAGGGGTGGGGGATAGTTCACTTGATCGACGAGGGGTGGGGAATAGTTCACTTGATCGATGAGGGGTGGGGAACAGTTCACTTGATCGATGAGGGGTGGGGGATAGTTAACTTGACCGATTAGAGGTGGGGGATAGTTCACTTGGTCGATTAGAGGTGGGGGATAGTTCACTTGATCGACGAGGGGTGGGGAATAGTTCACTTGATCGATGAGGGGTGGGGAATAGTTCACTTGATCGATGAGGGGTGGGGAACAGTTCACTTGATCGATGAGGGGTGGGGAATAGATCACTTGATCGATGAGGGGTGGGGAACAGTTCACTTGATCGATGAGGGGTGGGGGATAGTTAACTTGACCGATTAGAGGTGGGGGATAGTTCACTTGGTCGATGAGGGGTGGGGGATAGTTCACTTGGACAATGATGGGGCCGGGGTTGGGGGAAATTGTTCACATGGGCCCTCAATTGATTTGCCCATCTTCTGGAATCAAATCCTCCCGGTCATCAGTGATTGGCCCGGAGTGGTACTCGTCAGGGGGGAGTGTAGTTGCATTGAAGTTGGCGCTGTTCAGTTTGTTTTCATCTGCAATATCAACCGATTTGCTTGCTCCGGAGCAGTAGACATGGAGTCCAGGAAGAGTCTCTCCCGAAGAAGCTTTCGATCTGTTAACAGTTCAGTGGTTTCTATAGAGAAACAGTTTTGTAAATTTCCCTACTTTTTGGCAGGTTATTTTTGTTTTGACCGACACTAGTAAACAACTTTATCTATAAACCAACTCGCAACTAATCATTTTTACTATTCAGGATAACAGAATTGTCTGTTACTTTTTGGCTTCATCAAACATTTGGATGCGTTTATAAGCTTTGATTTTTCTGACCAATAACTTTTACCGTATTCATCGGTTTCTCATTAGGTGGTACAAAATATCCAAACCATGTTTTTTTCCTGAGAATTTAAGTTAGTTCTATAGAAATCATTTAGAAAAAAATGCGTGAAAACTTATTTCAGATGCTTTATTGATCAATTTCTGACCGCGCAATCTACGTTGAAATCAAACACTTTTTGATACAAAACAAACCTGCTTGTATAAAAGGGCGAAGCACTGAATGTTCTGATTGCATTTTAAAGCCAATTTAAAAAAAAATGGTTGATAAACTGATACAAACAATAAACAAGGATAACCGGTTACTGTGCACGTACCACAGAATGTTTCGACCACAGCTCTTAAAAAAAAATTTTTTTCAAATTGGTGTCGTGATAAAAAGAATCTGCAGAAAAAAAATAGAATAGTAGAGAGTTAAAGTAGGATAAGTCAATTGGAAAACATTTTTTGAAAAAAAAAGTACTAGTAAAACAAAAAAAACTTATAGAGTTTGAAAAAGTTTCCAACAATTTTTTATTTTTTTTTGAGAAGTTTTTTTAAATATCAAGTTTTTGATTCTCAAAGTTGCGCTGAAAAAATAACCTTTATTTGAGTAAAACTAAATTTTAACGGCTTTAATCAAGCTTAAATAATCTATTGAAAGCCTACACGGTCACCTTATTAGATCGAAATTAGACATAATCAAAAATTTTAAACCGGTTTTTCTCAATATTGTGAAAAAATTTTCAAAAATTTTTCAAAGGACGTTCGAATCACAACTAAAACGTCTTCAAAATGATATAACACTCCACCCAGACTAAAAATTGTTTGTGGCACCTGATTTTGCCTGGAAAACAAAAAAAAACTAAAACACACTCGAACACAAAATTATTCCCCATTTTCAATGGTCGGAACAACAATTGCAAAAACTTGTTGCCGGTCGCTTTACCTAAGAACCAGTCGCTAAGTTCTTTTCTCTGTCATTTTTAACAGAAGAACCTTGGATCCTAGACAAGAGTTTTGTCACAAGTTTTGAAGCTTCCAAAGTATAAAAAAAAATAGCGCCGCTGTATCAGTGGTACGGATTTCGATTGTAAAAAAAATTGCCTAAGAAATTTCAGGTGTTAGCAATAAACTGTTCAGCTGAAATTATGGATACAATTAAATTCTGATAATAAGAGGATCAAATTATACTTTTTAATTGTATCACATTAATATTTTTTTTGTTCTTCAGAATTCAAAGTGATAAAATGTCAACCGATGCTTGATGAAAGTATTTTGAAGCATCGTATCTATTTACTATTAGCTTTCGTCAGTTTCTGTTTTACTTGAGGAAACAAATTGTTTTTAAAAGTTTTTGAGAAAAAAATCGGGCAGCTATTTTTTTGATCAGCATCCATGGACGCTATGTAGATTCAATGCAATTACTTCGATACCAAAATGGAACTGCTCTTAAGAAAATTGCTGATAAATCCGACTGCGTTTTACGGCTGATTTAAAAATTTTGATTGAAAAACTGACAAAACAAAAAAAATAAAGAAGTTCTTTATCTCACCTTTTTTCTTCATTTTACCCCCCAGCCTCCCCCACCCCCACGCACGCACACACACACACACACACACATCCGCTTCGTCATGTGCAACTGGATGTTTTTAGCGTCTCTTATTTTTGTTGAAGAACGTAAGAGTTGCTCCAATTCAATTTGGACTAATTTCATCTGCCGCTTATTCGTGTTAAAATGAGTTAATTTATGACACCTTACTAATACCAAATTGGCCAAGTTAGCTTTTTTGAACATCTGTACCTTTAAGAAAACAGATCACAGGAAAAATCTGTTTCTAATGTGAGCTTCGGACATCAATATCCTTCAGGTGGTGACTTCGACAAAAACGATAAGTTAAAAAGTCGAAACCCGGGTCGAGGTCCGCGACTTACGTTGCGATCGAAATGGGTCCCGGAAAGGACTTTCTGCGACCGAAATTCCATCATCCCGAAAGAGGCCTGAGTCGCACAAAGTCGCAACTTATCTTTATTGGGTCGCGCAAAGTCGCGCAATTATTTCGGTCGCACAACGTCGCAACATACTCATTTTGAGTCGCAATGGTCGTAACATACCTTATTTGGGTCGCGCAAAGTCGCAACGTATCTTTTTTGGGTCGCGCAAAGTCGCATAAAACTTCTTCGGTCGCGCAAAGTCGCAACATACCCATTTTGAGTCGCAATGGTTGTAGCATACCTGATTTGGGTCGCAATGGTTGCACAAACCCATTTTGAGTCGCATTGGTCGCAACATAAGTCCCCAACCTCGACCCGGAAACTGGGCTGAATAAAAAACACTCCTCATGACAAAGCCAAACTGTAACTTCTGAGAGTTTTAAGTGGAATTTGCAAGCAGGCAGCAGTCTTTGACCTCTTTTTGGCTGTTGTGTTTGCTGTGGTTGTGCAGACAAATTTTAATTAGTTCAAGAACTTGATTTTGATTTCCGGGAGCTTACACGCACCGAACGGCGAACGGTACAATCGTAATGTAAGCGTTAAAAAAATCGAACATAGTAGTATGGGATAAATTTGCACCTACCTGCTTATCCTATTGAATTATATTACCCGTTTTTCCTTTGACATCCTCTTATTGGTCAATTTCGATTTATTGTTAGCCAGTTTTGCCTTATAAACGGAAATTGCATCTATAGAAAACGTAGAAAAGTTTCGGTTTTGAAAAAAAAAACAGTTAGATTTCTACGACACGGAAAAGGTTTATTCTAGACCTTCCGTATTCATACTTCTTAAAGAGTTAGTGTTCATGCATCTTGATGAACAAACACTATAAAAATACGGCTATACAGCCCACCTACTACCTTTTTCACGTAAGTTTTTGCTCCAATTTCCCAAACAAGAAGAAACTGATTAGAGCATGACAAATTTATTTGGTCTCGATGCTTAACCCTAAAAAACACCTCGCTACACCATTAAAATTGATGCTCATGTGAAGTGGAAAGAAAGGGAGGGCGGGATAATCAGAAAAGAGACAAAAACAGCCAAAAATTATCTAATCGAGCTGCAAGCTAGCATATGGTTAACTTTTTTATCGGCTTCATTGTCTGGGCAAATGTTTCAAGATAAAGATAAAATCTGCTGAATAAAGGGACAATTGGCCAGTGGCTTTGACTGTCTAACCGCAATCGATAACTAAAAATAAAAAAAAAACAAATCAAGCAAATCATTGAATAAAAACTATGATTTATAACAATCAAATAGTTGCTTTTTGATGCAAAAAAAAAACAAGCTGACATGAGAATTTTGATTTATTTTTCCGAACTTCGAAGAAAGTGCTGAATATTTACGCTTCGATTGATTTTTTTGGTATGATTAATGCGCGATAAATAGCGTTTTTAAATAACGCTCAAGCGGCAAATAAATGCGTCCCAAATTGAATAAAGGCAAAACAATAGGTTCGATTGGAACAAAAGAGACTCTCAACACACCCTAGAAAATTTACATAGCTTATGGGGGATAAAAACAAAGAAAATTTTTTATTTTTTTTCTAAAAATTTCATCTTTTTTTCAGGTAAAGCACCTTGAAAATGGCCTCTAAGTGCAGTCGCAACGTTCATCAGTTCGCTCTGATTTACAAGAAGTTTAGTTTCGTCAACGCTTCTTCATACGGTACTGAAAATAGAAAAAAAAATAAAAAATCATAACTTTAGCTATAAAGGTTTTTAAATACCAACTTCTGGTATGAGCATGTGGTGAAAAATAAAAAAAAACTTAAATTTGACTGATAAAAATATTTGCGCATCATACCGACGAGTCTCGCTGGGGCTGTCTCTCTAAGTAAGATGCGAGCTCAAATTTTGTTTTCATGCCGGTTTTTGTTCTTCGAAATCAGCTAACCCAGTGATTGTACAATTTAGAACAACCTTTTCTATCGTGCGTTAAACACTTACTGAGGTAATCATTTCTACTATAGGTTTTTGCTTACTGCAACACACTGCCGGAGATCTTTTTTTTTGCTTGATCAGCTTGCTCATTTTTTGATGTGGAACTTTATCAGGAGACTAAAATTTTGTCAAACAAATGCGCAGTGCTGGTCCTTTGTTTCAAAAATTAAGTTCATTTTATGGGTCGAAAACATTCGGAAATTTTTTTTACCACTCTAGAGCAACACTTTCAGATATAAAACTAAAGAAGTCTGGTTTCAGTTTCCAAACTTTCTTATCTTTTTGTTGATTTTTTGGGGTGAGAGGAAAAAAAAAGCCAAAAGTAAACTATTCGATTGGCAAGCTTAGTATGAGACTAATATTTTCTCATCTTGAAAATTTCGCCGGTATCGAAAAGTTATGCTAGATAAGTTGACAAGCGGTCAGTGAGATTTGTTTGTCTCAACGCAATTTTTAACTCAAAATCATCGAAAAATAAGTTCATTGGATATCTTGAAAACCAACTTGAGATTTTTGAGTTACTATTCCGACTTCCAAAGAAAGTGCAAAAAGTCTATGCTTCAATTAATTTTTTCGTTCTATCAATTTTCGACTTTTTAACACTGCGTTTTTAACAGTACTTTTTTATATCTTATAGAAGATACTGCTGGCTTGAGCTCAAATGTAAAAAAAAACATATTTTACCTGTGATTTTTCGTTAAGTTAAAAATGGCTTGAAAATTGCTGATTTGGTTAATTTAAATAAACTTAATTCGCGATACCTTGCGTTCTTATAGCACGCGTAAGCGGCAAACTAATACATTCCAAAAAACATTGAGGCTTGCAGTTTGCCCTGTTGAAAACAATACGAGAAGCTAAACACCAAAAACTTTCATGATAAAAGTATTTGCGCATCACACCATTGAATGCTGCTCACGTTTTTTTCCCTAAGATGGATTCGAACCCATATCAACCTAATTTTCAGGTCTTTTTTTCAAGTCAACAAAACAGTGTTTGTATATTTGAAAAACATAATGCTTTGTGTCGTACTTAAAAATTATGAAAAACAATCATAGTATAGGTTTTGCTATTTGAAAAACACTGGCGGATATCTTTTTTGAGTTGATTAACTTGCTCATTTTATTATTTGGAATTTTACAAGGATACTAAAGAAAATCTAATAATAAGAAATAGCCAGTGCCGGAACTTTGCTTCGAATATGCTGTTCGACTTCTGTTGAAATTATCCGGAAGGATTTTTGGCCTTTCTAGTGGAAGTCTTTCAGGAGACTAAGAAAGCTGTGTTCAATTTTCAAATTTTATTTTCTTCTTGCAGAGCGACGCTGCCCTATCAAAACTTTTGGTCCACTTGTTTATCTTCGCTGGCAAAACGGAATTATGAGCTGGATAAAAAAGTAACTCGCGCATAGCTCTCGATTAGTTTGGAATGTTATAATTAAAGTGCCCCTGCCCCTAATTTTTTTCATTCGCATATTCATTTATTGCTATCTTTATTTCACTCGAAGTTATATTTTGCTGATGCTAACTTAAGCGTTGATTACTCTTTTCGAAGTTAAAAGATTTATCTCTGCGTGTAATACAGGATAGATTGTTTTACAGATATCTGGAACAGATACTCACAACTTGCAACCAATTTTTTGTTGATAGTTGTTTCGCTTAACATCAAATTGAAAACTTTTGATATGTAAAATAAAATAATATTAGTGCTGCAAATTTTTAGAGTTAGCTATAATCTTACCTAGACGCTTTGATTTTTCTCTCGACGAGGAGAAGGATGACTACTACACTGAGAGTGACTCCAATGCAGCAAGCAACCAAAAGCCAGTAGTTGATTTTGCTTTCGTTTTCTTCTTCGTTGTTTGACGGCGCATATGAACTGATTCCACTCCCAGTTTCGCCCGAATAATCCTCAGCATGTGTCAGATAATCTGTTTCTGCAACTTCAGCTAAAATAAATGTGATATATTCGGACAGGGGCGGATCTAGGACTTTCTCGAGGGGGGCGGCGGATTTTCAAAAAATTTTCCAAAATTTTGACGACCTTTTTTTTAGGTCGACCAAATTGATTTTTCGAGCTCTCCCAAAGCACTGTTTTGCCCCTATATTGGCAAAATTTTGTGCGCCGCAGGCAAATTTTTGAAAAAACAGTCAAAAAAGCCGTTTATGGGCACTTTTTGAAAAATTATGACAAAAAAATCGCTTTTTTTTGGCGCGCGCTCCCCCTCAAAGTTAGTATATATTGGCGCCAAAGGCGCCTTTAGAAAAACTTTCGGGTCGGTCGGTCATAAATGGATTTCTGAAAAAGTATCAAAGGGGGGACCCTTTGGGTCGGCAGGGGGTCGAATCCCTGAGGGGGTGGGGGCGTCCGCAAGCCCCCCCCCCCCCCTAAATCCTCCCCTGTATTCGGATCTTGGTAACTATGCCTGTCAAAGAAATGGCAAAAGAGTTGTTCATCTGCGCAAAGTGCAGAAAATCCACGTATGCATAGTGTAGTGAAAGCGTTAGAGAGATCTAACCAAACGGTTTCGAAATTCGATGATGTTCTTATTGGTGTGGCAAGTAATAAATTGAGAATTATAAAGCATAAAAAATGTCATTTCAACTTCAATCAATTGTACAGGCCAATGACATTTTATTAAAAAGTTCAAAATTTACGTTTAATTTGTCAAAAATTTGGCTTTGTTTTAAAACATATATGCTGTTCGAAGTATACTAAAGATTGACCCAGCTAATAAACTTGAATCTGCCACCAAAAGTGATATATCACCCAATATTCTACGCCTTGTCATAACGTCCTGAAACGGAGTGGAATTTACAAAACCAAGCTGTATTTTTTTCAACAAAAATTATCAAACAAGTGGGAAAGCTGCTTCAGCAACATTCTCCTGGGACACAAGTTGAGCTAAGGTCGAGAAATAAGAATCGTGAGCTTGCGTCCAGGGTTGCTTTCTCATAATGTAACCTTTTTTTCGACCGGATAGATTCGTGCAACTTCCTAGTCTAAAACCAATCCTAATCTTACCCTTATATCTCCGAATCCCAATAGATCTAGTGTATACTGTTATTGTCGCAACGTTTAGAATCAAGAACTGAGCTTATGAAGAGCAACAGTTTACTAAGTTAATTAAGTCTTCTCTGGCAGAAACTATATTTATTGTAAGTTTTAGTCATGGATAATGATTGGTTAGATTTAGGTATTTTACCAAGATAATCATCAAGATTATAATAAGATATTACAAACACTTGTTTTGAGCTGGTTCCACCCATCTGGGGTTTGGAAAGTTTAAAAGTTTTAAGTTTGTTCTTATGAAGGATGGATGGAGAAGTTTCTTTATTTGTTCTTTGAGTATATTTTGTGAAGTAGTGAAGGAGTGAAGAGAGAAGAGAATCAGTAACTTGTGTGAAGAGATTGAGTCAAGATTGCAGAATAACATGGTGACGAGTCGACTCCGTCGAGTAGATTGAGATTACGTGCATCCTCAACTATTCATCGAATAGTGAGATAGGGATTGACTCCTCTGTGTTAAGATCAATAGTTCAGGATTAGTATTTTTGAGTTTAATATCGAGTAGGCTATTGTTCTCAATCAATGGGTACTTTGAGTCCATACTTTTTTTCTGTGAGGGTTGTGACTACTGCAGAAAACCAATAGATTTGCCATTCCAGAATCGAATTGTCATCTCCCTTTGCTGCTCGAAGTTTCATCTCCCTTTGCTGCTCGTTCCTTTTGCTGTGCGAAACTATTTTACATTATATCTGCACCTCGTTAGTGAATTCAATTTCAGTTATTTTTCCTCTTTTTTTTCGCGAGAGCATTTTTCGTAGTTTGTTTATTTTCAAGAGTTGCTCACCCTAAAGCTGCTCTCAAGAAAAAAGTCAATGTGTCATAAGCGTCGTGTAGAAGGGTGGATGAGGCCGGCTATAGAAAATGCTCAGGACGTTCTATACTGGTGGGTTAAGCCCCCCCGTTTTATTTTTTGTTGTTTTTTACCAGGTGTTTTTTTCTTTTGTTCTTTGGTTGTGTCCTTTTTTTCAAAAGCGGATTGCTTTGGTTCAAGTAGTTCTTTCAGTGTTTGTATGTTTTAAGTGGTCTCAAAAAAACTTCGCAATGGATTTTAAAAAAAATAATTTAACCAGTTTCAATCTCGGTTTAATCTCGTTCGGGTACCAGAAGACTTTGTCATACATGCGGTTGGTTTTGTGGTGTCAGTAAGCTAATTGGTTAGTTCAAGCTTAGCTGTAATTCCTTCTAACTGGCTTAAGGTAAAGTTTTAAAACCCTTGAAACTAAGTTAAAGTTGTAATCAGTTAGTTTGTCAACTAGAAGATCGTTTCTAAAACAATTCTACAGGGGCGGAATAGTCAACTTGTGTGGAAAGAGAGCGTAAAGAAAGTGGGCGAGTCGAATATAAAGTCAAAATCTATAAAAATGAGCTTGCATAAAACGATTAGTGATCGTGATTCATTACTCATTATTAATTTAATATTTCGTACTTTATTTATTGCTGATATTTTTAATATTTCATTGCTGATTATTGATTTTTTTTCACCTAAATATTTAAATGAGTTTTGAGTTTTTATTTCAGTTTTTCTCTTATATTTTCAGAGAACTGACTGGTTAAATTTAAAAAGAAATGATGAAACACACTCGTTCTTATGGTGAGTAAAGTTTTGATTTAAAATTGGTAATTTTTTCAATTCATACTTACTAAGGATCGGTTTTCGAAAAAAAAATCTATGGGAAAAATTAGTCTTAAAAATGGGTGAGTGTAATAAGGGTTTAGCTAGCGTTCGAATTACGTTTTTAGTTCGTAAAAGGGGCCAAAGAAGGTAGAGTTCTCGGATGATGTGTAATTGCGGAAGCTCGCGGTTAGAGTACTGGAATGAATGATGTAGCTTGTGATTGAACTTTAAAATGAAGATATTTTCCAAACCGGCAGTTTTTACTGGTTGAATAAACTGATGGGGGATAAAAATGGGGCGAGATTTTACAAGTGGGATACTATTAGTGGGGGGCAAAATATAAATATTTGTCTAACGGGATCATAGTTGCCAAAGGTGCCGTGAAGTTTATTTGTTTTTATGCAATAAGTGAACTTAAGGAAGTATGGTGACGTTTAATATCCCCTTTTTTGGTATAATTAAATCAAATTTTAGTTGAAAGTGGTCGAATTTGCTAAAGTTTGATTCATAAGATATGTGTTCTGCAGTGCATGGTCAATTAAATGATCAAGCTTTTTTTTAGTGCTGTCGAGGTCGATGACGTAATCAAATTTAATGAAAAAACTTTCTAATACTTGTTAGTTCACTACAGGGTCAGTATCATACGGTCAGTCTCCCTTTTGTCGGATAACTGTGCGATCATAGTGACTTATGGAAAACTGGTTAGCTTTTCGTGCAATGACGCGGTTAAAAGTTTGTGTTAAGCCAATGGTAGAGAATTGATTCAAGTGTACTGCAGTGTTTACTTGGTGACTGATTGTGTCACAAAGTTCATCGTCGTCGGCGTTTTTTCTTGATAATACTTTCAGTGGTTTAGTGAAATTATTATAAAAAATCCAAGAAAGGGCGGGTAGAAGGTAAGTTCATCTTCGTATTGGGCTCATTGGGCTTGGTTCTCTAGGTTGTAAAATTTGTTCTGGATGACAACGGGAAAGTTTTCAACTTGAAATGTTGATGTCTTAGTATGAGGTGGAAAATGATTTCGAAGGAGTTCAGAAGATGATGAGCCATTAGTTGAAATTCGTGTTGGTTTGTTTGGATACTTGCATTTCATAAGAAAACGCTGTGCGCGTGTGGGAGTAATATGGAGAGATGTTATGGATGATTCGGAGGTCAAAGCGGAGTGGGTCAATTGATGAATGCTTAGTAGCTTACTAGTGTTATGAATTAGTTTTTGATTCTTAATGAACTCATCAAGCTCATGCTGAAGCTGGTCATAATTGATGGGTCTAGGAACGTCGGCTGCATTACTGAAAAGAGGAAAAAGAATAGGAGTAGCGTCAGTGTGGGGTGAAATAGAAGGGGAACTTACGACAGGGGTGGGGGAGTAATTGGTTGGAAAGGTTGATGTGAAAAGTTAATGGAACTTAAGTGGGATTCTAAAAAACCATCGGGTGTGTCAACTGGCGGGTCATTGAAGTTGGAGTTAGTTCTAAATACAGTTTCGGTTGAGTCGTCAGAATCCATGTTTAGATAAAAAAACTGGGAAAGAAAAAATGTAGGGGGAAGAGGTGACGTGTGACGTCTGAGATTAATATAAGAGAGTTATGTTGCTGGAGATTGGTTGTATAGGAAAGTGAACAGTTGACGGATCCAATTTGACGGCTCATCAAGAGCTAAAAAATGGATATTTTGAGAACAAAAATTTATTTTCTGTGGTTGTTCTATTTTTTATTTGTACTTTTTATTGGTGTTCCGTGGCTGAAATGCTATGTGGAAGATGGAGTTTTGTTGTAGGCTGTTGTTTTGGTGCATGCGCTGTGCCGCTGAAAGTGCATTTCCATAGATTTGTGGTTTTATTTGTTGGGGTGGTGGTTTGGTAACTTGTGTAATTGACTAATTTTTTGGTTTTTTCTGTAATATTGACTCTTTTTAGAGGTTTCAATCCATTTTTACAGTCTTCAGGATTAAGTTGTAGTAATCGTTCGATTTTACTATGATTGTATGATTCACGATTGAATTTGTTTTTATTTCCATTAGAAAATTGAGAACAAGGTACTTTCTTTCTTGATAATTTTCACTGAATTTATAACCTGCGCGAGTAGTAGTCCGGGTTTTGGAGTAAACGATTGCAACAAAAAATGTTGATTATTTTCTGTGTGGCTCAGATTCATTTTGTGTGACCTGGTTAATTGCATAATTGTGTATTATTTCTTGTTGGTTATCTTCACAATCGTAATGGGTGACGAGATCTTGTGGCCCTGTTCGGGGTGAGGGATTACTGTTAATTGTTGGCTCAAAAAGTACGAAAAAAAGGAAACGGATTTTATTGATAACAGAGTTCAAATATACATGTATACAAAAATGCTGAAAAGGGACTAAAAAAAGTTATATAGCCTCTTGGCTTTTTAGTATATCTATCGTTTTTGTAAACTGAATCTGTGCATATAAATGGAGGGGTAGTGATTGGACTGTAAGTTCTGGTTGAAATAGTGGTAATGCGTGATGTAGCGATTTGTTTAATTTTTCTATTTTCAAATTTAAGAACTAAGCTTTGTTTTGAAAAAACGTGAATGTTATGTTCTTGAACGTCGTTGTGAGTATCGTGTCTATTTTGTAGTCAATTTAGTGCCCAATTATGGAGGCGATTACTATCAAGGTTTGTCCGAAAAGAGGAAGGGATTCCACGAACGAGATCATTTCCCAGCGTATGGGTTTACTTGTAGTTTGTAGTTTCTGATATCTGTCGTTTACCTGATTTGGAAAAATTGGTGGGAGGTAGTTGATGATTTTAGTCCTTTTACCGAAGGTGTTGATTGAAGCAATAGTGTTACTTGTAATGACAAGGTCGTATCTGGGGATTTTTTTATAGGCGCTTTTTCAAAGTTTGTTTCACCTGGAGAAAATAATTGTGTCATCCAATGGGGAGTCTATTTGAGGACGTTGGGCTGTTAATTCGATTTTCATAAAATTGTACTAAAGTAGGTGTTAAACCTAAGTAATCTGGTAAAATTTATGGTGTAATATGTGGTGATGTTAAATTTATAGGCGGAGGGGTACTTTGTTTAGTAGCATTGGAAAGAATAAGGGGTGTTGATTTTGGGGTTGAAGTTATGTTGAATTAAATTCCTGGTGTTGGCAGGGTCCTGTTTTGCCGTGGATGAATTATTTGTCTATCGATTGTAGTTGTTTTTGCTTTGGTTATGGTTTTATCGTCCTGTGCAGTTGAGGTCATTCTGGAAAGTGGGGTAGATATTATAATGAGGTTCGTACTGCGGTTCAGTTAGGGTTGCGTAACGATGGGTTGGTAATAGTGGTTCTGTCAATGATGAGTGTCTTTCTTCAAAGTCGTCGGGATTTTTTACATAAGAAATACCAGTAGACGATTGAGGTTCGTTCGTTTGGCTGGATGTAGGTGTTGATCGGGTGTTTTGGGGTGGGCACTTCTTATTTTTGAGTTTTTTTTTATTGATTTACGTAGGTTTATGTTCCTGGTAGTCTTCTTCAGCAAAGATGATCAATAAAACAGTTGCTATTAAAAAAGCGATGATTGTTTTTTTATTGCACTTGTAAAGTGTCAGGATGAGGAAAGCTAAGAAAAACTAGAAAAATTTTGGGTAAAACTACTAAAATGTGTTTTTTATTGAGCAATTTTTGTATCATTTGGAAATAAAGGTATCCAGGATCGTACTTGATTACGTGGTCGATGTTGTGCGAAAGAGAAAAAAGTTTGTATTAGAACTCAAAAAATTGTAAACTGTAAACAGAAAACTAAAAATTTGATGATTAAAGTTTTTAGAATATATTTTTCCTATAAAATACAAAGAGTTAAAATATAGAAAAAACTGATAAGACTGGAAAAAATTTATTTTAAAATTTTGTAGAAATGATTTTAGAGTAAGCATTCAGAAAGTGTTTTTCTTGTCTATTAATTTTCAGTTTTTTCAAAGTTTTAACAAGTGGGTCGAAATGTTTTTTGATTTTTGACTAGTGGTTCATTATGAAGAGGTTTGGATTAAGGGAAGTCTGAAGCTTAAGGTTTTTACTTTCTGATTCAAGTTATTATTTATTGGATGATCAGGGGTTTTTGAGAGGTTGGTTAGCTTTAGGCTAAGTAATCGTGCCTATTTTTTTCTTCAGGTTGCCTCTTAATTTTCTTTTTGGTGATTTTCTGAGTTTAAATGCATTCCTTATTCTTGATTTTTGGGTTGATTGATAGAAAGGGGTTGCAACTTTAATGTTATTATGATTCAGTTTGTCAAATATAGTGGAATTGCGTATTTTTGACAAGGAGGTTTTCGAAGTGGAGTCGTAGATCTAGTTCAAATTGGACTTATATCGGCTAAGAGTAGCAGTGGTGCTGAATGAAGAGTGAGATGAAATCAAGTGATTTGATTGATTGATTTGAATAAATTTTTTTCTGAAAAAAATATATACGGTGAGTTGTACATAGGTTTTTAAAATATGTTTTAAAATGCTTACGATGTGTGGGATGAGTTTTTTTTGTTGATAACGGTTTTAATTATTCAGAGGGTTGTTGGAGTTCTACTTTCTTTAATATATTAGATTGGGGGATAAAAACTTTATGATCTTCTCTTGTTTGATTTCGGAAGCAAGATGATTGAGGTTGTTGTGATTTTTTTTAGTTTAGATGTTAAAATCGTTGCTTTAAATTTCGATTAGTTCTTTGCTTTTTGATGGTATGTTATGTGTAATAGTGTAAGGTAGATGTGATAATTCATCTGAAAGTTCAGGTGTTTTGGGATCATTGTTTTTTTTCTGTTGTTTCAACAATGTGTAGTCCTATAAACCAGAACATTCGTGTCGGCTCACGAAGAACGTTCTCGTTTGGGTAATATGGTAGAAGTTTTTTCATTTACTGTTTCATTTTTTTGGATCAGTTATTTTATATGTATAAACTATAATTGGGTTTTTCCTTGATTTGGTAGGGTCCTTTTCGAAAGCGTGATAGTTTTTTGAGTTTATATATTCTTTTTATATTTCGGAAAAAAAACAAATGGGCCGTTTTTTGAGGTCGGATGAGGCGTAAAGCGTGAAATTATCTAGGACTGAAAGATTTTAACTTTGTAATAATTTTTTTGCTTTTTGCGGATAAATTTCAATGTGTTTTATTTTTTTGTTTTAGTTCAAAATTCAGTCTGTGTAAATATCAGAGGCTAATTTTAATTTTTTTGGGTGACAAAAATGATCTTCATCATGAGTGTGAAGAAGTAGATATCAAGTTATAGCAGCGACAAACGGTTGATTAAAAAGGAGTAAATAAATGAGATTTGAGTGATAGTGACAGTAGTAATTCAGATGAAATACATACAGTAAATCACCCGCACAAAGCTGCTCGAACCAATTACTAAAGGTCATGTTTCATCAGCTATTTTCAACAAAATGCCGAAAGTGATCTTTCAGTTTAAACCGAATAATAAAGATCAATACCAGTTCATTAGCAAAACTCACCAAAGCCCTTCAAATTAGGTGGTTCCTAGTAGAACGTCTCGGAAAAAAGCAGTTTTCCGTTTTCCCAAGTTTTTCATCAAAGCGTCTGCTGTTGGTAAAAAGGTTGAAATCGTCTTCTACTGTTCAACTGACTCTCGAGGGAAGAGTAGTTTTATGGCAAAAAGCATCGTTCTTTCGTGGTTCAATGAATGTTTACTATGGGCAGTACAAGCTTGGTTATCAACGAAAGTTTCCAAAGGCCAATCAGACATGCAGCTTATGTCGCTAAATATGTCCTGTGACTGATTTTACAGTTTTGAACACAGCATTGTGTTCTGCTTTGGCTGTTGAAACCAACTTCTTACAAGTAAGTTGTCACTGAATTTAAAACCTTATCCTGAGGTAATTCTCTAATTGTCTATTTTTCTATTTTTTAAATGTCTATATTTTCAGCTGGAGTTTCGACAAAAAAACTTAGAAGGTTCGGTTTAGTTGATAAAGTTGTGTAATTTAACAACCAACAAGTCCTCGATAGTCACATTTTTCACTTTTTTGTCTTCTGTGCTACCCTATGAAGGAAAATATTTTTTGTCAGTTATTGTTTTCGACAAGTGGGGTTGTTAGGTCCGTACAACAAAATTAAAGGCCCTCTGTTTCGTATAAGCTTCTCTTCTCTGCTTCTAACTAGATCCCAAACTTTGTTTTCCTCTAATGAATCAAAATCATTATTCGTTGCTTCTTGCCAATCAGGGTCTGCTTTCATTAGCTTTTTTGGTGCATTTTGGAGAACTTCTCCAAAAATACTATATTTTCTAATTTTCTTCTTCCTCGCTTTTTATCTTTTTCTCAATGTAGAACTTAGTTTCGTCAAGACTGACGCTTCCAGATTTTTGCAGTTTGATTTTTTTTTCTATCAAATGAAAGTTTTTTTTTTCCGATGTCCAACAGAAAATTCCCATTTTAGAACTTTTGTCTATTTTTTTGCGAAACTGTTTTTCCACAAGACTATACGCTACACATCCAAAAATTATCGCAAAAAATAAGGTTGGATTTTTCTCAGACATAGACTCGTAGGGTGTTTTTGGTTATAACAGAATGGAAGCATGTGTTTTTGAGATTAGTAGCCAAATTAGGAGCATAAAGCGAATAAATTTCAAAAAAATGGCATAAAAAATCATGCAGCGAGCCATTGCAGTGATTTTTACCCACACTTGTTGTATTCTTCCGTTCAATTGATGGGTATAAGAAGCCGACGTTTCCAATCTTATTTTCTGTTTCCTGCAAACTCGCCTAATTTCCTGACCAATGCACTCTCCTGTGCCATCTGAAACTAAAGTCTCCTATGTCTGCTATCAACCTTTCCAACTTTTCTGTTGGCTCATCCTTAGTCTTATTGAAATTTGTTTTCTAGATATCTAGAAATACTGTCAACCTAACCTATAGCTTATATATGACCATCCTCTGCTATCGGGTCGATAGAACCTAAAATATCTTTGAAAACGATATCTAGTGTCCTGGTTGCCCTGGTGTAAAAATCTTTCGGGATTGGCTTCTTTTTTCCTCTATTCAACTCACAATTTTCTCAATTTCAAAATCGCTTGTCTTCATGACTTCAACCTGTTGATCTAAATGACTTGAGAGTTTGCAGTTATTATGACCCATCCTATAAGGCCAATGTTTTATTGTGCCATAAACATAACAGTCGTCTTTTCCATCAAAAGTGTCTCAAAAAAAGACCACTTTCCTCTCCTAATGGGTACACTGAATCTTTTCTCTGACGAACAAACGAGCTCGCACCAAAAACAACTTCTACCCCTGCTTTCATCATTTTTGATACACTTATCAAACTTGTTGAATTTACAGAAACGTACAAATTATCCTTCAGCTCAATCATCTTAAGTTAGCTTTTCTCGTCTTTCACTATGAACCTAACTTTAACTTGCCCTCAGAGAGACTCATAGAAATTGGCATTGTCAACCGATCCTTTAAAGTTCTCATCTAAACTAGTAAACGTCTTTCGATCATGAATCAAACTACTGATGGCTCCAGAGTCTACGACTAAGTCCTCGCCCGGAGCCAATCCACTCAGAAAACTTAATTCAGCAACTTTTTCAGCTGCTAAGTTCTGCTGTTCTCATTAAGCCTTCTTAATGACTTTTTTTCTTGGCAAAGTTTTGCATTATGTCCAAACTCCTTGCACTCATAGCACTGAAATTTTTCGAGCTTTGTCTTTACTATCTCGTCTACTGACTAAGTTTTCAGTGCACTGTTTCCACGCATTTATGATATTAAAAACAATTTTTTTTTCACTCACTCGTTCATTCACTTCTTCTAAGTTATTCTGAATCTTCTATACTCTAGTCAACTAATTTATCACTGTTTCCTAGCGTTTCTTTTTTTCAAAGTTGTAAGTTCGGAGAATAGTTTTTACAGCCTGGGTCTTCCAAAACTCCTATTCCTATTGTGTAAAACATTGTTTTGCTACCATTGCCTTTGTATGGTCTTGAAAACAAAAGCAATTTTTTTATCTAGAGCCTTCACAATTTCGTACCAGATAGTTAAGTGTTTTTTCTCAAAAATCCCTTTTTTTATCTATTGCAGCTTGTTTTTGATCACTGCTTGCATTCAGTCATAAGCTTGGAATCAAATTTTTGCTAACAACTGGTCATCTAAAATATTGTTCAATTTCAAGTGAAAAATTCGTGCCACGATTTGCTCTCCAAAGTACAAAAAGTCATCTTATCTTCCCGAAAAATCTATCCTATCGGTTTTTGACTTTCTTTCTCAGTCCAGTTTCTTTTTTCTCACGAAGTTTTACACAAAGATTAGCACCAATCAAAATTCAAAAAGGTGAGTTTTGCGCTAGGTAAAATTGAATGACCCCGTTTTCTCTCACATCAAAATCAGGTGGGTATAAGAAGCCGACGTTTCCAATCTTATTTTCTGTTTCCTGCAATTTCGCCTAATTTCCTGACCAATGCACTCTCCTGTGCCATCTGAAACTAAAGTCTCCTATGTCTGCTATCAACCTTTCCAACTTTTCTGTTGGCTCATCCTTCGTCTTATTGAAATTTGTTTTCTAGATATCAAGAAATACTGTCAACCAAACCTATAGCTTATATATGACCATCCTCTGCTATCGGGTCGATAGAACCTAAAATATCTTTGAAAACGATATCTAGTGTCCTGGTTGCCCTGGTGTAAAAATCTTTCGGGATTGGCTTCTTTTTTCCTCTATTCAACTCACAATTTTCTCAATTTCAAAATCGCTTGTGTTCATGACTTCAACCTGTTGATCTAAATGACTTGAGACTTTGCAGTTATTATGACCCATCCTATAAGGCCAATGTTTTATTGTGCCATAAACATAACAGTCGTCTTTTCCATCAAAAGTGTCTCAAAAAAAGACCACTTTCCTCTCCTAATGGGTACACTGAATCTTTTCTCTGACGAACAAACGAGCTCGCACCAAAAACAACTTCTACCCCTGCTTTCATCATTTTTGATACACTTATCAAACTTGTTGAATTTACAGGAACGTACAAATTATCCTTCAGCTCAATCATCTTAAGTTAGCTTTTCTCGTCTTTCACTATGAACCTAACTTCAACTTGCCCTCAGAGAGACTCATAGAAATTGGCATTGTCAACCGATCCTTTAAAGTTCTCATCTAAACTAGTAAACGTCTTTCGATCCTGAATCAAACTACTGATGGCTCCAGAGTCTACGACTAAGTCCTCGCCCGGAACCAATCCACTCAGAAAACTTAATTGAGCAACTGTTTCAGCTGCTAAGTTCTGCTGTTCTCATTAAGCTTTCTTAAAGACTTTTTTTTCTTGGCAAAGTTTTGCATTATGTCCAAACTCCTTGCACTCATAGCACTGAAATTTTTCGAGCTTTGTCTTTACTATCTCGTCTACTGATTAAGTTTTCAGTGCACTGTTTCCACGCATTTATGATATTAAAAACAATTTTTTTTTCACTCACTCGTTCATTCACTTCTTCTAAGTTATTCTGAATCTTCTATACTCTAGTCAACTAATTTATCACTGTTTCCTAGCGTTTCTTTTTTTCAAAGTTGTAAGTTCGGAGAATAGTTTTTACAGCCTGGGTCTTCCAAAACTCCTATTCCTATTGTGTAAAACATTGTTTTGCTACCATTGCCTTTGTAAGGTCTTGAAAACAAAAGCAATTTTTTTTATCTAGAGCCTTCACAATTTCGTACCAGATAATTAAGTGTTTTTTCTCAAAAATCCCTTTTTTTATCTATTGCAGCTTGTTTTTGATCACTGCTTGCATTCAGTCATAAGCTTGGAATCAAATTTTTGCTAACAACTGGTCATCTAAAATATTGTTCAATTTCAAGTGAAAAATTCGTGCCACGATTTGCTCTCCAAATTACAAAAAGTCATCTTATCTTCCCAAAAAATCTATCCTATCGGTTTTTGACTTTCTTTCTCAGTCCAGTTTCTTTTTTCTCACGAAGTTTTACACAAAGATTAAGCACCAATCAAAATTCAAAAAGGTGAGTTTTGCGCTAGGTAAAATTGAATGACCCCGTTTTCTCTCACATCAAAATCAGGTTTTATGAAGATCAATAACGCCCAGTTATAAAACTATGCAAGTGTATTTGGTTACCTAAATCTGATTTGGAACCTAACGGTCTGCGTACCGAATAACACATCAGCAAATTAGCAAGGGTAAGATTCTTCCTCAGATTTCATACTAAGTAATATATATACTAGCAATATCGAAGTTCGTCTTTTTATTCTGATGTATCAACTTCTCTTTCTTTTTTTTTACGGCAAGGCTTTACTTGGATTGATATTGTTTCAGATTCGAGCAACCGCGTACAAACGAAATATCCCTCAGCAAAACTTGAGTATGTAGTTTATCAGTTTGTTTCATCAACTATCAACCTTCGTGGAGTGCTTCTCTCACCGCTGTGCTCACTCAGTGCCCCTTCGTGTAGCTTTCCGCTGTCTTCTCTTTTACTTGTGTTTCCCTGCTTCTATCGTCAGAATTGTCTATCTTTAGAAGTTGTGTTGCCCTGCTTCTGTCTTCAGAGTTGTCTATCTCTAATAACTGTGTTGCCCTGCTTTTATCTTTGCACTTTCCTATCTGTTCATTAGTCTATCCCAATCTAGCATTTCCGAAGTAGCGCTGACCTTCTTCTATTCTCGCAGTTCTCGATTTGATCAGGTGTAAGTTTCAAGTTGTGTTTTTCCACAGACACAACTGCACTGAAAATCTCATTTTTTTCATAATAAAGGTTACTGCAGCGACAAACGGTTGCTTGATAAGGAGTGAATTAAAGAGATTTGAGTGATAGCGACAGTAATAATTCAGATCAAATATAAGGTAAATGACCCGCACAGTTCTAGTCGAACCAATGACTAAAAGTCATGTTTCACTAGCCAATTTTAACAAAAATCGGGAAGTGATCTTTCAGTTTGAACCGAATAACAAAGATCAATATAAGTTCAGTTACGAAAAATCATCAATAGTAGATTATAGCAAACTGGACCTTTGGACGCTGGATCTTGTCCTCTTGCAATTTTTGATGAGTTAGCTTTGAATTTTTTGGGTTGACCCGATGTTTGGTTGAAACCGTTTCATAGGTTGATGGTCCGAATGTATTTGTGATCTGAGATTTATATGCTAGTGGGAAGAGTTTTACGTCTGTTGACCATTCATTGTATTGTTTTTGATTTCTGTTTATTATACAGCGGAGGTAATCTTGTATTAAACGGTTCAAGTGCGGTTCCAGGTTTCCGTTTGATGCTGTAAAAGTGGCAAAAAGTTATGATTTCATTATTTATAATTTCTGTTCCATTGTCTGGAAAAAGGATTTCGGTTAATCCAAATTTTGCTATCCATTGTTCATAGAGTGTTGTGTATGCATAAAAAGCATTACAATGAGGCTGAGGGTTTACTACTACGTAATGTGTAAATGCATCTAAAAGAACCATTATAATGACTTTCCGTCTGAGGAGAGGAATATAGGGCTTTTTCCGTCAAATGAATTTCTCTGGTTGAAATACATTTTTTGTCATTTCAAATCTTGTTTTTCCGCATTTTGTATTTGATGTGGAAAAACTTTTTATAATTGACATAAAATGTAGCCGTAACAAGGTACTTCAATTCATATTGGTGCAGTTGGAAAAATAAGAGAACGATTTTCTTTTCACGATCCTGTATATCCTTTGGTGATCAAAGAATGTATTGTAGAAATGATTTTAGTTTTAAACTTAATGGTAGACAGGGTAATTTTGTTTCTGTATGCTGATACTCCAATAAATCAGGATTTTCATTTATTGTTGTATTTTAGATTATTCGGAATTATCTGAGTAATGTCTTGTTTCGTAAAATTGTCATATCGGCTTCTGCGGGTTTCATTATTCCAGGACTTCATTTGACAGATAACAGGTTTTGACATTTCTGGAGTAAATCAGTTTTTTTATTTTCTGTACTTGAATTTCTTGAATCGATAGAGGTCTATTATCTAAAAGATCTTGTAGGTCAATACTTTGTTAACAGTGTACTTTCATCTGTGTCTAACGGTCCCGCTAAGTTTATAGTATCTATTAGGTCTTCCTTTTCTTTTAAGAGGAAGGATTTTTGTGTTGTGGCTTTTTGATTTTCTTTTAAGAGGAAGGATTTTTGTATTGTGGCTTTTTGATGTGTTTTTATGGTTTATTTATTTTTATCTATGATGATTAAAGTATTCCTTTAAAATTGTCTTTCCCTAGTAAATCAACTTCATAATGATTTTTTGGCAAGCTAAGTAGAGTGGAAAACTTTCTAACTTAATTATTTGTTAATTGTTGGAGTCAATTTTGAACTGATATTTCGTTTTTAGCTCGAAAGAAGTTTTGTTTTGTGATATTGCTCAAGTTATTTTTCGTGTAAAAAGTTCTAGTGGTGTATTTCGACTAAGTGTCGTCTAATAAACTATTGTGTCTATTTTATGGGAATTATTTTTTGTGTTGTGGTTTTTGTTGATGTGTTTCTAATTGCGTATTGTTTTCCATGATGATGAAAATGGTATAGGTTCACTTTTGGCTTCTCCTAGTAATTCAATATCATTATGATTGTTTTAGTAGAGTACAATCGTAGTAGAGTTGAAATTGTTCTAAGTTTTTTATTTGCCTAGTTTCAGAGTAATTTTTGACTGCATATTTCTAATCATGGTGATGTTTCGTCTCTAGCAAGAAAAGTGTTATTCTGTCGTATTTCTGTAGTTTTTTCGTGTGAAAAATTCTGTTGTTGCATTTTGACTAAGTGTGTCGAGTAGAGCAGATTTTTGCCTGCTTTCCAAACAAATGAAGGTTTGGCAAATTCTTTAAAACTGATTTTGAAGTCTATTCAATCTACTGTCTGGATTCAATTTTTTGAAAGGAGACAATTGATGGGTTTATAATCAGTGAAAAAACTGTTGGACGTTTTGATCAAAGAAAAAAACTTTCTGCCGAAATTATAGCTATACACTCTCGCATAACTGTTCAGAGTCTTAGTTCTCATTGCGTAAAAATCCTTGAGCTTGCTGATATAATGTTTATTTTGTCTGTAACTTAATGTGGTTGTTGAAAACTGCGCCAAATCCAGAATTAGAGCTGTCGCACGCAAATAGCATAAAATGGTTGAGTGGGATCTGGGATTGTGTTTGACATTTGTTCAGTTAGAAAAGTTTTCATTCCATCAAAACGTTTTTGATGTTCTAGAGTCCATCCAAAACTATTTTGTCGGCGAAGAATGTTATAAAAAGGACGAAGAAACCATTGCATTTTAAGAAACTACTTGCTTAAAAAATGAAGCATTCCAAAAAGTTTTTGCAAGTTCTTTTTGTTTGATGGTGTTTGAAGTTTTAAAAATTCATAATAAAAGTTTGCGTTTTTCATGGATGATATTGGTACTCGCGTATTTTACGTATTTTAAACTTATTGCGTATTTTATAGATGATTTTGTTACTCAGAACAATTTGCTTATTCCTTTAATGATCTTGTTTGCGTTTTTTATAGATGATATTGTTTCTAGAAAAAAAATTCTGGATTGGTCTGAACTCAAGGTAAAGCATATACAAATGTTGGATATTTTGATTTGATTATACTGATGATCTTGGTTTTTTGAAAAATTCGAACTTGTCCAGTAAGTGGTTTCTAAAATGTCAGTTGTTGACTGGAGATAGGATAAGAGTTCGAAACAAAATGAGGGCTGTTTGTTAAAATTTTGGAACAATGTTAAAAGTGTTTTATTTGTTCTGGTGTAATTTACTCTTTAGGATTTATTTTGTTGGCATAAGTTTTGTAATAAAAAGAATTTTGACTATGTTGTGTTTAATATCTGATATATGTTTATTTGCCTAAAGTATTATAATAAAAGTAATTTTTGTTTCAAGTTTCGTGATGGTTTAAAAGATAATTGAATCTTACCATAGTTTGTTCAACTCGTGTCTTGTGATGTAGCCAGTTTACTTGAGGTTTCAGAAAAGGCAAAGTTTGGATGTAGTGAACTAGGACTAGTCTACGTAAGACAATTAAATATGTTTGATTATGCTCCCGAATTTATTTTTAAAATCTATTTCAAGGTCTGGTGGTTGAAGGTTTTGCACTTTTTAGAAGAAACAGGGCCGTCCAATTTTTTTGGGAATACTTTAATTGTTGGGTTATGATACACATCAGTCATATTTGATTGATTTTCGGTTACTTGAGGGATGTAATCTATGTTCGTTTATTGATCATTTTTTGATTCGTGAAGGTTTGAGTAAGGATTGACATTCTGATAATGATTTCAATCAATTGGAGTTTCAAATACATGTTCTATTTTTAACATATTAGCAACAAGTGTGCTTTCGGTTTCACTTTCATCAGCTTTGCTTTCACAGTCTATATAATTTAGTTATGTTTCTGAAGTTTCCGTGTTATCGGTTGCTGGTGGGTCTGGAATTGGTCGTTTGGATTTTCTACTTTAATGATTTGTTGTTTAAAGTTACATGTAAATCATTAATGGTTTTGCTTCTTACTATAGGAGTTTTCTAAGTTATTTCGATGTGATGACTGAAAGTAGTTTTTTTATCTAAATTGATAATTAATCTTTCAATTTCTAGAGTTTTAAGCGGGATCTACTGTTATGACTGTTATAATTGGTGTGTTGTTCGAAAAATTTTGTGTTCTTTTGTTGGAATAGTTTCTGTTACGGTTGTTTGAATCATTTCTATTGTGTTGATGGAAGAGTTTCTTGACCTATCATAGGAGTAGTGTTTTTTTTCGAGGGTTTAAATATGAGCGGTTCGTATAATAATTAGAGTAATTACTTCTATTCGATTTTGATCTGAAATAACTACAACTGTATTGATTATTCCGATTATTTGATCTATTGTATCTACTTTGTTAGATATATTATGAATTTCTTCATTCTGGTGGGTGATCTTCCACGACGAGACTTATTAAAACAGGGAGATTGTGGTCTGCTAATACTATAGCTAGATGGAAGTAGTTTTTCTTAACTGTTATTTCTTTGATAATTTTTGTTTGGTAAATTTTGGTCTTTTTTCATGTATTGGTAAAAAGATTTATTTGGTTCTTTATTTTGTTTGCATTCAGCAATGCTACGACCGTATCTCCGACAGCAACTACACCGTTTCTTAGGTGAAGTGTTTTTAAAGCTTTTGCTCTTTGGGTGTATGTATAGAATTTGAGTGTTTTTTTTTCGGCTAAACCATTTTTAGAAGTCTTGGATGTTGTTATATATGAAGTTGTTAATTTGATATTATTCACGTATTGTTATGTTGAACCTGCTGTTTCTTATAAACCCACTGAGATATTGTAGAATGTTGTGAAGAATATTGTGATTGCATAATATTATTTAGTTCTACAAAAATTTTGTTTGGAAGGATTTTTTCCTGTGCTTGTCTTGGTTTTTAAAGATTAACGTGGGATTCAAAAATATCTGGTTGAATAAAATTATCTAGTTGCTCTATATCAATCCAGTGATTTTTTGTGGGTTATAATTATATTGTTGTTAGCTTTGACTAAAGTAACCTTCATCGTCTGAAAATAATGGTGTCTTCCATGTGAACTGTCTACTATTTGAGCTATTTCTGTTTTGCTAAAAAAAATGGGTAATTTTTAGTGCGATCTGTCTAAAAAAAACTTTTATCATCAAAATTTACCGAATGAGATAAAGATTCTTTTGGTACCTGTTTAGTGTAAGTTTGCTCTTGTGATTGATTTTGGGTTGTTTAAAGCGGGCATGTCACTGGATTGCGGATATTGTTGTTTGTGAAAAAAAAAACATAGTTATGGCTTGCAAAAATACTGCCATTTGGATATTTTGGTTTGATAGGTGGCCATTTTTTTTGTTATTGTTCTTTATGTTTAATTAACCCATGTGGCTATTTTGGAACGACTGATGGTTGACTTTTGATTGTAATGTTGTTGATGGAACGGAGTATTGTTTTTTTGTATGGTGTTGCAATTAATGGATGTATAGGTGAGATACTCTCTTTTCTTTGTTTACAAAAAAAGATGAAGTTTGGATATCTTCCTGTGTTAGATTCGAAGTTCCGTTTAAATTTACTTGTTTGTTTGTAAACACTGATTTCAGACTATTACTGAATGTTCTGTCAAAAAATATTGTGTTGTAGTTTAAAGTTGTGATATCAGTTGTGAGTGGAAATACTCTAAATAAATTAATATACTAAGATGGTTGCAATCGCTGCACTTCAGATATCATTTGGTAAATTAAAAAAAACGTGAGACCTTTCGGGGTCCCATACATAAGCTGTATCATATGCTAGTTTTGTTCAGTCGTTTCTTTGTGGTCTACGTTTTTTTATTGCCTGTGAAATGAGATCTAGATTATGTTGGAAATAATTTATTATGAACCATGCTAAGATTCTTGGTAAGTCTATTTTCATTTTTGTGACCTTTCATTTTTGGTGAGCGTTCCACGAATTGAACCTAAAAATTGAAAATGAGATTAAATTTGCGTCTTACTATTGCGTGTTGAGATGTTTGTGGTGAACAAAATTAAAGTGTATCGTTTGTTTCTAAAATTGAAACGTAACTATAAAAGATGGACAAAATATCAATTGGGAAAATTGAGTTAGCTCGTTGTGAGTTTTTTTTGGTTGAATAATCTTAATTTTTACCATCAAAATTTTTGCGAAATAAAATTCTATATCATCTGTTTGTATTCAGTGTAATGCTTGGTTTCGTAATTGTTGTGGTAGAATTTCAATAGTCAATATGCCTTATTGTGAAGTGATATTACTTATACCTGGTAGATGTAAATCGAGTACTTGTCTCCTGAGTCTTCTGACTTTTACTTTTGAGAAATCTTGTTTAAATGGTTGGTTCCTTTTGGAACAAGTTTATAGTTTGGTTAAGAGTAAATTAAAATTGTCCTCTTGATGGATCGTTTTTTCGGTCAATTTCAAAGAGGAGGATAGGGTTATCGTCCAAGCTATCGTCGAGTTGAATCATTTTTTGTGTGGTATCACTGTTAACGTGTAAATTTCAGTATGCCGTGTTGGTTGTTTCCAGTTATATAGTCATACTGGTTTGCAGATATATGACTTTTTTTCTACGTTTGTTTGCATGGATGATGCTGTTGTGGCTTCCGATTGGAATCATTTCTTTGACCGTCTGCTGGTTCAATTTTGAATTAGGTCTGGAAAGTTTCAAAATTGTTGTATTGTTGTTGAATCAGATTCTGAAACAGCGATTTATGTTTTGGAAAATTTTGTACTTTTTTTTGTTTTTTGTTTCAAGGTTTGTTTATTGCCTTCGTTTTTGTATGACTTTTGATATAATATCTCTCATTTTTTGTTTGTGTGCTGTAATTAAAAGATCATATTTTTCTTCTTTGATTAAACAATTATTAGTCAATTCCACGACATAGGTATTAGAAAGATTGATGCGAAATACTGGTGTTAGGTTTTCTTTCCTAGAGTGTTAGTTCTTACATTTTTTCCGAGTTTATTTTAATCCTAGGGGTAGATCCTCTTGAATAATTGGGGAGAGGGTGTATCTCTTCAATAGAATGAATTTTTTGTATTGTACTGTTCACGAGTGTAGAAATTTAAATTTAATTAAAACCTAATCTAACTTAGATGAGTTTTTGATTTGAGATCATGTGTTGGAGAATAGTACATCAATTCACAATGTTCCGGTCTATTTGGAACACAAGTAGGTCGTTAGATACTGTTTTAGCTCTTAATATGTTTAAGGTTTGCTTTAACCTCCGGTCAATTAAAAGGGAGGGCTCAAGTGAAAGATGAGTAAGCGAGGTTAAAAGGTTGAATAAGTTAAGACAATGTTAAAGTCAAAATTTAAATGAGGTTAGTTGTGCTTTATGCTTTATGCTTTATTTTTTAGATGATGAAGCAAAAAACAGAAAGAAAATCAATGAGAGGCAATTAACATCTTAGGTTTTTCAAAACAAACTAATCCAAACAATTTAACTAACTAATTTTTTTAACGTTTCGTTTGTTCAATGAATATAGAAATTGAAAAGTTTAATACAAAACTACTGCAGATTTGAAAGTTTTGGAGTTTACGGCTGGTTTATAGCCGACAGTGTTGTTATATACTTAATAATTGAATATCGTAGTGAGGTACATAGTTTTGAAATGAATGTTACTGCTCTTTTTATTGTAAATCATATTAATGAGTGAAAATGTACTGCTTAAATAATTTTGTAGAGAACAAATCGTTGGAGTGAGCTTTTTCGTTTCAAGTTGCAGAGGCTTGTTCTGTTATTCTGATTGCGATCTGATGTCAGCCTTTTTGTTCGTTCAAACTGATTAGACTTATTGAGATGTGGAAATAAGCTAATTAAAATTTCCATTCGGTTTATTATTTTGTGTGGCATTTCTGTTCTTGTTTTTCTATTCGGTTGTTGCTTTTGCTGATATAGTTTTTTAGACATCTGTTCGAAACTCTTTTGGTCGCACCAGATGATTTTCGGTCCGGGTGGTTTTCACATAGAGTACTTTCGGATGAGGTATACCGTCTGTTCTCCACGCTATCCTATTTTTAACCGGATAGGATCGTGCAAATTTAGTCTTTTACCAACCCTAGTTATACTCTAATAACTCTTAGTCTCAATAGATCTAGTGAATAATGGTATTGTCCCGGGGCTTAGAATCACCAAGTGAATCTACAAAAAAAACCGTTTGCTACATTGAAATTTTTCTTCTCTGGCTGAAACTTTATTTGTTTCAGCCTCACAAACTATTGTAAGTTTTAGTCATAGAATATGATTGATTAGTTCTAAGTATTTCACAGAGATAGCTATCAAGAATATATTAAATTATAATAATTATCTGTTTTGAACTGGTTCCAATCGAGCAAAAACCTGTGTGCGAGTGGTTGTCTGGCGATCAAAAAATACTGATTGAAATCTTTTCAGTCAATACTCGTGCAGTCCAAAATCAACGAGTACTTTCTGCTGTTACATTTTTCAATGACATTTTGGCGCGGAAAATCGAATTTTTCAATATCCATTCGATGAATTCCTTACAAGGTTCTTAATCTGCATGGCTCCAATTGCTTCCTTTGAGCCCGTTGGTATGTGTTCCTCTTATAGTATTTGCCTTAATTTTGTAGATTTTTTTTAAATCTGAATTTTCAAAAGCCAGTCGTCTAAAAATGAAGTTTTGTTGAGTTAAGCCAAATCAAAGTGAGTGCTTATTTTAAACCGGGTCTCGAATTGAAAAGCGATTCTATTTCAAATGGAAGAAAATGGAATGTTTATGCTAGGTGTGGATTTTTGTAATTCAGTCAATTTTCGCCGATCGAAAAAAAGCTTTCAACAAAATTTTTAAAGCCCCATTTAAGATATTGACTTCCTGAACTCAAAATGAAGAAGATAGTTTACCTCCGAGTCTTTTTGTACAATCTTCTTCATTTTGAATTCAGGAAGTCAATATCTTCAATGGGGCTTTAAAAATTTTGTTGAAAGCTTTTTTTTTCGATCGGCGAAAATTGACTGAATTACAAAAATCCACACCTAGCATAAACATTCCATTTTCTTCGAAAGTCGGAACAACAAGCGCTTTTCGAAATCGAAAGGAAAATCAGCCCAAAAATTGAGCCTCATATGTTAAATTCTGGGAGAAAATAATCGTGATAGCATGAGAGAAGAGCCTTGAAGTTATAGGTTTCAAAAACTATTGGACCATGTTATTATTCAATGTATTTTGGCTCTGTTTTTTATATCCTGTCAGTGTTGCGGCTGCCGCAATCAAAACCAATAAATTTGCCATTTCAGAGTCGGAAAGTCGTTGAATTTCATCTCCCTCTCGCTGCCCATTTCTTTTGCTCTAAGAAATCTTTCACATTTATCTGCAACTGCAACTTTTGGTAAACTCATTTTTAGTTTTGATCTTGTTATTTTGTTCTCAAAAGCGTTTTAATTAGTTCGGTAATTTTCAGGTGTTGCTCTCCACTGAGCTACTCCTAAGATAAAATTGTGAATCGGGTTTATGGTGAGTAAATCTGCTTCGAGCAACGTCTGATAGGTGAGGCCAGTGGAGAATTCTCTTCAGTGTCTCTTTGAGTAGAGTATTTTTTTATTTGTGTGTAACTTTTTTTTTCTCTTGTAGCAGGTATTTTTCTTTTGTTTTGTCGTTTGTGTCCCGTTTCTCAAAACGGAATTATTTTTGGTTTGTGCTATCTTTGAATTTATTAGGTTTTCAAAAATTGAAACTGTTTTAATAAATTGAAATTGTTTTTTAAAAAATTCAGTCCTCATTGGTGGCACCATATGTGTATAGCTCCGGGGTGGCCTTCTCATAGAGTAATTTTGGATAGGTTACACCGCATGTTCAACAGGCTATCTTATTTTCGGCCTGACAGATTCGTGCAACTTCTTAGTCTAATAGCGATCCTAATCTTACTCTTATAATTCCCAGTCTCAATAGACCCAGTATATATACCGTATTCTGGCGACGTTAGAGGAGAGAAAGAGCATCTGTTTTCTCCGTTAAAACATTATCTCCTCGGCTGAAACTATAAATAGTTTGAGCTACAGACGTTATCACAATTTTTAGTATAGATCATATGCTCGTAAAAATTGATTTAATCAATTTATCGGTACTGCCTTTTTTCATAGTATGCGTAGCTTCTTGTTTTTAGGGAAAACTAATTGTGTAAGGTTTTATATTCTCGTTCATTTTGATTGACTAATTGTATTTTATTCTTGTTGTTACAATCCTTCTTGTTTTGAAAGTCTTAATTTTTCTGTTTGATAAAAGTATCTTGATCTGATGGACCTATTCAGACATTTACTGCTATAATGATTTTCCACAATAGATTTTGATAGTTTCTTAGGTTTCTCTGGATTGTTAACCAATGTGGTTATTGCTTCTCGTTTTGCGCTTTTTTGATGATAAGACTGTGCAAAATTAAAACATTGGCTTGCGGCGTTTTCTAGTTGAAAAACCTTGAAAGGTGCTGTGTTGTCGTGTTTTTTAGTCTCTGCGATTTTTTGTTTTGTTTTTAGTTTCACAATATGTCTGTTCAAATCGACTTCTATGATTTTACTGAATAATTGATTTTGAATGCTTCCGATATTGGCATTAAAAATAATTGTCGCGTAGAATAATTTCCCATATGATAAAAAACGCTGGACCTGCGTTACGTAAATTGGCCTTTAACTGTTCCTTTTCACATGTTGTTCCTCATATTTTTGTGTGAAGTCCACATTTGTTGATCTTCAACGTTTTCAAAAGGTCCATTTTTTGCGCATTTTGCGCATTATTTTATTAAGCACGGGGCACGAGTGTTGAAAATTTATTTCGAACGGTCTTTCATTTTTGTGATACGGTTTCTTGTAACTTAAGTTTTGATGCTTCAGTGACTTTCTCTTCAAAACTTAATCAATCTCCCACTTGTTCTCTTCCCCTTTGGTGTTGACAACTTTCGTTTTCGCGCATCCAGGTAGTTGTATAAATCCCATGAGTTCTTGTCTGACTTCAGCGGAAATTCTTGATGTTTGAATGGGTTGGTTTTCATTATTTTTTGTGCTCTATTCCGTTTTTCTTTTTGTTGCGTAATCAAACGCGTCTTGTGGTGAAATTGTTTCTGCCAGCAATTCCTCGGAGAAAAATTTGTTGATCAAGTGGGCCGTGAACATGTCTCTGACCCAATTTTTTAGCTATCTTTTCTTTTTTTAGTTATATTCACCCAGATTTTTCTTGCCGAATGATTGCACTGCAATTCTCGGCCGTGCTTGTTTAACTTGTCTTTGTTCTTGTGCTCAAATGCTTAAAGAGACCAAACAATAGTTTTTTTGGTTTTTGTGTCATCTTCTCATGAGGAAAATGATTCGCAGAGCACACTCTTCTTCCTTGCTATAATCACCTTGTTTTTCCGGCTAAATTTTTCTCTCTTTTTTTGATATCTCGTTTTCTTCTTCTTTATGCCACTGATTTTCCGTTAGTTTTTTGTTTTCTGGTTTTGTCGCTTTTACGAATGACTATTTATCTCTTTATTTAAAGGAGGTTTTTACTGACCTTCATTCCATCCTTCTCCATTTCTGCGATAGCAGACCAATCTGTTCATCCAAGTAGTGGCTCTGCTGATGCTCGATGCCAGATTAATGGGATGCTCAGCGGGTTCTTAAATACTACTGGCTGCGCCAGTCGTATGTGATGTATGTAAGTAATCATAATATTCGATCCCGATAATCTGAAGTAAGCGTATTCTACGGCTGTGATGAAATAATTTACTTAAAGGAATCAACTGCTAATTCCTTTAACTCAATAAATATCATGTGCCATTAATGTTAATTCAGTCTTGTCAAACTGTTTCAGATCAGAGCGTAACTACAACTAAATATTGTGTGAAGTAACATAGTTTGGCCAAACACCAGTCAACATCAATTATGACAATGACCTTGAGCATAAATACGAGATCTTATTCTAACACATAACGATAGCACGACCGCATAAATCGTATTTGACTGTAAACGAATGGTGTGCATATTTTTTATATGCTAATTTTGTGCATATATATCTAAACAACTCTTAGTTCAAGTTTTGGTAAATCCCGCCAGATGACAAGTTTCCTGGTTCTATGAGGTGACTGACTTGAATAAATGAAAAATGGTGAACCCAACTGCTTTTTGAAACGCATAACAGTGCTTCATTTGACCTGTTTAAGATGAACTATGATACAATTGATGTTGATATGGGCAATATCAAAAAAAAAATTCAGAGTACAAAAAATCATGAGGAATGAATTTAAAAAATTACACATTCGGTTGCAGCTGTTTATTGTGTTGCGACAACGAAATGGAAAACAAGTTCTTGAATTCGAGATTGGTTTTAATTTTCTTTCTTGATTTTGTTTAGGTTTTTGTTTAGAAACCTAAAATAAATGTCTGTAAACGTGGGGGAATTCACAATATCTCTAGGCCTGTCTTGCTCGCTATTTCACACCGTCGCAATATCTTCTCTTTGGTACTGAGGTCAGCGGGGCAACCGATTCCCAGTACTGTTTACAATCATAAAAGGGTTGATTTGGTGGTTGGCTGCTCCGTACTCTTCTTTGCTGCTCGCCCCGTGATTCGTGCTCTCTTCCGACTGTATCTCACCCGTCAATCAAAATTCGATCGCAACAACAATTCCAATAATAAGAATGAAATAAGAAATGAATATAACCAAATACAGTGTAGCCTATGATTGGCTGAAATATAAATTAATCATTCGATTAAAGAAAAGGTTTCGCGAGTACTATTATTTAAACCAACTGCCTCCTGCAGTTCAATTAACACCTTACTACTAACTAACGTTCTCCTCAAGAACTTCTTTGAATATCAATCGTTCAACAATGATTCTGCTATCCTCTAGATAGCCTAACTAACATTCACTAACTAATCTACATTCACATTAACAAGTCTTCCAACTCGTTCTCACTTTATTTTGAGAATCAAGCCACTACCTTAGCTTGTAGCCCAAATTGTTCTCTAACTAACTGAGAACCAACTCTTCGATTCGCTGGCAAACATTCTATCTGACAAGAATAAACTTTTATTAATTGTAGCTAACACTGTTCTGACTCTTAAAGGCTCTCCGGTGCCCTCCAGTTCTTTATCTTTCTTTGCACTTAGTTTTATTTAAAATACGCTATTCCCTATCAGTCCTGACATCCGCCTAAATCACCCGTCCGCACATGTTTTAAGACTATATCCCTCCTCCTGTCAACTCTGCCACGTGCCAATTTCGGTTTCTTTTATCAATCTTTTCACGCTTATTAGATACGGTAGCTGTCATAATTTGACCAAGCAAACAAACGTCATACGATTCTAATCAACTAATTCCTGAACTCAGTGAACTTGAGCTCTCGAGTTCAACTCAAACTCCAAACCATGCTATTTTTACTCAGTAATCCTCCCAAGGTCTTTACTTTAATTATCCCGTTAACGTTCCGACCTCCCAAGGGTAGGGGGAGACCCTTTTCCTGGGTAGCTAATTCAAGTCAGGCATCTAAAAATTCTATCTGTTGTCTATTCCAATCACGACCTTCTAGCTATTAGGGGAACGTAGTTGGTCTACTAGGGGTCAAATTAAACCACAAAGTCACCTCCGGGAAGCCAAGTAAATTCCCCGTCCATTCATACTATTTAGGAAACTTAACTCTCATGCCGCAGTCCTATTTCTATCAGATTGCTCTGGGACTACTTTTCTTTAGTCTAGTTGAATTGCTTTTAATAGATCATTCGCCAAGCTAAACTGAACCCAATGTTTACAAATCCACTTTGAATAAACACTCCTACTCCAAGGTTGCAATGTAAAAGCTAAATCTCTATCAGCTTCTTCTCTAGTTCCCAATATATAAGTTTCCCTCCCAGTTTTTAGCAAGATGACCCATTCTCATTTCCAGGGGTTGGGCTGGGGAATGCGCCACTTTCCGGTGTTAATCTTGGGGTTTTTCATGCAATTTGGGGGGTAAAAAAGCCCAAAGGTCAATTTGAGGTCACCCCGGGGTCACCCGGCGTCAATCTTCCACATTCAGGTTTAGAATCCCATAGGGGTCCTACCTACCAGTTTCATCCATATCCCGTTAGTACTTCCAAAGTTATCCCATTTCTAAGGTCCATTATCACTTTTCCCGGGGAAAGGCTAATAACACCGGAAGGAGTTACCGGAGGGGTTTCAATCACTGGGGGTCTTTTTCGGGGATGAGTTGTATTATCTGATGCCGCCGTAAAATCGATATGCCCTCGCACATTACTATTTTGCGTAAATTGCCTACTTCCTGTCTAAGGGGGTGTTTTTCCATATGCTAATAGCTTCCGGTTCAGCCGCTGGATTTGGTTCAAATTATATTACAAGATGTTTCTTGCCACTACCTATCATCCCTCCAAGTTTCAGCTCCCTGCGCTCATCGGTGGCCGAGAAATGACTTCCGGAAGTTAGGGGTGGGTTTGTTTACTTAGGGCATAAAACCGGAAGTGGCGGTCTTAGGGGTGTGGGATTCCAAACTTAAGCTCCCCTTAACTAGGCCTATAACATACTACATTTTAGTTCCATTCCGGCCGCTAGTTACCGTGTTCTGATAGGGCCATTTGCACTTCCGGGAACTGTTATCACTCGGGGCCAGGGGCTCCAAAGGGTCTGGATTTTTGCATGCCCGGATCAAATCATCTCTAGTATCCGTCCTATGAGTTTCATAAACCTAGCCGCTGCAGTTCCCATTGGGGGGGGGGGGGGGGTTTGCAAATCTTACTTCACCTGAGTTTTCTGCCGTAAGAGGGACTATATCTTCGAACATTCAAGTATTTCGAACTTTACCCTTTGTTTGCTGTACTAATTAACTTAATGACGAATCAATCTTACGCTCAGTTTACTATAGCATGTATTACAGTAGAATCACCAATTCTACAACGTCAGGTGGGTCCGATTGATCTAATCTATCCTAGATTAGTTTCGAACAGTGTCAAAATGGCTCAGTTTTTTCGAACTCTTTGTTTCAGAGAACTCGCATATCTACTCAGACTCACCAGCAGTTTCGAAAAAAATTGGCTCGTTTGTAGTTGAATATTCGTTTTCATCAGCATCCCATATTGCATAGTAGTACACAAGGTAATAGCAAGACGCTTTCAAGTTATAAAATGTCACGGTTATAACTTCTGTTTCATGGTATCCGTGATAATGTTTGTGGTGTAATGATGTGTCATCCGCACACGATCCTAGTTAGAGGAAGGAGGGGGGTTCAATTTACAATGTCATCTCATTACATCATCATGAAAAACGATGACGCTCACAAACATAGACCACAACAGAGCAGGGTAAGTCTTCAATTCAAACCCCTATAAATCAAATGCTTTAGAGTGTATGATGTGTACAAAGTTGAGCACAATTTTCAATTAAAACAATCATTTTGCCAAAACTAAACATTTTTTTAGAGTGATCTCTTCACGAGTAGGTATATTGTCTATGAAACTAGGTCCATTTTTGGTCATTAGTTTTTCTCATTAAAATCAATAATATTCAAGCGATAACAGTTGCCCAGACATAAATCAGAAACGCATATCACACATATTTTGTACACCTATATCAAAAACATAACTTTTCTTAAGTTCCAACTAAAATTATATAAAAAAAAATAAGTTTCAATTATGGCTAAAAACTGTTAGCATTTCATTTCTCGGATTGTTTTTACACCAGAAAAAATTGCCAAAATTTACAAAGTTTTGTGTAAATCTTCGTGTAACTGGCGTATACACTTCTCAGCAGCCCGGGTTGACCAAAATTGCTTATCCTACAATTTCCTACAATTTCATAGACTCAGAAAATTGTACAAAAACGCTAGGATAAGCCTTTTTTCATATATGGAAATTGTAGGGTAAACATTTTTTCATATATGGAAATTGTAGAATAAACAATTTCATATATAGAAAATATAAGATAAGCATTTTATCATATATATGGAAACTGTAAGATAAGCCTTTTTTCATATATGGAAAATGTACGACAAGCATTTTTCCATATATAGAAATTGTAAGAAAACATTTTTTGAAAACTCAAATGAGGCTCAATTAGCGTTTAAACTTAGCCGATAAGGCGTGCAATCTCTGAACAGAGGAGAGAAGCAACAAAAAAATTAGAGGGTTTTAGAGGTTGGAACCTCAAACTCTTCATTATCTGTAGGCGAATCTTCTCAACTCTTGAGAGAGCAACAATTTCCTAAGCTTACTCCTAGATATACCAAAACCATAAGGGAGAAGTTGTCTCAAACGCCAAAAAACCTGTTTTCCTGATGGAAACAATCTCCAAGCATACATACTCCAGTTGTGTCCACTCGTGTGGTATCCATTCACGGTTAAGCTGCTTCCATTTCGGACGCTGAAGTCGTAAGGTGGTGGGGGTGAGTTTTGCCTGGCTACACTTGATGGTTGCTGATTGATACCTGAAGGATCTGCGGTTGCATTGTTAGCAAGATTTGAATCAATTAATTGTACATTGCTGTTTCCTACACTCGAGATAAAACTTGCGCATGACTGAAACAACATGAAAAATGAAACTTACGTCACTGAAACTCATATTATGAAGCAAAACAATCCAACCAACTTCACAATATCTTTAATACAGTTCAATCAAACATATGAATCAGGGAAGAACTCTGAAATTAATGGGGCAGAATTTTTTTTCTACACGTTCCATAAATTTTACTGTAACTTAAACACAAGCTTGAGCTAGTCTTAAGCAAATAACTCAAAAAGAAAACTTACAATGTACAAGAATACTTTGCAGAAAAAAACTGCAGAATCGATTTTAACGATGCTGAAAGTAGAGAAAACGCAGTTGAAAAACCGCAACTAAAGCAGCGAACAAAAACTAATTATACTTTATTCAGAAGTGCCCGTTAAATCAGCATGACCCAGGAATGAATTTCTGTCTCAAAACCAAGTCGAAGCATAAAAGAGTCATAGTTAGATTCGTTGAAAACTTTTTTCAAAAAAAAATTGTTGTTCAACTTGGTTTTGAATAATTTAGCAACTCTTTGAACGAAGCCATTTTGAAACAGCTTTTTCATCTAAATGAGCCTGAGTAACGCTAGCGACCTTTAAAAATAATCCGGAACAGTGAACGCTGCTCAAGTTTTTGCAACTTATTGGAGCTATTTGCAAAAGAAAGTAAATAAAAGTCAAACCGAGAAAAGTCAAAGTTAAGCATGATTTTGCTGAAAAAAAGGACAAAAAATCACCACGACCTATGTCAGTGGATCACTCCGTTCAGTAGTGTGCCAAAGTAGGAGCCTTTGGCGCCGATATAACCCATTTTTAGCGAGGAGCGCGAGCCAAAATGCCATTTGGGGGGGGGGTGGAGTGAACAAAATGCTCGGAAAAGTGAATGCAAAGCTCGGTAAACAGTTTTTTTCCGAGAGCTCGGGAAATAAAAAACTTTCAAAACCGCCCCACCATTAGAAAAAACTCTGCGCACGCCGCTGACCAAGTTCAATAAAAATTTAAGATGAACACATTTTTATTCACTACGTATCATTAGCTCTTAAAAGAGATCTTAAAGCTTAAAAAGCAAAAAAGAGCATGTAGCATTGTTTCACAGCGACGAAAAATACCTTGATGAAAATTTCTTTCATTAAAAAGGAAAGTCATTCATAAATTAAAACGTCTGAGAAAACATCAGGAGCAGATTTACGTGGTGGATAATATTTCAAGTTACCCATTAAATACCACACTCAACTTGTGATACCATACAAACATAGCAATGCAAGCTAGCAGACAAAAAATAAAACGAAATTCAGTCGAAAAAAGGCACAGGGGCAGAACAGAGATTCGAACCATTGAACACGAGTGGAAAGAAAACGAAAAATTGCAGAGCTAGCCGAAAGCCACAAGTCGAAAAAAAAATGCAATAAACCATCCTAAAATTGTCTTATGTCTCGCTTCGAGGACAACTTGTCGCGAAACATGTTTGCTAGTATTAAAAAAGCAAAAACAAAACATTCATCGAAAGGCTACCACGCAGAAACAGTTTCGCTAGACGCCCGCTGAGACGGGAAAAAGTCTAAAACAAGACGCCCATTGAACTGGAAAAAAGTCAATTTTAAAGATAGATTTATGGAAATTTCAATTTTACGTCCTCCCACAATTACGCACACAAAACACACCTACTTGCGACGCTCAAACGACGTTAATTTAATCAAATATTTCGATATAACAAGCCGAAAACATTACTACCAAAAAAAAACGTTTAACACGAGAAAAAACAATAGAATCTAATAAATAAAAAAATCAGGTAAATCAGGCAACAGAATTAAGGCCGACAACCCATAAACAGAAAAATACTCCAAAAAAAAAATCAGTACATGTAAGCTAGTGGTGTTTTTATTAAAACATTAAACATTTTGAATTGTCTTCTAATTTGCTCAATGCGTGAACAAAGATATTTACGGGAAAAAAATCAAGTAACCAATTGCTAAAACCTTGCATATCGCAAGGGTAAATTTCGAAAAAAAAAGATTGCAGAAACTTTATAATTTTGTATTTTATGATGTTCAATGTGTATAAGTTATGACCAGGAATACAATCTCGTCAGAAATACTATCTCCTACCAAAAATCTATCTATTAATTAGAGATTAGCCCAATAATTAGCCCAATTAGGATTTTAGCTCCTTTAAATCCCCTTTCGAAACTAGAAGTCCACCAGTTTTTCTAGCAAATTGCGCTTTCAAAATCGGAGAGGGATATTTGTCTTCCTTTAGGCAATTGAATGAATTGGAATTGAACTTAAAAAAATTCACAACCTATATAAGTGTCTTCACTTCGTTCATTGACACTTTTTAAAATCTAGTCAAACCGCATAAAAGCAAATAAAGCAACATTGTTTGAGGTTTTCCACAAAAAAAAGTTCTTGCAAATTAACACCACCCGCCAATAATTAACATGGCTCATTTTTAAGAATAGCAAAACACAAATCATTTTTAAAAAGATATGCATAACTTCAAGTTCCAAATACTAACCAGGCCAGATGCATATCTTTCCAATTTTTCCTTATCCAACAAATCATCCAGTCTAAACTTGATTCTGGCCTCTGAAAGAAACTGTTCAACCTGCTCTGCAGTCTTAGTTCTCATGATTGCAGCCAGTAGTTCCAGATCACTTATCCCAGTGCGCCCATTTTTTTGTTTTCTGCTGACGTTGCAGGATTTCAAAAAGGCGCTTGCACTGAAATATACAACCCAAAATTGCTCCTCCTCCCAAAATTTTATAGATCACTGAAATTAATTTCTTCATTAGCGACTTAGATACCTGTCTGCGTATAAACCTAATAATCAATGTATAAAACATGGAGACATAGCCAAATTTTAAAAGATTGGATTTGATGTCAACGATATATGTTTTATGAGAGTGTCCCACGTTTCGCACCTCTTCATTCTCTCCTAATAGTTTCAAACCTTTCGTTCTTGCACGTTTCGCCCCTAACTTTTTACACAGTTATTTAACGCCGCTTTTTAAATTACATTTAAGGGACGGAATGTGTGAGTACCAGGCTGACCTCCCAACTTTATTTTTCTAGAATTTATGAGAGGCGAAATGTGTGAATACCGGTTTATGATAGTGATTGACGATTAACGATCGGATCAAAACAGACTGTAATTAGCATAAAATTGAATCGCTTCTACATTTAAAACAAGCTATCAACAGATGAAATTCGGAATTCTCAGATGATTAACTGCAAGTTTGGTTAAAAAGAAGAGAAAAGCCTTGAATTCACTGTTTGAGCAATGTTGCTTGCCGCTAAATCAAAAAAATGGGAGTTTGTGTTTTTAGATCATAGGCTAAGCTAACTTCACCTACAAAATTTCAAAAAAGCCAAAAGGACCTCTAAAGCTCCCTTCCACTTCGAAGCGCACACAATTAAATCCCAATTTTGAAAAACTAACTCAGTTTTCTTAATGTCAACAAATTTTTCCCAGTAAGCATATTAAGTACACATGTTTTTCAAGATTTACATCGTTAATAACGGGCTCTTAAATTTTATTGCATAAACAATTCCCTAAAATGTAAAACATTGAATGTTTTTGGGGGTAAAAAAGATCAGGAAAATTATCCTCGATAAACAGGCTCCGCATTAGTCAATACCTACCAATCTTGTGTCTCTGAGGTGACTTTTGTGTTTGGGAAACTTAGTGAGCTCGTCAGTAGTGTCTCTTTTCAACTGCTGCAGCTAAACACGACAAACATCTTTCAGAGGCTATTCGGTCATGATACTATTATTGAAATAAATTACCATCTACTGGGCGAAACATAACAAATTATTGACTGAAATAGTTAAAAAATGATTCAATATCTCTGAAAGTTATGTGTTATGCTATTGAGATACTGGAACAAAATCGTTAGAGAAAAAAAACAAATGGCAGAGAAATAAAGGGATTCAAACCAACTTCCTGATGCAACTGAATCTTTTTGCGTTCCATTTCATATTTAATTTCTGTTCAATTTGGCGCGTCGGCTACTAGTTTTGTAAATTGTTTCGTACTTAAAGACATGAGCTGGCAAACTAGCAAAATCATTGGTTGAAGCATTGCCACTGGATTACGTTGTAACCGATTGTTTCCATTTAGAATGCTTCCGTTCGAGTCCAAAGAATTCTTTTCGTCCTCTTAATTGTCATCGTCTATCACGATCAAATCTATGACTTTTTGGTTTAAAGTCAGGTGTATGTTGTTTTCAAGGTCAAACGTGGATTTTTTGCCATTGGGTTTGAACTCTAGGTCGTGTTTTGTTACTCCTGATGACGTTTGAGGCTGGTTGGTGTCTAGTCTTCGTCGCCTGAGGGCAATGAGATATTCATCGTCTTCGGAATCCCACCAGCTGATAACACAACAGCTTCTCACTTAAAAAACCAAACAAGAAAGTTAACAATGATAGCTGGTTGCTGTGCAAGTAGTACAGAATGGTCCGATCCGACAACCTTCAAGAAAAGTATAGAAGAAAAAAACAATTCTATTTCATCCTCAAAATACTCGTTTTTTTTGTAAGTAATGTTGCAGAAAAAATATTAAATTGGGTTAAAAATATTATCTAACTGGGCATATTTGACAGAAGTTGATTTAGAAATTGATTTAGAAGCAAAAAAAAAACAATTAAACATCGAAATTTTTTTCTTATTGTTTTTGCACAGTGGTTTAATTTATATCAAAAATGATAGTGCTAAAAACGCAGCAAAGATACTGAGGTAGCTGGAGAACGACTCTTTCAAACCAGAAATGAATTAGAGATGATTTAGAAACTGTGGGTAAAGAAAAAAAAAGAACTAAGGTATTATAACCGTATCATTGAATAATCGTATAGATGAAAAAATGCTTGGTTCACTCCAACATTGCCTTCCCATTGATCTTTAACCAATTCTTTTTTATTTCCAGAAGGCGGGTGTTTGTGATGCTGAAGGGGTTGATGCGGGAAAGTAGCTAGTGTGGTAGAAACTGGTGAAGGAGCTGTGAGTGTCGTCGATAGATCTGCTTTTTACAAGTTTTTGTTATCTACAAGGTTCTAAATTCTTTATTTCATAGCGGTTAGATACTCGAAAGTACAATTTTTCCAGATCTCTGCAATCAATTTGTGCTGTTAGTTGAATTATTTTGGGGGTAACTTTTCATGTTCATTTGGCTGATTAGTGGGAGGATCAGCTACAATGGGCAATTGACTAGACTTGAAACACTGTAAAATCATCAATGGAGTGAGCTGCACAGCTTCTTCAGCATCAACCGAAATTTCTGTTATTGGCCTTGATTTGAGCCTAGTTTGTATGTGACAAATCAGTGTACACCCTATCCAATTAACTTGTCTTTCGTTTTCTGATATGAAGATTAATTGACTTAACAGCAGCTTCCCATATACCTCCGAAACATGTTGCCCTTGCCGGTAAAGGTGTCCTATTAGGCCTCGAACATGATCAGGGAGGCTTTCTATCGTAGAGTGCGGAGCCAAAACCATCTAAATGTTCTCGTTAAGGTAATCATTTGATGCGAGTGATCAGCCAATTTTTAGCAACCCATCTGAACGGATATAGCTGAAGAAGTCTTGATGCATGAATGGATATAGCTGAAGAAAATGATTTAGATCATTTTTCGTCGAAATGCTGCTCTTGAAAGTCTCGTACAAGAAGGTTTGGTCCTAGTTTTCGAAGCTGATTCCGATCACAATGAAACTTTCCCGTTGCGCAAAGTTGTACAAAAAGACCACCAAAGTTTCAGTCCTTGTTGTTTTTGCTGCTTGCATGTTTTTATCTCAACTAGCTGGCCGAATGACAAGGTGATTTCGTCGATTGACCGTTTGAACTCGTTCGTCTGTTAATTTGCTTCAATAATTGTAGATTATGATGGAAAACAAATTTGATTTGTCTGCAACTAATTGGGTCCTGATCATAGAATCTGCAAGCTTTGCATTTCAGCTGCAGTTTTTGGTCGAGTTAAATATCGGCTGTTTCGATGAGTAGGAACGTGTTGCCACTTGTGGGCTGGAATCATCTGTTGAAATTAAGCGATGCGGTTGGTCAAAACAATAAGAGTTGATCTGTTCCAAGCAAGTGCTATTGTTGCAGCAACTTCAAAACACATCTCAGGATTTAACAGCCCAGATCCAAGGAAACATCAAGTCAGGGAATGCAAAATATCTTCCTCGGTGCTAGTCCTGACTTAGAGGCTAACAAATAAACGTGGGTTTCAGCTTCTTAGGTTGTCTAGTCATTCATAGTGGCTTCAAACGCCATCTCCAATGCATCGCACAAATGATGAAAGTCGACAAGCCGAGAGGTATCCATGGCCAAGTACCGAGGCGTTTCTATGGAAAACAAAAGACTCGAGCGGTCTACCCAATGTTGGGAATTCTTTATTGTCATCTCATTACGAACCTCCATCCCATTTTTTGGAAGAATATTTGGCATTTTTGTTACAGGTTTTACTGGTAAAGGGATCGAAACTCGTTTAAGTTGCTCTCTATCAACCGAGAAGTGATCGTACGTGATCGATTATTTTCGGGCGCATTTACTGAGTTGGTTTCAATCAATTTAGAAGAACTTCTAAAATTGTTTCCGTTTTTTTGCGCTCTAGCGTGACAGAGGAATTGAACAAGTTTGAGAGAAAGTTAATCTTTTTCGTTCGTAAAACCGATCGGAAAAAATTGCAACACGTTTTGGTTCTTTTCATTGGTTGATTTTTGAAATTTTTACTGTCTTGTGTGGAATCAGCCTGATTGTTCTAAAAAAATAATCCTAAAAAAACTCCTAATAACCCTAAAGATAAATCCTAATTGGGACCTAGTTTTTGTCATGATTTTTCAGTTGGATTTGTAACAGTTGGAAATATTTGCTCAAAATTAGCCGCTTTTGAGCTAAAAGATTTCTCGAAACTGAAAAAAAAAGAGTTGACCAGAATTTCATTTGGAAGCTAGTGAGAACTTTTTCTCAACTTGTTTTGATTCTTGTCCAGGCGACTCATTGAATATCTGCATGGTCACAATACACCAAGCCCCGATTCCCCAAAGTTACTGTTTTCATGTCCTTTAATAGGCTGAATTGGTCACCTTTGGAAATTTTCGGCAGCGATCGATATCGCTTCGAAGTCAATGGTCAAGAATTTGGCTGGCTTGATAAAAAAAATGTTAAAATGATTCCACCATAAGTAGAAATAGCGTTTTTCCGATTCACTCCAGATATGCGCTCTGGAGTTTCTACTGGTTAGATACTGAGACGATGCATGGCTGTAGGGTTATCAAATTCAGCTGAGCGCAATTATCATTATGCACCCTCAAGTGATGAGCTCGACCGTTCGGAGATCGAAATTTGACCTTCGCTGTGATGACTGAAGTTCACGGAAAAACTCAACATAGACTACTGCGGAAGAATTGTGATAATTGAAGTTCAGCTGATTGAAGAACATTTGTTGTCGCAGTTAGATGAGGAGTTGATTACATAGAACAGCCATGAAGATTTGTTTGATGCTTCTTTTGATATGTCTTTCACAGGGATGCTGAAGGAAATTACTGGCTTCCGTTGCTAACAAAAAATTTGAAGCACTTCTTATTGTAAAAATCTTTCGTTCTGATGGTGCAAACAATCTCTCTTTTTTTCAATTTGCCAAATCAGATGTTTGTCAGAGCATATTAGAACTTTACATTGGGCAACGAAGGGCCTTTCTTCTGACATAAGTTCTTTTTTGTCAAGATTATGTGCAGCTCACGCTCAGTTCAGTGAGGTCTAGCATGAAATCATCGAACCTCCAAAGAACTGACTAGGTTGTCTAAGAATACCATCAGAGGAACATAGTCACGAGCTTGACACAATCCCAGGACCCAGAACCTCGAAGTAGAAAAGCCATAACTCGTTTTCAACTGGTCTTTCAACTGAGTGTCTTGATCGATTGCGAAGTCGAATTTATGATTGAGTATAGCTGACGAAACTGAGAAACGGTATCCATTTGAGCTGCAGTGAGAAAGTGACTCATTGACAAAGAGCTTCCGAATGATAAGTCGATCATTTTTGTGTACCTGCACACACATGTATGACGCTGACTAGCAGAAGCTTTCTGTCGTCTCCAAGATCACAGTGAGTTTAAAAGCATGGCTCGTCAATTAACTCTGAGACACATGACTTTCTGAACCGTAGACAGCTTCTCATTTTCATGGACAGTTGATCGAAACTGATCAATGAAGCTTGGCCAAGCAGTGGAATCGCCACTCACTTTTGAAAGATCTGTGAGAACCTTGGTGAGATGCTTGTAGGTTCGATCTGCTCACTTGCAAAAAGGTTGATAGGCTGACGCAATTCAACTAGCATTCTCTTTGCGGCATGTAGAGTTTGGCGACCAGCCTTTTGGGACTCTTGAAATTGACGTTGTTTGACTTTTTGTAGTAGGCTGACACAGTGAGCTTAGGGTCCTTAGTTTATGGAACGGACCAGACTGAAATCTTCGCGATAGCCAGAAAGCGATTGTGTCCAACCAAAAACTGAACAAAGATTATTGAGTTAAAACATATTGCAGGTAGGTGACATTGAAAAAATTCTGAGAAACTTAACAGGCGTTTTGATTTAGGCTTACATGTGATCAAATAATCGTATCATTTAACGCCAGCTTTGTTTGCTCCAACAAAATCACTTTACTCGCACGAAATGAGAAAGAATCAAAGTTTTCAGACAAAGTTTTTGCTTGTTATTTGATTTTCATATAGTCAGAAATAGTTTTTATTATATGTTTCTTGGTATCAAATGGAATCACAATCAAATGATAATCAAATGGATAATCAGATGATAATCAAATGGAATCACAACTAGCAAATTGTGCTGACTCACTACTTCTTCTAATTCCAAAATTTCTTCACGTACAACTTTAAACGCATTTTCGAAAGCTACGCAGTCATTGTAGAACCATTTATTGTCTATTGGATGGTATTTCCTAAGTTCTCGAGATGCTTATTTGGAAAGCAACTGTATATTAACGAAATTCAATCAAAGGTTATTTAATTTTTATATGCGGGTAAAAAAAAATGAATAAATTATAGGAAAATTGAAATGTTTTTGTTAATGATAAAGAAAGAGTTTTACTCGCTCAAAATAAGACCAAAACTCAAAAACGTTCAAGTTTGTTCCATCTCGACACTGGGACAATTTTTTAAGAACTTATATATATTGTCTCGACCCATTCCGATAAATGTTTGTGGCACCCAATTTTGCGGGGAAAACAGAAAAAAAATCTATAATATGCCATAACAAAAATTCTCTCCATTTTCAAAAGTCGGAACAATAACTGAACAAATATCGCTTTGCTCAAAAAGTATCAGAAAAAAATCTCAGAAAAAAATCCTCCACTGAGCTACATGAATAATGAAACTGACCTCACGTATCCGTCTTGTTTGTTTGTCAATCGATTTAAATATTCTGTCATTACTGTAGTTTTAATACTCTGTTTCTTCCAACAATAATAAAACGAAATGATGACTCACTGCTTCTTGCAATTTCAAAAATTTCTTTCCGTCCAACTTAATTGCATTTTCGAAAGCTACGCGGTCATTTTCGCACCATTTTTTTTCTACCGGACGATACTTCTTAAGGTCTTCAGTGGCTAATTTGATATCGAAATTGTGGAAAGTTAGCATGGCTAGAGCTTGTTCTCCGGTGAAATGGCCGAACTTGGAAATCCCTTGTAGATAGTCGTTTACTAAAATAAAACTGCAAACAAAGCAAGCAAAATACGGCAGACTCATTGAAATCATGAAAAACTAAATTGAAAACGCAATCACATAACCGCAATATTGGAACACTTTCTGCTGCGAGAGACTCACTTTCTGAACCGTAGACAGCTTCTCATTTTCATGGACAGTTGATCGAAACTGATCAATGAAGCTTGGCCAAGCAGTGGAATCGCCACTCACTTTTGAAAGATCTGTGAGAACCTTGGTGAGATGCTTGTAGGTTCGATCTGCTCACTTGCAAAAAGGTTGATAGGCTGACGCAATTCAACTAGCATTCTCTTTGCGGCATGTAGAGTTTGGCGACCAGCCTTTTGGGACTCTTGAAATTGACGTTGTTTGACTTTTTGTAGTAGGCTGACACAGTGAGCTTAGGGTCCTTAGTTTATGGAACGGACCAGACTGAAATCTTCGCGATAGCCAGAAAGCGATTGTGTCCAACCAAAAACTGAACAAAGATTATTGAGTTAAAACATATTGCAGGTAGGTGACATTGAAAAAATTCTGAGAAACTTAACAGGCGTTTTGATTTAGGCTTACATGTGATCAAATAATCGTATCATTTAACGCCAGCTTTGTTTGCTCCAACAAAATCACTTTACTCGCACGAAATGAGAAAGAATCAAAGTTTTCAGACAAAGTTTTTGCTTGTTATTTGATTTTCATATAGTCAGAAATAGTTTTTATTATATGTTTCTTGGTATCAAATGGAATCACAATCAAATGATAATCAAATGGATAATCAGATGATAATCAAATGGAATCACAACTAGCAAATTGTGCTGACTCACTACTTCTTCTAATTCCAAAATTTCTTCACGTACAACTTTAAACGCATTTTCGAAAGCTACGCAGTCATTGTAGAACCATTTATTGTCTATTGGATGGTATTTCCTAAGTTCTCGAGATGCTTATTTGGAAAGCAACTGTATATTAACGAAATTCAATCAAAGGTTATTTAATTTTTATATGCGGGTAAAAAAAATGAATAAATTATAGGAAAATTGAAATGTTTTTGTTAATGATAAAGAAAGAGTTTTACTCGCTCAAAATAAGACCAAATTTCAAAAACGTTCAAGTTTGTTCCATCTCGACACTGGGACAACTTTTTAAGAACTTATATATATTGTCTCGACCCATCCGATAAATGTTTGTGGCACCCAATTTTGCGGGGAAAACAGAAAAAAAATCTATAATATGCCATAACAAAAATTCTCTCCATTTTCAAAAGTCGGAACAATAACTGAACAAAAATCGCTTTGCTCAAAAAGTATCAGAAAAAAATCTCAGAAAAAAATCCTCCACTGAGCTACATGAATAATGAAACTGACCTCACGTATCCGTCTTGTTTGTTTGTCAATCGATTTAAATATTCTGTCATTACTGTAGTTTTAATACTCTGTTTCTTCCAACAATAATAAAACGAAATGATGACTCACTGCTTCTTGCAATTTCAAAAATTTCTTTCCGTCCAACTTAATTGCATTTTCGAAAGCTACGCGGTCATTTTCGCACCATTTTTTTTCTACCGGACGATACTTCTTAAGGTCTTCAGTGGCTAATTTGATATCGAAATTGTGGAAAGTTAGCATGGCTAGAGCTTGTTCTCCGGTGAAATGGCCGAACTTGGAAATCCCTTGTAGATAGTCGTTTACTAAAATAAAACTGCAAACAAAGCAAGCAAAATACGGCAGACTCATTGAAATCATGAAAAACTAAATTGAAAACGCAATCACATAACCGCAATATTGGAACACTTTCTGCTGCGAGAGACTCACTTTCTGGGTCTGACAAATGATGCGACGAGGGGGACCACAAGGGCTGGCCCAGGACTACGATTTCTGAAAAACTAAAAATTAGAAACATTGCGAGCATAACTTTATGAGAAATAATCATGTTTCAATCAAGTCACCTATGTATTCTGGAAGGGTCTCTGGTGAATGAAGATTTGGATCAATCGCTTGAAATTCGGCCTCGACTTGTGCGCTCCTATCTGATGCAGTGCCTAAAAAAATGAGTTGATTGAAAAAAAATTCTAAACTCTCAAAATTATGTTCAACTTCACCTGATCCCTCATTACCTACACTTAGAAGGCTTGCATTGAAAGACAGCGCTGCATGATACTCCATTGCAACCATCGTAAATTGCGTTCTTCAAAGCATTGCGCGTCTCAGCTCGCTTTAATACTGTTTAACATTATTCCTTGAATGTACAATTTAGAACTGAAATTACCACCAGTCTCTGCAACGATTAATTGCAATTGTCTCTTAAGTGGACATAAGCATAAGCAGTCAAATAAATCAGGTCAGCATATATCATGGTAACCGAAGCTACTGACAAACCTTAAGATGGCCAGCAATGACATCCTCTCCGCCTGAAGAACAACTGATACTCAATGAGCTATGCGTTTCAAATTGTCTACAACTTATTGAAACTACAAGTACAAAAGGAAAGAGCCTATACGTACTGTTATGCATCAGACCCCAATCAATTATCAACGTAGATATCGATAACCAAAAGAAGAACCTATTTTCATCAGAAGTCTAGTACAACGCGGGTATGACTAGGCGAGTGTCCGCGCTACGGCTTATCAGGATCTAAACAAATTTCAATCATTAAATTCTTTTTCAAATTCAAATATAATACGCGCTAAAGTAGTCTCAAGTATTTACGCTACAGTAGTCTCCAATTTTTTTTGCAGGTGTTAGGTTTTTCAATCTGGCTGGCTTGATTTCCAACCATCTGACTCTATTTACCTCTATTCAAGTTATAATTCACTATTTTATACCTTGAAAATTCCTAGGATTGACTGGAATATGCGATCGAAGGAATCCTGACTGTAAATTCGGTTAGTATGATACTTTTGACCTTCTGATTGTTTTATTTAAAAAAGTAACAAAAACCAAAATTTCGAGTTTGGGTCTGTACCTTGGTTTCTTATTTTCAATTTTAAATAAATTTCTAATGTTACAACATGACAGTTTTTTAAATGTTTTTTGATAAAGCCAATATTTTGGTAACAGGTTACGAAAATTAAGCAAAGCCAATATTTTGCTGACAGGTTACAAAAATTAACTAACGTTCAAGTGGTTCTCACCACAAGAAAACTAGAATCATGTTTATCATCACTGAAGTCAGCATTTACTAATGACCTCATGTCAAGAGTGGCTTTAAACTCATGTAGTGATGCACTTCCACCTATGTCGGACAAACTATTTGACATTTGACCACTAAAACTGAGGAACGTAAGAAAGCAGACTTACCGGAAGGCCTTCACCTTCAGCAATGCCAACTTGAGGGAAATAGCGCAGATCTTAGTTGGGAAATTATAGATAGGTCAAACAACCAAACAAAATTGTTAAAACTAGAGGCAATACAGACCAGGAAAGAGAAACCGGGCTTGAAAACGTGCGATGAGTTTAGGAGCAGGGAGTTAACACTGAAAATTTAGTCCCAAAATATCTTTGGTTTTTTTTTAAAGCGTCCATGTCTAAATCGAAATTATGACTAAAAAACTTCCAGACAAATTATTCAAAAATTGTTTAATTAATTTTAGAGGCTAAAAGTATTTTAATTTTAATAGTAATTTAGAGGTCAACTGTGATTGGCTATTTTTATAACATGAGGGTTTAAGAACCAAAAATGTTTGTGAATTTTTCTAAACAAAATTGTAAATTGATGTATTATCGTCAATTAGATTAGTTAATTGTAAAAATTCTGACGATGCACGTTGTTGCGAAAACGTTTAAAATTGATCTTCTAACTAAAATTTCTTTGTTTTTTGATAGTTTAACCAAAAATTTGATTTCAAAATTCTTGCTATGTTTCAATTGCTAGTCTGTGCTGAAAACTCATTTTCAAAGACATATTGTCGAAAAACGGGGTCTAAGTTTGAACGGAAAAATTGAACGCAGTAAACAACATAAAAGTTTTTCTGATTGCCCAGTTGTGCCTCGTTTTCCCAGAATCTGTGATACGACCGTATGTCTTCATGTGAACAAGAATTGAAAATGTTAACTCAAACGTTTTTGCACATTTTGCGCATCAACAGGATTAAAATTGTTCATTATATTTACAGAACGACCGAAGATCTGAAAAATGAGAACATGTCTATAAATGCTCTAACAATTTTTGACAAATCAATTTTAAAAAACGGTAATTATATAATAAATTACTTACTCATTAATAGCATTTTCTTGTAAGTTTCTGAGATTTTTAAATTTTTTGATCTTTCATGTCTGTTATAAAATTGAAATTGATTCTGAAATTTCAGTCTTTTTTTGCCATTTTATACAAAGAATATATGTAACATTCGCCCGGAAGTACATATCGACGGAAAATAAAGCTAGAATGTAAAACGACTGGCTAGCGTCTAAACACAGCTCTACATGCTTTTAACCATCTCGGCCAAAGCCAGTTCTTTGTGTGACCCCTTCAACATCAGGTCAACAAAAACTTTACTGTTTCTTAACAATTCTGAGTTTTAACATCTTCTCCTTTGTTGCTTTTTTGTTCATTTCTTCGTTTTGTCCTTTGATTTTGTCGTTTTCTTCTTTGTTTTCATCGTTTAGATTTTCTAAAACTTCTGATTTTTTCTAAGTTTTCTCATTTTGCATCTTTTTTTATTCGGCTATTTGTCAATGCTCCATCTCCTTCTCCTGAGACATTGACTCCGCACTTTCAGTTTCAGTGTCTTGCATCACGTCGGTGGCTATTTTGACGCTGTTGGAGGCAGTCCTCCAATATTTCTGTTCTTCTACACTTTGTTTGCAACAAGGTAGAAGATCTACGCTCGTCTCCCTCTTTCTACAGAAGCTGTTGCGGAGGCACAACGTCAAGTTTCTTCCTAGGTCTTCCTTCAACATTTCTTCCATTTCTCTCCCGTCACATTCATTTGTTCTAGACGTCTTTTTCACTGCAGTGGTCACCGCATTCCGATGAGTCACAAAAACTCGCTTGAAAGCTCCCGCTCTAATTTCCAGCTGATACGCACTGTACACCCTTCCGTGCTTCGACATATGCTTTTTGGCATACTCGCATAACCATGAAGTCATGTTGGTTTTAAACCAAGCCATCAGTCGTCTCCTGACCCATTTTTTCTACGCTTAAATTGGAATGTTCAAGGTTTTGCACATTGACTCAAAAAGATCTAAATCTTGTAGACAATCCAGTTCCTGTAAATTATCTCTCGTCGGCATCTCCTATTGATTGTTCTCCATCATATGAGCTTCCAGCCATCGAATAGCTATCATAACTCCCACTATCACGACCGTTATGGGCTGTGATGAATCTGGTAAACCCATGGAAAGCAGCTCTCCAGAGTCCCAGATCAACACCAGATTACAGCGCCAGGGACACCACCATGTTTGTAGCAAGCGATGGCAGAGGAAATCATCATGGGTCAAGATGATGCTCCTCCAATTTCGCTTCCACTAGTGTTTCTCGTCGTTTTCATCAACTGTGTTGTAATCTGTTGTTGCTATTGATCATTTCTGCCTTTGTCTTTCAAAATCACTGAAGTTCCCACGAGCGTTTCCCGTGAACTTCTTTCCCAGTAACGCCTATAACTCTTCCTCGGTTCTTTCTGGAACTGCTGCAAAAATATATGGACATTTTATGATATGTAACATTCTCCCGGAAGTACATAATGACGGAAAATAGAGCTAGCTATAAAACGACTGGCCAGCGTCTAAACAAAGCTCTACATGCTTTTCACCGTCTCTACCAAATACAGTTCTTTTGGTGGTCTTTCTAACGTCCGGTCGACAAAACGTTACTGCTTCCGGCTTCGACCAGAACGCTCAAAATAACTTACTTACATGCAAAATAGTGAGCTCATGGCTGGGCCTCAGTATCCCCAGACCACGAGGTCACTCCTAAAAACAGGGCTACTACTACTTATTATATTACTATTGTTTTTGTTCAGTAGATAAAATTCATCATCTCCATCGAAGATGCCTCAACCCTTTCCCTTAACTCCTAGCTTCTCATTATTAGAAAATGAATCCAGATGTTAATTAAATTCAATTGAGGACAAAACCAGGAAGCTAAAAGTTAGTTTAAAATGGTTCAAGTTCAAGTCCCACGACCCCTTCGGATTCCTGAATCCGGGGAAATAACACCCTTATTTCCTTTCAGGAAGGCTGGTTTCCACCCTTCACCGTTAGTGTGAATGGCCTTGCAACGAATGTAGCGACACAATCGTTGCAACTCGGAGCGGTCTCTGCTAATACTCTGTTGTATTCTTCTATCTCTTATCGTCGTTTTTCTCACAACTATCTTCGTTGTTCTTTTCACAACTTCTATCGTTGTTTTGTTTTATTTTGCAACAGACCCCAATCAATTATCAACGTAGTTATCGATAATCAAAAGAAGAACCTATTTTCATCAGAAGTCTACTACAACGCTGGTATGACTAGGCGACTGTCCGCGCTACGGCCAATCAGGAATTAAACAAATTTCAACTTTTAAATTGTTTTTCAAATTCAAATATAATACGCGCTAAAGTCGTCTCAAGTATTTACGCTACAGTAGTCTTCAATTTTTTTGCACGTGTTAGTTTTTTCAATCTGGCTGGCTTGATTTCCAACCATCTGACTCTATTTACCTCTATTCAAGTTATAATTCACTATTCCATACCTTGAAAATTCCTAGGATTGACTGGAATATGCGATCGAAGGAATCCTGACTGTAAATTCGGTTACTATGATACTTTTGACCTTCTGATTGTTTTATTTAAAAAATTAACAAAAACAAAAATTTCGAGTTTTGGTCTGTACCTTGGTTTCTTATTTTCATTTTTAAATAAAATTCTAATGTTACAACATGACAGTTTTTTAAATGTTTTTTGATAAAGCCAATATTTTGCTAACAGGTTACGAAAATTAAGCAAAGCCAATATTTTGCTAACAGGTTACAAAAATTAACTAACGTTCAAGTGGTTCTCACCACAAGAAAACTAGAATCATGTTTATCATCACTGAAGTCAGCATTTACAAATGACCTCAAGTCAAGAGTGGTTTTTAAACTCATGTAGTGATGCACTTCCGCCTATGTCGGACAAACTATTCGACATTTGACCACTAAAACTGAGGATCGTAAGAAAGCAGACTTACCGGAAGGCCTCCACCTTCAGCAATGCCAACTTTAGGGAAATAGCGCAGATCTTAGGTGGGAAATTATAGATAGGTCCAACAACCAAACAAAATTGTTAACACTAGAGTTAATACAGATCAGGAAAGAGAAACCGGGCTTGAACACGCGCGATGAGTTTAGGAGCAGGGAGTTAACACTGAAAGTTTAGTCCCAAAATATTTTTGGTTTTTGGTTTAAAGCGTCCATGTCTAAATCGAAATTTTGACTGGGAAACTTCCAGACAAATTAATTAAAACTGTTCAAATAATTTTAGAGGTTAAAAGTATTTTAATCTTAGTAGTAATTTAGAGGTCGACTGTGATTGGCTATTTTTTTAACAGGATGGTTTTAGAACCAAAATTTATGTGAATTTTTGTAAATAAAATTTGTAAATTGATGTATTATTGTCAATTAGATTAGTTAATTGTAAAAATGCTGACGATGCACGTTGTTGCGAAAACGTATGAAATTGATTTTTTGGCAAAAATTTTTGTTTTTTTGACAGTTTAACCAAAAATTTGATTTCTAAACTCTTGCTATGTTGCTATGGTAGTCTGTGCTGAAAACTCTTTTTCAAAGACATATTGTCGAAAAACAGGGTCGAAGTTTAACAGGAAAAAATGAACGCAGTAAAGAACATAAAAATTTTTCTGATTGCCTAGGCGTGATGTCAGTTTTTTTAGCCATGTTATGCAAAAAAAAATATGTAACATTCGCCCGGAAGTACATATCGACGAAAAATAAAGCTACAATGTAAAACGACTGGCGAGCGTCTGAACACAGCTCTACATGCTTTTAACCGTCTCTGCTAAAGTCAGTTCTTTGTGTGACCCCTTCAACATCAGGTCGACAAAAACGTTACTGTTTCCGGCCTCGGTCAGAACGCTCAGATTAACTCAACTACATGCAAAAATAGTGAGCTCATGGCTGGGTCTCGGTATCCCCACACCACGAGAACTCCTAAAAACAGGGCTACTACTTATTTATTATATTATGGTTACTTTTGTTCAGTAGAGAAAAATCATCATTCATATCGGAGATGGATCAACTCTTTCCCTCAATTCTTAGCTTCTCATACTCTAAAAATGAATTTGGTAATAAATAAATTCAACTCAAAACATTCCGGGAAGCTAAAAATTGTTAAATTATTGAGTTACAGGTCTCTCCCGAGACCCTTCCGGATTCTTGAATCCGGACGGAGAGCTGTCTTGTCTCTTTCCGGTAGGCTGGTCACGACGTCCCAACGCCCTTCCTGGTTCTCGGGTATCGCTTTGAAACGGTTGAAGCAGCGCAATCGTTACAACTCCGAATGGTCTTCTGTCAAAACTTCCGATCACAATCTCAATTTGTTGTTATACTCTCGTTCGACTTATCTGTCTTCACGACTGTCTTGTTGTGTTTTCTCGCAGTTTTCAATTGTCGCGAAAAATAAAAGTGTTACGAGTATTTCACGCCCAAGTCGAATATTTAAAAATCAGCAATTCAGGCCAAAAAATATATTCCCGATTCGTTCAAACGTGCAATTAGCACCACTAATTCGTTAAAACCGTTCTTTAAAAATTCTAATTCAAAATGCTTTTTGAAGGCTTTCTGGTCAAATTCCACATACTCCCCGGACAGCCCGGTCATTTTCCCCGTTGAGTTTCGCAAAATTCATCAAAATGGTACAGTGCCATCGAACAGAATTTATTAAGTGCATGAAATCACTTTTATCAACTTCACATCAACTCACTGCAGAAAATAAATGGCATCATACTACTCTGTTATAGCCTTCCAAATGGTTTCACTAATCTGCACTTTTAAGGATAAGACTTAATATAAAACATCTTTTCTGACTTTTAGTGCCAATATCTCTATTTAAAACTTTTTCTCCTAGGTTTAAAAAGTGTTGGGACGCAGGATGGTCCTGCCAACCAACAAACTACAATTATCCTACTAAGTTTCTTCCTTTCAGAAATCTAGTTGTTATTGGTCCTGAGTAATAAAATTAGGGAACTCGGTGGTTGGAAGAAACATCGAAACAATCTCCCTATTCAAGAGATTACCCAAGCACTTCATGTCACCACAAAATGATCAGTCGTCTTAAATGATTAAAAACAATCATACAGGCTAGAATATTTATTATACTCCTATCTCAAGTCTTTCTAGATAAGAGTCAGTGTCTCTAAAGCCACTAAAAAAATTACAATGCGAATTTATAAATCCAACAAAAATCAAAAATCCTTCTAAAAATCAACTAAAACTTTTTTTCATTCAGTTTCAATTGCAAGCTTAGTTGCTTAGTTTTTCATTTGAGTTTTTCTCATATAAACAATTCTGAGTTTTAACATCTTCTCTTTTGTTGCTTCTTTGTTCATTTCTTCGTTTTCTCCTGTGTTTTTGTCGTTTTCTTCTTTGTTTTCATCGTTTAGATTTTCTAAAACTTCGAACTTTTTCTAAGTTTTCTCTTTTTGCATCTTTTTTTTTCGGCTATTTGTCAATGCTCCATCTCCTTCTCCTGAGACATTGACTCCGCACTTTCAGTTTCAGTGTCTTGCAACACGTCGGTGGCGTTTTTGACGCTGTTGGAGGCAGTCCTCCAATACTTCTGTTCTTCTACCCTTTGTTTGCAACAAGGTAGAGGATCTACGCTCGTCTCCCTGTTTCTACAGAAGCTGTTGTGGAGGCACAACGTCACGTTTTTTTCTAGGTCTTTCTTCAACATTTCTTCCCTTTCTCTCCCGTCACATACAATTGTTCTAGACGACTTTTCCACTGCGGTGGTCACCGCATTCCGATGAGTCACAAAAGCTCGCTTGAAAGCTCCCGCTCTAATGTCCAGCAGATACGCTCTGTACACACTGCTGTGCTTCGACATATGCTTTTTGGCATACTCGCACAACCATGAAGTCATGTTGGCTTTAAACCATGCCATCAGTCGTCCCTTGACCCATTTTTTCTACACTTCCATTGGAATGTTTCAGATTTTGCACATTGACTCAAAAAGACAATCCAGTTCCTGTAAATTATCTCTCCTCGGCATCTCCTATTGATTGTTCTCCATCACATGAGCTTCCAGCCATCAAATAGCTATCATAACTCCCACAATCACTACCGTTATGGGCTGTGATGAATCTGGTAAACCCATGGAGAGCAGCTCTCTAGAGTCCCAGATCCAGACCAGATTACTGCGCCAGGGACACCACCATGTTTGAAGCAAGCAATGGCAGAGGAACTCATCATGTGTCAACATGATGCTCCTCCAATTACGCTTCCCCGACGCTTCCAGTAGTGGTTCGACTTCCATCATTACTCGAAGATGGATCAACCCTTTCCCTTAACTCCTAGCTTCTCATTATTAAAAAATGAATCCAGATGTTAATTAAATTCAATTTAGGACATAACCAAGAAGCTAAAAATTAGTTTAAAATGCTTCAAGTTCAAGTCCCAAGACCCCTCCGGATTCCTGAATCCGGGGAAATAACACCCTTAATTCCTCTCCGGAAGGCTGGTTTCCACCCTTCACCGTTAGTGTGAATCGCCTTGCACTGATTGTAGCGACACAATCGTTGCAACTCTGAGCGGTCTCTGCTAATACTCTGTTGTATTCTTCTATCTGATATCGTCATTTTTCTCACAACTATCGTCGTTATTCTTTTCGCAACTTCTATCATTGTTCTGTTTTATTTTGGATTTCTTCCAAAATGGCCGTTTTTGACGTTTCTCCGAAAATCTGACGTCATCATTCGAAATTTTAAAAATTTAAAATACCAGAATTTTCTGACCTTCAAAGTTTGTCTAATCGTTCCAATAACGTCGCTAATCTGTTAAAACTGCCAATTCTCAAGGTCAGCGGCTAATATTTCGAGCTGGATTTTTTTGTCAATTCTGGTCGAATGTCACAATAACCACTTTCTTAGCTGGAAATAAACTTCCATTTTTGATGAGCAAGATGCTTTAAATTGAGCAAAAGCACTCTTAATTACTTTAAATTTGATAAAAACTAGTTTTAACGTGTTTCTCAAAATCTCGCCTTTTATGAAAAAATGGTTATCAAACAATTTTCATATATGGAAATTGTCTGATAAACATTTTTTTTTCCAAAAAAACAAACCTATTTATTTTTCATTACCAGACTGTTTGATTTGATTCAAATAGCCGGAGAAACTGGATTGAATCTTTTTTCAATGGTTTTTTGTAAATTGTATGAAAATTGTATGACTAGCATCTTTCCATACATTTGATGCAGGTAATTGTATGATAAGCTTTTTCGGTGTGGGGAAATGAAAGATGAGCATTTTCGTTTTATGGAGGTCAACCCGGGAGGTCATCAATGTGTTTACTCTTTTAAGGGACAACTCGTAAAACCAATTTTTTTTTTGGTTTAACGTAAGCAATATACGACAACATGCGCGGAACAAACATTTATTTAAACTGTTGACAAAATTCATAGCTAAGTTTCTGATACCTTTTCGTCCTAAGAGCACTGGAAAAAAAGAATTTCTATCAAAAAAGGTAGAAGTTTGAAAAATTTGATGACATTGAAAATCAAATCCCTCGAAGAGTGATGTTTAGGTCGCTGAACCAGCCATAGGTTACTCCAAACCCGCTGATGGTAAGTGAGGTCGCAGTAGCGTCTTCCAAGATCAAAGAGTCGAGGACACCAGGTCTTTCTAAAGACAAGTTGGAAAGACTCCCATTCACTAAATTGTTTCAAAGGCAATGACTTTATACAACAGAAGCGTTTGAAGAAAATTTTCCAAAAATTTTGTAGGCAAAAAACTTATAATTTTCTAATGAATCCTAAAATAGTTTCAATTGGGGTCAATATGACTAATCTTTTTTTCAAATTCTTCAGATTAGAGAGTTCATATATATACTCATTAAACTCACCAGCAGTTTTGAAAACAGTTTCCACGCTTCTGGTTGAGTTTTCTTCATAGCCTACATAATAGTTGCCACATTTCGCATAGTAGGACACATGGTAGTCACATAATGGTTTCAGGTAATCAAATGTCACGGTAAGAGGATCTGAGTCATAGTAGTAATAGTCGTGGTATTTGAAGTGGGTTGAACTGTCGGCCGCACATGCTCCTGGTGAGGGAAGGAGAGGTTTAGTTGGCAATGTCATCTCACATTCGCATCGTGAAAAAAGATATTTAAAAAATGATTAACATTTAAAAAACAAGATTGATTAAAACAATATTTTTTCCAAAAAAACTTTTCGATTTTTCTCTCCGCCAGTACAAGTATTATACACAAAACTGTGTACCTTAGTTGTCTCTGGTTTGTCTCGTTTCAATAGTTTTGATGATATTCACAGAAACACAATTGCACAGACCTACTTGGAATGAATACGCAATGTTTCCTAAGTGCCAACAAAAAGTAACATGATAAAGATCGGATGAGATCGGAAAAAAAACTGTTACTGATATAGTTTAACGGCATTACGAGGCCAAAATTTGCACTGGATAGGCGCACAATTTTGTATGTTCCTGGATTCCACAAGCTACTCTTTGAAAATGCTCCAAAATGTAAGTGAATTCTATTTTCAAAACTTCCGCGAATATAGCTAGTTGTTCTGGATTCCGCAACTGTTAGTGGATTCCGCAAAATGTAAGTGGAATTCGCTAATGTAACTGGAAATTGAAACTGTAAGTTGATTCCGAATTTTGTTAATTACTAAACTTGCATATGAACAATTAAAAGCTAGAGCTGGAATTCTTGTCTTTAGCAATGAGGAGTGTAAAAGCAAGGACTCAACCATTGTTAGTGGAATTCACGAGCAATCCTAAAACATTGGTTAGCTAAATCGATGGACGTCATCTTTTAGTATTTGGGATATATATCCCAGCAAACAATCTTTGTGATCACAGTTTTGGAAAAACAACACCAAATAAGTTCACTATTTGGAATCATTGGGTTGAGAATGATTAGAAACACAACGCACAGAATATCGCCGATTTATGTCAGTATTTGCGATTACATCGATCCCAAATATTGGTCAGTAGGGGGGTTTGATGGAATCCCAATTACTGAAATATTATGGAATAAATCTGGAATAATTTAATTATTTGGAGTCCTTGGGTTGAGAGTGTTTGGAAATCCACCGCAGAACAAATCGCCGATTTTTTGTCAGTTTTTGCGAATTCATCGATCACAAAATCTGGTCATTATTTGGGATTGATATGACCCCGAAAACTGGAAAAATATGGAATAAACATGAAATAAATTCCTTTTTAGAGTCATTGGGTTGGGAGTGTTTAGAAACATATTGCACAGCATATCGCCAAATTAGGTCCGTATTTGGGATTTTATTGATCCAAAATACTGCTCAGTATTTGTGATTCCATCAATCCCAAATACTGAAGCTGGGTGTTTGACAGAAATCGAATATTAGGCATTTCAACAGGTAGCTGATGAACATATTAATGTAGTAATTGAGATTGAACTTGGTAGTGATCACCTAGTTATTAAAAAAGATAATTTTAAACGCTACTACATATATACATACATGTAAACGAAATCCGCAAACAAAATGCGGATTCCACTAACAATTTGCGGATTCCAGTTACAGTTTGCGGATTCCTCTTAAAGAAGTTGATTTTGCAACAGCTCACTTTATCTACACACATGTCTTATTGTTTAATTGTGAATTGCACAAATTGATCTGGATTCCGCAAATACGGTTATGTATTCCGCAAATTCGCCTATTTTGCAGCGATTTTGAGCGATATAGTCTTTTAGGCATTTGTTTGTAGAATCCACAACAGCAAAAAAGATCAAAGAAAAATGGCAATGTCGCTGATTCGGCGACAAATCTGATTTTGGCTTGTTGCGGAATCCGCTTACCACGCACAGAATGAACATTTTGGCCTCGTAATGGGTTTATTTTCACTTTAGATTATTAAATTAGTCATGAAACCAGATCAGTAAATTGAACAAATAACATCAACTGTGAATATAAACTGTTACGTAATAATAACATCAACTGTGGATATAAAGATATGTATAATAAATTTTTCCAGAGCTAAAACAACATTAATAAATTTATAAGGCTCATGCAATAGTGACGTTTTTTTTCCTTTTATGGTTCAATTCATGTTTTGATGAAAAAAAACTGTCGTTTTGTACAAACCTTTTTTCTCAAATAATGCGATTATGTAATTTTTCAATGCTTGTTTTTTCGGTTTACTGATCTGTTCCGGACGTTTTCGGTTTACTGATTAATTGATTTACTGACCTACAACCTCTTGGGCCGAAAATGTTCCATATTCAAAAACTTAACTATCAAACTTGCCAAAAATTGATAAAAGTTTCATTTCTCCTTCGATGCTGTCGATTGCTTACTTTGAATCAAAAAAAAACTAGTTAGTAATGCGCAATGGCCCCTAAAAGAGTTATACCTTGATCAGCTGGAAGAAAAACGTGATACGTGATTTCCAGTGTTAGTCCAGTGAATTGATGTCTCAGTAAATCGAACTCGGATGGGCCAGATCATGGAACTGAAATTGCATTATTGAGAATGGAGGTTATCTCTTTGAAAGATCTTGCAAAATAAACTTTTTCTGAGATAATTTTTTCTCCCAGCAAGATCTTCAAAGAAATTATTTTTGGGGAAAAATCTTTACACGCGAAAACATCTATAGCGTTTGCGTAAGAAGGAAGCAATCCAAGTAACAATTGGTGACAAACAATGTACTTAAAAAAATCAACAAAAGAAAAAAGAAAGCTTTAGTCGCTTAGAATAGGTGGAATATATTTGTTTATATTACCTTTGTTAACTGAAAATACAAAAGATTTCTAGCAAACTGACTCTTTTGACATGACCAACAAAAGGCTATATTTTAATTACAAGATTTGCACAATTAGGTGGATTATTCCAAGAAAAAAAACGAAAAAAAAACATGTTATCGAAAGGTTTAACTCAAAATGAATAAAGTATAAGCATAAACTCTAACTATTCACCTTACGAATGCTGAAAAATAACCTCACATATAAAAATTTTTAAATTTTGTTCAATCCAACTTTTTTTTCCTATTCAAAACTTAGATTATATTGTTACCAAGGTCAAAATGGATCTCAATGGGTTTTTTGGGGTCAAAACAAGTTTTGTGAAATTTGTTCAGATGGGTTATCTTGCAAGAATTGCCAGATTCTTGCAAGATTCTTGCAAAAAACCATCAATATTTTAGGATTCTAGCAAATTAACTTCGCTCGTGCAAGACCTTGCAATATCACCTTTAGCTTGAAAGATATTGCAATATAATCATTCTTGATCGACTATGGCGTAGTCACAATATTTGAGAAATTAGATTTGTACAATGTGACAATTTTCTTCCTAACATAAATTGAACATATTGAACAAATTTTTGAACAAATTGAACAACAAATTGAACAATTATTGAACAAATTGAACAAATTTTAACATAAATTGAAACAAAAAATGAAACAAAAATGTTATTCTTAAAAAAAACTGGTATTACTTTAGAAATTTCGATGGCATTGATAACCAAATCCCTCGAAGAGTGATGTTTAGCGAGGTGAAGCGGCCAGAGTTCACTCCAAATCCACTGATGGTAAGTGAGGTCGCAGTAGTGTCATTCAAGGTCAAAGAGTCAAGGACACCAGCTACTTCTAAAGACAATTCAAAAACCCATAAATTGATCATTCGTTTCAATTGGCTTTTAATATAACAATTAATCAAAATCAAAACATTTCTAAAAATAGCCAACAAAACAAACCAGTTAGTTGCTAAGGAGTATGTTACTATTGTAGAATCAAATCTAGACTTTTTGTTCCGACTTTCGATACGAAAGTAACGGAATATTTGTGCTCGGGGTGGGTTTTTTTTTCTTCAGACAAATTTCGACTTTTTAACTAGCCATTTTTGACAGAATTTTTTATACCATTCGAAAGGTATTGTTGCCTTGAGCTCAAATTTGAAAAGATATTTCACCTGTGATCATTTTTCGAAAAGTTACGGGGGTTTAAAGATTGCCATTTTGGCCAATTTGGGACAATTGGAACCTGATCTAGACTACATTTTATGATTGGATAATTTAGATATTTTACCAATGTAAAGTATTTAATATTAACCAATCATGATCCATCTAACTAACAACCCACTTTTTTGTAAGTGCTGAAGTTACTTGTAATTTCAGCACCAGAGAGATTTGAATTTAACTTAGAAATTAGTTGGACTCTCCCGAGCACTTCAGCAGCCGCAATAAACCAGTATACCCTAGATCTATTGAGCCTAGCAGAGACTAGTTAAACAACCTGAGACTAGATAGTATAAGAGTAAGATTAGGATCGGTATTAGACTAAGAAGTTGCACGAATCTATCCGGCCGAAAATAAGATAGCGTGACGAGCAGACGGTGTACCCTATCCGAAATTACTCTATGAGTTAACCAACTCGGTCCTAACTCATCTGGTGCGACCATAAGTCTCGAACAAGACCTTAATAGCTTAGAATTAACCAAAATAGATTAGAAATTAGAAAAAACATTTAAAAAATGTTATACGACAATAATTTAATCGAAATGTCTCTACGACTCAATAGATCAGAGCCAATATTCCGAACCATAACAGAACTACCCGGAATTGGAAGAAGACTTCGAACCAGAGACGACATACGACAAAGTAGAAACTTGCCATATAGCTATATGATAGTTAGGCAAAAACCAGAACAAACTTTTATATTTAGAATACTACTAGCAATGAATTTAGATTTTCATTTGCAAACATAAAACCTTGAAGTTAATCTTCAAAATCATTTCAGGCGCTAAACAAAATTATTAATATACAATAACGATTGATAAAAAGATCTAAGATCGTTTTCCTAAAACTCTGCAGTAATATACAAAACATGTTTGAAAAATATTTATTGAAAAATAAAAATAAAAATTAGTAGCATGACAATAAATGGTTAGTAATCATAAATCATCCTGTTGTTCCAGCTCCATCATCTAAAACATAACAGCAATCATAAACCCACTAATATCATCAAAACACTAAATCTTTCCTTTACACACATTTAAAATTTTATTAAAACTTAAATTCACTTAATTTTAAAACCAGATCATCAAGGCTTATCCTTGGATCTTAAATCATTTCCTACTTAATTAAATTTCAAATTTGATCATCAAGGCTTATCCTTGGATCAAACAGAACAACTTTGTTCTCCCCACCCACTTAATTAGTGTCTAACGACCTCAAACGTCGATTCACTACCCAACCCTTTCTAAAGACCTAAGACTAATAGAAATTTTTAAACAAAAACTAATCATTCAAATTAGGATAAACAGTGAAGAACTTCGGTTATTCATCCTTCACTTGACCCCCCCTCTTACCAGACCCAGGATAAATCTTAGACTTAGTAAGTTTAAAATAGTATCTAACGAACTACTCGCGTTCTAATTATACCTGAACCTTGTGGATCGATTTACTATTCTCCAACCCTTGAACACAATCACTACCCCTAAGTAAGATTAAGTCAGTTAACACCTTAACTTATACTAGCCACGAGAAAGTAAAAAATCATTCTTCGGAATCGATATACTTTTCTCTCCAACCCTGAACAAACAGACCCAGGTTAAGCTAACCAAAAAATCGTAAGAACTAACAGTTTAGGAAAATAGAAACCATTTAACAACCTTTTGCATCCGTCATCCTAAACCTTATGTCATTTAAAAACCTAGGAAATAAACAAACAATCGTTTTACACAATTGTGAAATAGATAACAAAAAATACGACCTTGTAATCACACCTCATACACAAACAGTTGGATACATTCGAACAAAACGACAAACACTAAAAAGAAAAATAATAACGAAACAAAGACAAATAACACGAAAAAGATTTTCAAAAAATCGAAACGCATTTTCAGAATCAGAAACCAACAGTTTAGACGAACTTTACAAACTAAAAGAATCAATAGATAAAAATTGCCCACTTCACGATCAATTATATTTTTCTGACTCAGAAACAACTTCAAATTCATCAAAAAGAGGAAAAAGAAGAATAAAAAAGCAGTATAAACACAAACCAGTACATTTATACAATTGGAATCAACCAATTCGACACATTAATAATTACATATTAACAGTCATCGAACGAAAAAATGAGCTCAACGCACACCCCAGGTGAAGAAAGTCCAGATGATGATGAAATCTTTCCTTTTATAGTAGATGCAACCACTGATAGAGGACAGCATATATTTTGCAAAAATTTACTATTAAATTTATTTGAACCCGGAATCAGTCCATGTAAAACAGAGTTCCCAGATGTAAAAATCAAAAGACAAATCATAGACCACTACTTAAAAGATATATGCAACATAACACAACAGTATGGAATCTACTCCATAGAATTCACCTCACCAAACCATAATAATAGAAAATATACAATTCAAACAGACGATCTTGATTTAGAATTTTCAAAAGTTTTTTTCAGAATATATAAAAAGCATCCAATATCATAACTCACAAAGAGCAAACTCCATATTCACCAATAAAGTTTTCGCAATAATATATAGTTATATTTCGATATTAGAAAACGAAATCCCAATAACAAATGTCTCACCGACAGAAACATCTAAACATTTAAGAGTACGACATGAAATCACACTACTCTCTAGTTATTTAAACATCATTAAAGAAAATTTCACGAAAGACGACGTTTCACAACATACAAAACACGATCTACAAAAAATTTTGGCATGGTTCATAATAGATTATTTCACACACAATATTGATTTAATTGCACAAGCAAGAAAAAATTTTAGACCCCAAAACTCGAACGATGATACCGCTATCACAGAACAATCAGATTATGTTTGGGACCCCGAATGGTCTCATCCCGCATTTATAAGCTTCCCACAATCAATCTCAAGTCAAGCAATAAGTACCATATCTTACATAAGAGATTATGTAAAAGTAATACCATTAACCATTGATGCAACACCATTAAACTATAATACATTTTTGCCCGATACACAAAATAATAGTTTAAACTCTACAGTCATACACAATGAAAACCTCAATGGAACTAGGAATCTTACTCAACAAGATATCCAGACACCATCACACTTCATAAATGAAGAAATTGTACACACAACAACTACACAACAAAGTATTTCACCAATACGCCCAAATTTAACAACACCAAGAAATACAAATCCTTCACAAACACAGGTAACCTTACAATCAACCGTTAAACCTTCGGTTGCTCCTAAATATTCACATATGGATTACCAAACATACAGACCCATGACAATACCATCAAAAACACACAAAACATTCACTAGAAACAACTTTGCAGACCATAATTATAATTATACACATCCATCAAAAACATATAACCAACCACAAAGAAATTTTAACCAATATACAAGATCTCGAAATTGGGATAACCCAATGACCCAACCTAATTCAATAAATTTCCAAACAAATCCTCCACAGGATCACAGTGAAAATTACCCATTTTTTCAACAAAATAAAAATAAAAAACAGACATCTTATCAAATGGATTATTTATCCTCAGATGATGATTTCTTACAACCAGATATATTTGCACCAAATACTCAAGAATATCGTAGACAAGAAAAACAGAGAACACGTACAAATCATAGAAATTTTTCTCCACAACCAATAGATGCACAATATCAACAACCAATTCAACAACAAAATCTAATTAATACACAATCTTTTCAACCAATTCAACAACAAAATCCAATGACTGCACACTCGTATCAAGCATCACAAATGCAAAATGAAATACCACTCCCATATTATCTCCAACAACATGAAATAACAAGAAACCAACTTTCAAATTTTTCTCAAATGCCAAATGAAGCAGAATCATTACAAATGACAATGAATCCATACCTTATGGGTGGATCATCAATAACATCAAACAAACCTTTAATGGTTTTCACAGGAACAGACCCTGAATACTCTGTAGAAGATTATTTAAATGCAGTAACAGCAAACCTGATTTTAAATATTGGACCTGAACCAATTAATACGCCACTACATCAAAATTGGATACATCGACGCACAGCGTTAATACAAACAACCTTAGATGGCGCAGCCCAAAAATGGTTTTCAGTACTACCTCAAGAAATAAAATCAAACTGGAAAAGGTTTACACAGGAATTTTCAAAAATGTTTGACTCCGAAAGAAACAAACAACAACAAAGAGTTTTATGTAATGAAATTCGCAGATTACCAAACGAAACCATCAAGCAAATAGCAGTACGAATCCAAACACTAGTTCGAAAAGCATATTCATTAAATACACACGACTATAAAAACACAAAGATGACAGAAATCTTAATGATGACCATAACACCACAATTAAGGAAAATAACAATAAAAAAGAGAGCATCCCATCCTTCTTCAATTCGAGAACCCGATTTAGATTTTCGAAAACTAGTAGACAAATTAGAACAAGCAGAAATCACGATGAAACTAGAAGAAACGGAAAATCTGAAATTACAATACGTTAACAGAATTGAAACGACTCCCACTAATATTAATAATATACAGGAATCAGAGACAGACCTCGTTGAAAAAATCACTGAAATACTCAATATTTACGAAAAGAACCCAAACTTTAAAGGCAAACCATCTTTCAAAAAATGGTGTAATTATTGCCGACGATACGGACATAGTATTTCCGAATGTAGACAAAAACAGCAAGACAATCAAAATAAACCTCAAAAATATAAAGAACCAAATAAATCATTCTATCAATACATGAAAAAAGATCAAAATCTACCGAACAAAACAGTCTACAGCAACAACAGTTCAGGAAAACCACTCCCGAACAATACAAATTATACAAGAAATCAATCACCATATAACTCAAGTTATAGAGGAAGATCACCAGAACGAAGAAACACGAATAATTCATCACAAAATCACTACAATAGACCAAATAGTCGAAATAACTACTCCAGATCAAATTCAAATACACAACGATTTGTTTCTAGATCTAATTCCCAATCAAGAAATAACTACTATCCAAACAACCAATCACGAAATTCATCATACAATAGGAATAGAAACTACTCCTATAATCGAAATAGAAGTTATTCAAACAACCGAAACCAGAATTACCCGAACAATCAATCAAGGAATAACTCATATAATAGATCGAACTATAACAGACCAAACAATAATTACCAAAACAGATCGCGAAATAATTCACAAAATCGACACTCAAGTTATAATAATCGTTATAGAAATTATTCCCAATCACCACACCGGAATAATAATAGCTATAATAATTCTAATAATCGCCACAGAAGTAGTACACCTAAACATCAAAGACAAATCAATCAAGTACAATCTAATCCAGAAACAACATCAGACCCTCCAGGTATTGATGACACAGTAACTGATACGTTACAACTCAATCAAATAAACTGTACATCATCAGATTCAGAAAGTGATACTGAAAACACTCTTTCTATCAATATGATAAAAGTCGAAAATGACTATGAATCTGTCATATATGAACAACCCTTTTCATCACACATATATGAAAATCAATCAGAATTTCTTCAAAATTATTACACTACACCCATAAATTCCACACCAACGACGCAAGAAACAAATGAGATTAACACTACAAATCAAACCAATAAAAATACCAAAACAAAATGCTTGAATACAAACCACATTTATCAAAATATACAAAAAGAACAACCCAAAGAAAAAATTTGGACAATACCATTTCTCTTAGAAAGCCCAAGAAATAAAGAATTTCAACCACCAGACCTTGAAATAGATTTTTTAATTGATTCAGGAGCAGAATCAAACATAATAAACATCCCCACATGGAATGAAATAAAAACTTTACACCCAAAGCTAACACCTCTTGAAACCTCCAGTAAGTTAGCAACAGCACAAGGATCAACATTGATAAACTACGGAAAAATCCAATTATTTCTCCTCCCCACCAGAACAATGGAGCAAAGCAAAATTTTAAATAAGCCATTTAAACAAATATTCCATATCACTGATATTAAATATAATATCATTGGAATACCATTTATTTCGAAGTATATACCAACAATTAACATACTAAATAGTAAAATATTAATCAAAGATAAATATACAAAAACAAAAGAGACATCCTTAACATTTTTTCAAAGATTAAATAAACAACCACCATTCTTTTCAAAATTCTACCCGATATTTAACCAACAAAGAAAACACCTAAAACCACTATCAGGAAATATCTATAATTTTTCAATCAAACAAGTTCACCAATATGATAAAGAACAAAACAAACAAAAATTTTATATGTCAGAATTTGAATTCAAACCTATTCACAAATTTTTAAAAATCACAATCTCATCCATAAAATATTTGAAAAATTCGAATTCCGATATCATTTCCTTACATGTCTATAACAACACACCTTACCAAGTAACATTACCTTTAGGACTTTTAGGATATTGTGAAACCAACGCTACAATATCACCAATACACGAAAAAGCCTATCGCGTAAATAATATACTCCAATTACTAGATATTTGCCAATCTACAATTCTTAATGAAGAATTATCTATAAATAATATAATAAGTAACGAAAACAGAAATACGGATTATTTCACAAAAACTCCATATTTCAAACCTACATTCAACATAAGTAACTACACAGAGGACCAACAAAAATTTTTAACAATGTTTAATTTCCAACATTCACAAATAACACAAGACGAATTCGAAAAATTAGCCAAACAGCTAATTAAATATTCATCAGTCTATGCAACATCAAAATTCGATGTTGGAAAAATCAGTTCATCACTACATCTCCCGTTAAAACCAGACGCAGTTTTCAAAAAACAGAGAGCAAGTAAAGTACCAATTCACTTACATGATAAAGTAAACAGATTACTCGACATTTTAGAACAATACAACATTATATCACCAGTAAACAAAGAAGAACAACCAAAAGGCAACACATTTATCAACCCTGTTATCATTCTAGCTAAAGGAGAATCATTAAAAATCGTTCTCGATGCTAGATACCTAAATTCACTTATAGATGAATCAAAATGTAATTGGCCCATTGAACCAATACAAGTTATTTTAACAAAAATAAACGGCAAATACTTTACAACCGCCGATATGAATAGTGCATACAATCAAATGCCACTAGATGAACAATCACGACGTTTAACACAATTTGTTATCGGAAACCAACAATATGAATTCAACCGCTTATTCTATGGAATATCCATAGGACCAGCAGCATTTTCAGCTTTTATGAGCAAAATTTTTAGACCACTAATACTCAAGAAAAACGCAATCACCTATTTAGACGATGTTTTTATGCAATCACAAACAAAAGACGAGATGTTCAATGTTTTAGAAAAATATCACCAAATACTTCAGAACGAAAATCTGAAGGCCGCCCCCGATAAATCACACTTCTTTTTGACAAGAGTTAAATTCTTAGGACATAATATAGAAAGAAAAACAATCACTCCATTGAAATCACGCATTGACGCTATTCAAAAACTTCAACCACCAACAAATAAAAAGAAAATCCAAGAATTTCTTGGAATGTTAAACTTTTTAAGTAAATATGTTTATAAAATGCAATTATATCTACGACCATTTTATAACATCCTTAGACAACAAAATAATTTTGAATGGAACACAGAACATCAAACACGATTTGAAGAAATAAAGAAACTTTTAACTGAACAAATTTCAAACACAATTCCAGATTCAAATCAACCATTTTATGCAATGTGCGATGCTTCGAACTTTGGCATCGGTGCAGCACTATTACAATCACATAATGGTACAAATAAAATGAACCTCATATCAGCAAATTCTCGATTATTCACTCAAGCAGAGCTACGACTCTCAACTCTAATGAGAGAATGTACAGCCATAATATATACACTGACAGAATATGAATTTCTGATACTTGGATCAAAACATCCAACAGTTCTATTCACAGACCATAAACCAATCATCTTTCTCTTTACACAAAAATCTAACCCAAACCACCGAGTTTACAGATTTCAACTAATTCTAATGAAATTTCCAAACTTACATATAGTTTGGACTGCAGGAAAAAATCTTGCATTACCAGACACCTTAAGTCGAAATACACCACCTGAATTACTTACACGAAAAACAACAGTTGAAATACCCAAAAACATAAAATTCTACCTTGCAGAAAACGAAACATCACCCCGATTGGAATGCAAATATGCAGTAAAAACTGATATTGAACAATCACAAATAAATAATTTACAACATTTCCCACTTTATTTAGATTGTCAAAATAATCATTATGAAGTTGATCTACTAGGAACATCAACTTTCAAACCAATCCCATATTCTCAATGGATAAAAAATAACACCCAACAAAAACGAACAAAACAACACCCGCCTAAAAAAGACCATTTTCCACTAATTGAAAAAGAAGATTTAACTGATAAAATAAATTTATCAGGACCACAAACAAATGATTCAAAATACACAATAAATCAAGTTTTTGACCTTCACGACCCACTTGATACAATACCCTTATCTAAATTCGAAATTGAAAACATTTTTCTCCCTCCAACAGAAACGATTACAATTTCAACACTGAAACAATATCAAAATCTTGACCCGATAATTAGACAACTAAAATCATGGCACAAATATAAAACTAAACCTGTCAAGGCAGATTCAACCATTCTAGGAAACAAAACACTCCTCCGATACTTTCGCAAATTTAACAACACAACAATTAACGAAAATACAGACCTTTTAGAGTATAACCTGAATGAATCTACAGTTACATGTCTCCCTTTAAGTATGATTCTTATAGCTTTTAATATTTCACATACACAAAATATTAAAGGACACTCTGGATCAGAAAAAACATATTCAAATTTTATACAAAATTTTTACTTCCCAAATGCACCAATTTGGATAAAAGTACTATGCAATGACTGTATAGTATGTCAACTAAATAAACCATACCCAAATCAAAAACAAATAGCACAAAAACAAGATTTTAAAGGACAAAGCTTGTACTTTAACCATCGTATCTCATTTGATACTAAAGGACCAATTTCACCCTCATCCGAAGGAAACTCCTACATTATGGTAATTGTTGACGCATTTACACATTATGTAGCACTTAACCCAGTACCACATTGTAACGCTTACTACGCTTACACGACACTCTATGAACACTGGATAGCAAAATTCGGACTACCAGAAATTTTAGTCACAGACAACGGTACAGAATTCATAAATAATGAAATTATCACACTATGTCATTTATATAACATTAAACACAAACCACGTACATCTCATGCACCTTGGACAAACGGCTTAGTCGAAGGTATGAACCGTTCATTACAAGAATATCTTAGATGTATCATCAACGGAAATGATACAAAATATACCGAATGGTCAGCAGATGTAAAATTATTTCCCTTAGCATATAATTCACAAATTACGACAACTTTAGGAATGTCACCATACGAAATGGTTTTTAACCAAAAGCCACGCAAACCAATAATGTTTACAGCAAATTCTCATAAAAACGCACAAGGTTATTGTCAACCAAATAAAGATTCAATTTGTTATAACCTACCTTTACATACACACGATGAAGATCATTTTCATCACCCACAAATTCTTAAACTAGCCTCCGGTACACACACCGAATGGATTCTAAATAGAGATAAAAAACACAATGAAATTTATCAAAAAATAACAAAAAAGTTATTACAAAGACAAAACATTAATGAACAAATCAATTCACGTTTTACACCAGCCTCCGAATTAAAAATTGGAACATTTGTTTTAATACCTAATTTTAATACTCAAAAAGGAATTTCTAAAAAATTACAACCCCTTCGAAAAGGACCATACCAAATAATTGCAAAACCCACTGATGTCACATATAAAATTACCGACTCAAACAAAAAAGAAATCGTTCAACATCGAAACAACCTATTACCTTATTACCCAAAAGAATACGCACTCCGCGAATTAACTCAATTATATTCTTTCACAGGATTAAAAATCATTCAAAATGAACCACATCTGAATAACACAGAACAAAATGATAACCCCACCGAAAATCAAAAAACAAAACCAATCGCCACCAAAAACAATACACAAAACCATAAAGAATCCCCAAAACAAAGAAAAAATAGAAAAATGACCGAACAAGTAAAACCCCAAGAACAAATCGACAAATCAGAAAATAGAAAAACAACAAGACTCCGAAATCAACCACGTAAAAACTATAAAATATTCATCCCCCAATCTAAAATTTTAAAGAAAGTGGAATTTCAAAAGTAATTTTAACATTATACTTCACAATCTTGAAACCTCCGAAACATTTTTCATTTACATTTTTCAAAATAACATGCTGACAAGTACGTAATAATTCTAGTTCAAAATAGACCAATAGGATTCATCCAATCCGTCACTTTCTCTAACTCAAACTAAGACCAATTAGACGAATCATATAGAACTCCAGGCACATCTATAACTATAACTTTACGACCTCCAGGTCAAAAATAAGCAAACCACTCCAACTTGACAACTAAAATAAATATCACCATAAAACCGTACCCCTCCCTTATCTAATAACCCAAAGATCAACAATATTTCCCCAACTCAGACCACGAATACCCCCAAAACAAATTTGTTAACTTAGCCTAAAGTAACAAAATGAACATTTTAATTAGCCTAAAGTATAAAAATCTCACCATACCCCGGATCATTTGACAAACAAAAATAAAGAAAAAGACGACCTCCCAACCACCATGAAAATTGCCCCCAACAATTTTTTACAAAACTCAACCCACTTGTCAAAAAACTAATAAATAATCCGACCACACTAGAAAATCGCCTCGAACAGCAAAAAATATTCGACCAAGAGATCATTTCTTAAATGCTCTTCTCTCAATCAGTTACTCAAATACTCATAAATCTTAAACATTTTTTTACAATACTTGAAACCTTTATAATATTTCTTTTTGATATGCTTGAATCTTTTCTAATAATCCTAATCATTTTTTGTAACATTTTTTTAATTTTCTACACTATACTCGAACTATTCCTCCAACTTTCCAAAACCCTTGATTATATCCACAGGTACGATTTATACAACTTGTCTAAATGATACGAACAATTTTCAGTAGAACTGATATTTTTTTATTGTTTGTAATTTTCATAACATTTTTATCATCCCTCATTTTGACAATATGCAAATGTATAAAGAAAGCAATCATCACATTTGCCCTAGCAACAATTTTTCTAATTATTTTTTTGGAAGAATATTATAATAAACATAAACCTTCCCACTAAAGTAACAATTCAAAAATCCATCAAAAATTGCTACCCAACAGTCACAGAATCAGTCTTCACCGACATCATCCCAAGATAACCCAACACCACCTTCAACTACTCAAAATCCTCAAACATCTACACGAATTTCTTTTCAAGACAATCCATACACTTTTGAAGAACGACATGCTCGTTTATCAGAACCACTAGAACCAGTTCAACGACAAGCACCTCTAAGCGAACCAACATATAAGCTATACCCAACACTACCACAAGAAATAAGTAGAATAAGAAATCCTAGTCAAAACCAAAATACAGTCGAAATAAATAGACAAATTATACATCCTCGACGAAACAGAAATTTTCAAACTCCTCGAGTTCATTTTGATATACCTCAATCCCCATCACAAAACACTCCAGAAAACCCCATTGGTATATTACCAGAAACCCCTACGCTTCTTTCACAACGTAGCACCTCAAGCCTACCATCAGATTACTTAGGTTCAACACCAACATCTGAACAAATACGTGAAAATCCCTTTAACCCCCCAAACCAGGCATCACGACTACCATATTGGACAACACATTCATTTACACAAGGTGAATTAAATTTAGTCAATAATCCAATAGATATTTCTACGGATACAACAACATCCTCATCACTACCAGAAACATTATCACTACCATCAACACCATCAATAAGCCAGATTTCACCACCACCTTTTAACTTAAATTTTCCAAATAATCTCGACGCCAGATATCGAGAACAATCATCAATAAATATTCCTTTAAGACTAGATTGGAATACATTTACAGCACCTCCACCATTATTTGGACAACATCAAGAAAGTAACCGCCTTCATAACTGGGCACTTAATAGATTACAATATCGCCAAGATATTCACAACGATATCCGTGATCACAATATTCAAATACTCCAACAAAACAGTTTACAATTAAAGTTTGAAATCACAGTTAAGTTAAATAATATTACCCAACATCCCTACCCATTAAACCCACCTAACATAACAGCTCAATCACTACCACCACCGTTTATAACTACTGAAGTAATATACAAATACGACAGATATACCAAAAACACAATTGGTTACATTACATTTTATAATCCATACTCAGGATTATCATACACATGTATATTCTAAAATTATTAATTTCTCTCCAACTCCTTTTTCTAGTAATCTCAAACCAAAACATAAACCCTTCCCCTCGTACAGGACCACAAGATTTATTAGTAACACATTACGATTGTGAAGAAAATGAACAAAAAACACTACATAAATATGCAATAAATCAAGTATCACAATGTGAAACAGAACCACAAGCTATAGAAACCACAGATGTAATAGCAACACTCTATTCAAAAGCCCGAGCAACAACAGTTACAGGTTATAAATTCACAGCAACATTTTCCGAAAAGAAAGTACATTGTTCACAAGTCTCGAACGGAAACAAAAACCGACTTGACCATGAATCATTCTATCAGAGTAATATAGAACGTCTTTTACATCTCAATCCCGACGATTGTAAAAGTGAATTACTTAGACTAAACATCACACAAAATAAAAACTCCGCAAGAAAGTTAGTTAATTTTCAAGTTTTTTCAGACTCTGTACATCAATCACAACTTGAAAGACACCAAGGACATATAAAACTAGACGAAAAATACCCGTATAACGGCGCACACGGACGATTAACCTATGACCTACACGATAAACATTGGATACCACACATTGGTATAAATGACCCATCAAACTGCAAAGCAGACACAAAAAATAAAGGATACCAAGAAATAATGTTTTTCGATTGGAAAATACAACTCGAAAAAATACAACTAACACGAGATTTATCAGATAATACAATGATCTATCAAGGAATCCGATTACCTTGTAAAAATGATCAAGGTTATTGCGACCCTACAACGAGAACACAAGCAACAATTGTTTGGTTCCCCGAAGATACATGTACAACATTTCAAGTAGCAAAAATACACGCTCGTATGATAAAATTTCACGAAAAATATTTTATACAATCAATTCCATATGAACAAGTCCATCCATCACGAAAACTAAGTTCTAATTTTAGAAACATAGACAATATAGAAAATAAATTGACACGTTTTCAAATATATCAAGAAACAGAACTTGCATGTAAATACAAGAATCCACTTCACAGAACACAATACTCTGAAATATTAGTTGAATACGAAAAAGGATTCGACATGACCACTGGAAAAGTAAAAATCGACCCATATGCCACAGGTCATCCTCCAAACGAAGGAACATCCTATATACCAGTTAATTTTGAAAAAAGCAACGGACAACCTGGTGGACATCTAAAACCCCATGACACCAGAAGCACACGCTTACAAGAATTATCACTAATGAATACTACATATTTCGGTAATATCCACTATGATATTCATTTAGATATGAAACTAGATTATACAATTAGCCGAATTTTTCAAGAAATGTCACTCTCCGAATTAGAAACACTACACCAACTATGCGAATTAGAACGAACACAAATATTACAATCACTTGCACTAGCAGTATTAAAAATACCCTATGCAGGATACTTATTATCTGGAAATAGATCAAATTTTTTAGACTATGAAGGAAACATCTTATGGTTTTATACTTGTACTAAAAAAGTATCACCACTATACGTTTTTGAAGATAAACGATGTTATAAAAGAATCCCTATCTTTTATAAGAATAAAGTACATTTCGTGGATACACTTTCACGAAGAACCTATTTCTGGGATACCGCAGTCCCATGTGGATCAGAAAACAGCCACAATGTAGTACAACTAAACCCTGATGAAAATAAATATTATCTTCTCACTCCATATCCCACATTAATGCAATCACTCAAAAAATTTTCACCAGAAAGCATTCGCGCTATTGCTCGAAACCCAAATATAGACCTACAATCAATAGGAATCTATTCAAAATCAGATATTCAACATCACATTAGAACACAACAATTCCAAGAATTATTAACACAAATGGACACTATACAAAGACAATCAATAGACCAAAATTTACGCAAACTTGCGGAAACCGCAGGATTTGCCGATATCTACACGCAAGACTATAGCGGATATTTTAAAGACATTAAAGATTATATATATCTAAACGGTGAAAAATACCGTCCCCAAGATATATCACCAATTAACATTTTTAGCTTTGTTACACTAAAAAATGAGATCCTCGATTTTCTAGGATGGCCCTACTACATCTTAGAAAAATTGACTATTTTATACGCAATGTTTAACTTTATTGGATTTCTTTTCTCACTTTTAAAAGGAATCTACAACACATGTGCTATACACACACAAGTAAACAGACAAGCAAGCGTAGCACGCATACTCTTTGCAGGATTTTTTGGAATCTTTTCTACATCTATAAACAAAATTCTTTTAGACGCACAAATAAAAGAATATAACACAAAAATAGCAACACGACAAAATACATACGACGAAGAACATAACAATGTAGACATAACGCCAACGGCACCACAATTACCACCCCTACCAAATAACCATCCACTATCCCTAGTCCCACGAAATTTTCGAAATTTAGCCATCACACATAATCCAAATTTTCGACTCACCACATCACAAAGTCCCATCCAACATATAATGACACACCAGTCACAAGATGATAATACTTATGAACAAATTATTGAACAACCCCATACCACCGCTTTTCAGTCTCAAAATAATCATTTTTTTAGCCCACGATGAGCCGCCAACTTGGATCACTACACCGATCACATTCCCACCCAACCAATCTTACCTCTCCAATCCCAATAATACCACTTTTTGCTTTTCCGCCACCCGATTTTCCATCTAGTAATGTAACATCAGGCATGAATTCCGACACTAATTCACACATCTCAGTTTTATATTCCATCTCACAACTAAATAACCCGAATATTGAAACCCCCGATGAATTTGCCGACTCAGAACCATCCCCATCAAATCATTTTCATAATTCTTCTAAATTTTCTCAACCCCCTTTTCAACCCATATTATCCAATAACCCTGACCCAATCACCCCTACACCCTCTTATGCTTCCCAAGTTACCCCAACCTACTCCTCATACCATTCTGACCAATCATCTCATTCTCCAGACACCCCCCGAATCTCCCCAGAGCTAGATAATTTTATTACCCTTCAACAACAACCCTACCACCTCCATACCCCAACAATAAACCAAATCTCCTCCACAATCAATTCATCCAACCCCCCTACCCCTACACCCTCTTCAAATTATACTGAATCATTAGCACCATCATCCACATCAACTGAATCTTCACTTAACACTAATAGAGCTTACCGCACTTTTAAAAGAAAGTTCCCCAACCATCCTTTCCCAGCAAAACCAGGAACAGCCCGTGAATACATCAACCACCCCAAGCATACTAACACAAAAGAATTTTTAGCCATCACCTTACCCTCATTCCCACAATACACCTTAAACACCCCCCACGACACTAACGAAACACGCAACTTTGTAGATGAATACGTTTTAATGCCCACTCTCTCTTGGACCTCATATTATCATTTTACTAACCCTCTTTGCTTACCTTTATCTAACACTCACATCGATATAGAGCGAAATACGGACATGCTATATCGACTCACTACACCACTAACCGCTAGACAATTTACTTACGTTGGATATAAAAAATCACTAAAAACACACACTGCACCTAGAGCTAACGAATATACACTCGAATACTATGATCACAACATCATCAGAGCTAACCAAGATCAATTCTTAGACGACGATCGCTTCGCTAATCCACAAATTACCGAGAAATTTTTCATCAAGACACCATATATATTTACACTAAACATCTTCGACCGAAAGTTTGATCACATTATTTCAGAAGCACTAACAGACACACAAGCATACGAAAGTTTTAAAGAACGCTTCCAAATATTTTCACTAACCTTTCATTTCCTTGCACCACACGAAAGAGATTTACACTGCTCACACGATATTATGTTGCGCACTAAACAAACCCACACATATAGTTATTATCGCTTCATCCAAAATCACTTTGACCTACACACACCCTCTAGACAACCACACCATCGCTTTCAATTCATTAATTCCAAATACACTTCACCATTTTTCCTAAATTTCACATATTGCATTAAAGATACTAACCTTCATGGTATTCTTCGCAATTATGATCCCATAACCCAAATGTACATCTTCTGTCCCATCACCAAGACCTTCAACGCCGAAGAATCCCGACCCTTCCTCATCCCACACGAGTTTGTACAACCTATAGAAATCCCCATTTTAGAATTCATCCATAACACTAAATTCAACCACAAATTATATAATTTAATCCAAAACACACCTTATGAATTTGCAGTTGGCACTGAAGAACTAACCACCATTAAGGCACTTCAATTGCTTTGGCCACTGCTTCAAACTAAAAATATCATCCGCATCTTAGCCAAAATACTAACAACTTCAGATCTCATCCACGACATCTTCCCCCACGGTTTCTTCCCCGACGACTAACAGGTAAGTATGAATTAAATGAATATTACTAACTAATTAAATATTAAAAAACTCACCATACTTTATCCATGTCTTCCTTAGATTTTTAGCCTTCATCCGACGATCACCTACAAAAACCACAAAAAACAAATAAAGATCGCAAATTTCATCAAACAGATTTCAACAATTCTATTAATCTCTTACACTTATAAATTTATAAATTTAATACCAATGCAGTAAATTCATTTCTAAAATTTTCCCCACCAGCAGTAAATCTAATTATGATGAAAATTTGTAGCTTAAAATTCCCCCATAACTAGCAATAAATTTCCAAATTCTATGCAGTAAATTAATAAAATGCAAATGCAGTACTAACCTTTTGATATTTTCATTCACTCGCACAAGAATTCTATCCAAACTCGCACAGCTCGCCCACGAAGAATTGTTTAAAATAATGAATTTCAGTTTCAAGCTTTCACACTCGATAACTCTAATACAAGATAACACGTTTCAAACTTTCCTTTAACCCGGTTGGAAAGGAATTATATACTAAACAAAACTAACCAATGCAGCTTACTAAACACCACAACACATAGCATAACAGCATGACTAAGAAAAGGAAACCAACGGTACCCAAACCGGATTAACCCAGTTTAAAACTGGATAATTTATTCTTTTGAAGACTATTATAAAGTCTAAGAAAGAAATAATAAAACACAAAAAAGTCGAAAGACAAACCCATACCACGAACAATTTGCTTTTTGGAAAAAGGACATAACCAACAAGACATAAGAAAAACCACAACAAACCCAACATAAAACGTTGTCACATAACAGGACCCCTCACAAAAACCGCATGAAATCATACTCCCACTCCTGGCCTAACCCACCAGGAAGGACGTCCTGAGCATGCTCTATAGCCGGCCTAACCCACCGCGCTACATCCACGCTTTGTGACCACACCTCTATTTTTAATAAGAGCTACTCAAGTGTGAGTAACTCTTCAAAATAACCGAACTAAAACAAAAAGCTTTTGTGAAAACAACTAACTAAAATCATAATTAAAAAATATTAAACTAATAAATGTTTTAAAAAATGTAAATTACATTATGCAATACATAGATCAGAATACAACACCAAGGACGAACATCTAAAGACAAAACGACCCCACTACACTCGAGAGAGAATGACCAACCACAATCGATATGCCACTCACAATCACAACTCAAAGGATTTAGAGTACGACTTGACTTCGCAGAAAAGGACTTCATTGAACTAGACCAATGACCACCTCGATGTTCAAGTATACGTACAGATCCGAGTAACCAGGCATCCCCTCCACGCAGAACAGAAAAACCTGACATAGCAAACCATTCTGAAATCAGATTTGAGTTTGTTGCAAAGACTTAGTCGTTGTCACTAGAAGACACAACGTCTTATGTCTCTAACTCCAGCTTCCTGGAACTTCTTTAACAAAAAGGAAACAGAAGAAATATGATGTTCGCCAAACACCAACGTCCATCATCCATCCTTCGAATTGCAGAAGAACCATTCTAAAAAACTCTGTAAAACCCGGATGGGTGGAACCTGATCTAGACTACATTTTATGATTGGATAATTTAGATATTTTACCAATGTAAAGTATTTAATATTAACCAATCATGATCCATCTAACTAACAACCCACTTATTTGTAAGTGCTGAAGTTACTTGTAATTTCAGCACCAGAGAGATTTGAATTTAACTTAGAAATTAGTTGGACTCTCCCTAGCACTTCAGCAGCCGCAATAAACCAGTATACCCTAGATCTATTGAGCCTAGCAGAGACTAGTTAAACAACCTGAGACTAGATAGTATAAGAGTAAGATTAGGATCGGTATTAGACTAAGAAGTTGCACGAATCTATCCGGCCGAAAATAAGATAGCGTGACGAGCAGACGGTGTACCCTATCCGAAATTACTCTATGAGTTAACCAACTCGGTCCTAACTCACAATTAACGCGCGATATATTTCGCGCTATTAACGCGTAAGCGGAGAGTTAATCCGTCTTAGAAATCGTTCCAAATTGGTTAAAAGAAGCTTATTTGCCATAATTGGTTTGTTACAAGGAGCGAAATCTATCTCTTTGTACTTTAAATGGCGTGTGGGGGGATGATTTTCACAAAAAATTTCACATTTTAGAAGAAAAAAAAATTTTTTCTTTTGTTTCATTTCATCAATTTTTAAATGTTATTACTGCTCCATAAACCTTAAAAGGCAGTCGGAACATTCAGGGCTTCGCCCTAATACGAGCAGTCTTGTATCAATTTAGCTGATTTTTTCTCACACAAGAACGTTTGATTTGGCAAAAAAATTAAATTAACACAAAACAATTTATATGGTAGTATCTTTGATGTCAATATAAAAAAAAATTACAATGAAAGATTTTTGATCTATTAGATGAACGTGAAAACCAGAAAAAAGTAATCAAAAAATAATTGAGAATTAAAAGTAGCAAAAATTAGCAAACAGTTTACTTATTTAAAAAATACTAATTTCTGTTCTCGAAAACTGGAATAAAAACAAAGAAATACTTTAAGATATATGTTTTTGTATTAAAAGACAGATTTTACTTGCGCGTACAGATAAAGATGTTTATTAGGCGAACAGCAATTGAAGATGATCGATTTATTGGTTAATTTTGAGATACGTTTTTCATTTAGATTAAACTACCGCAAAGTGTAAGCTGTTAGTTGAACAATTATTCAGATTTCACCTACTTGTGCAGACATAGAGTGTTGTTGCATCTGAGGACACTTGTATACCACAACCTTCCACAGATGTCACCACAGTTCGTAATTTAATGCTGTATTGTGTTCCCGGCTCTAGTCCAGACAACTGTGAAAACAAAGTAAGGTCGCACCAGATAAGTTCAAGTGCGGGGTGGCTTAAATCTTGCAACTACGTCTTGCAAAAAAAAACATTTCAACTACGTCATATAACTTCTATGTAATTCATAAAACGTTTTTTAAATTATATTTGCAACAGTAAAAGTAAAATTTTGATATCCAAAATGACAAAATATTTTTAAGACTTAGCGCTCGCTTTTCCCGCTCCAATTTACACTCGTTTTACACCTTCAAAGTTCGAGTACTTTTTGGTGAAAAAAGAGCCATTTTTATCCGATCCAACAAGAACTGAGGTGTGGCTATTTGCCCTTACTTGAAACCGAGTGTTTTTTTTGTAATTTTTAATTAAATTTCTTTTGGATCTGCCAATTCGAAATTACTGAACTCGTTCAAATTCCCAGAACAATCCCGGGTTGACCAAAACTTCTAATCATACAATTTCCATTTATGAGAAACTTCTTGTCATACAATTCCATCAATGCCATACGTAGAGAACATTGTATGAAATCTCTATGATAAAGATTTTTCCATAAATGAATATTGTATGAAAGGTGTTTTTTATCAGTTTTTTATCACCAGACTGTTTTATAAGAATCAAACATCCACAGAAATAAGTTTATACCAGTTTTCAACCATTTTTAGAAATTGTATGAAAATTGTATGACAAGCATTTTTCCATACACTTGATGTATGGAATTGTATGATAACCATTTTCGGTGTATGGAGGTCAACCCGGGATCATATCAGGCACAAAATATTGCCCTAATGCCTCTAAAGCGTTTCATTGATGCGCTGGAGGCGCTTTTAGGATTAGTCAGCCAGAAATGGATTTCAAAAAATGTTAAATTAATGGGAATTTGGGTAAATACGACAAATCCCCTCAGCAGACTCTATTGTTCTATTTAAAATTACTTCTAAATCAGCATTTTTGTCGGCTTGGAATGTGTCATCCCTATAATCTTTATTGTTCAAGTAGCTTATTCTGTATGCGTCAAGGGGTCCGGTGATTGCTTGGACAGTGGATGCTGTTCCCTTGATAGTCAAACTCGTCAAATTGCTGTCGACTTGAAATGTAGACTTCTTGGGTGCTGCAGGTTCTGAAAGTATTGCAAAAAAGTTGTAGAAGAGTCTCTCATGACAGAAGGATCGCATACCCCAAAAAGTTTATCAGTCAGTCAGAGTTCACTATTCACAGAGGCAAAGCGGAGCTTCGCGCCACTTGTGAATCGCAGTATAAGCAAAATAAAATAAAGTTTGAAAAAAAAGGGAAAACTTTAAGATTTTCCAATTTATAAATAAACTTCAAACTCAATAAGAATAATCGCAATCAATGTGTTCTCTGAAATCATTTCAGACCATATAAGCCAACTTAAATAGAAAATCAAATGTAAAGTAACGGTAAAAAAGAGGAAACGTTTGAAAAAAAACGGGCAAAAAGTTCATGTAGATCACTTAACCACGGTATGAAATAATGAAACAAATTAAGCACTGAAGCAATTTGGCGACGAAAAATAGCTAAAAGTTTTTCCTCAATTTAGGATTTTTTACTAGGTACTTTTTGTAGTCTATGGAGAAAATGTTTGTCTTAGAGTTTGTATATATAAGGAAGTTCTATGAAAAGCATTTTCCAAAAACTTAATGTATGGAACTGTATGGTAAACATTCTTTTGTGTATGAAATTGTATAACAAAAGTTTCTTCTGTATGAAAATAGATGGCCTTTTTTGTCTGGAGATTAACCTACCATGTTTTTGGTTTTGAAATTTTTCTTGGCAAAAATTGAGTTTACGTCCAAGGTGGCTCACTCTTAGAGTAATATCAGTTAAGGTACACCGTCTATTCGTCACGCTTTTTATTTTTGGCGAATGGATTCGTGCAACTTCTTTGTCTAAAACCGATCTTAATCATACTCTTATATCTCCTAGTCTCAAAAGATCTTATGTATTCTGGTATTTGCGAGTTAGATATCTGGAACTGTTCTGAAAGAAAACAACTTTTATTTAAACAAATTGTTCTGTTCCTGGAACTATGAATAGTTTCAACGTTACAAATAATTGTTAGTGTTAGTTATAGATCATGATTGGTTAGTATGAAATATTTTATAGATATAGTTTTATCAATAAAATATTTGGTTATAAATTTTAGTTTTAATTTGCTTCCCCGCATCCGGGGTTTAGAAAGTTTTTAGTCTTTAATGGTTCTTTTTTTATTGAACGATAGTAAAAGACATTTTTTTTTTATTCTTGGAGTTGTTCTATTTTGAAGGAAGAGGGAGACAGTTGTTCGTATTTCTGAGTAGTTGTCTTCTTAGAGAGAAGGGTGACAGTTTCTTGTGTTCCAGAAATGGGTCTCGTGTACCGTAGACCGTTTTGGGTGATCGTGTCAAGATTTCAGATTGTTGCATTCATGTGTTGATTTCGTTAAGCTAGAGCAATTCTACGTGCAACGTGGAGTTTGACTTCTCTGTGTGAAGTATCAAGTGACAAGGATCTGTATGTGAAGTCAATATCGAGTTGACCGTTGATGTTCTTCAATAGGTACCTCTGCTGCGATGTAAGGTCCATACTTTAAATCATGTGAGGGTTGTGACTACGGTAACAAACCAAAAGAGTTACCATTCCAAAGTCGGAATGCCGTCGAGTTTTCATTTCCCTTTGCTGCTCGTTCTTTTTGCTCAAAAAAATCTTTTTACCCTCATACTATATTTATATCTTGTTAGTGAGATCAGTTATAGTTATGATACTTAATACTTGTTTTCGCAAAAGCGTAATTCTTTAATTTAGATTACGTTGAAGAGTTGCTCACTCTGGAGCTACTCTTAGCAAAAATTGTGGTTCTGGGATGTAGCACATGGTAGACGCATGTACTTCGAGCGACGTCGCTCTGGTGGGTTAGGCCAGAAGGGAATAATTATTACAGTCTCTTTGAGCAGAGTCTCTTATCGTTTTTTGTTCTTTTTTTTTTCAGATGTTTTTCTCTTTTTTGTCTTTGGCTGTGTCCTTTTATGAAAAATAAAAACAAATTGTCGTCGTTTGGGTTTTTCTTTTGATATTTTTGTCTTTTAAGAGTGGTTTCAATAAACCTTTAAAGTGGTTGTCAAAAGAATAATTTATACAGTGTGAAGTTTAAGAGTTATATGCGAAGTTAAAGAGTTATGATGGTGTGTATTTCGAATTACCGAACATAAAGCGATGATGTGCGTTACGGTATGGTGAGTTGATTATATAAGGTTTTGGTATACATTTATAATAGGTGTACCTATGGCTTAGTTTTGTCTTTAGCATGATTTCGTTTGAACAGTAAATGTTTCTTTCCTTTCGTGTAAGGAAGATAAAAGTTAGTGCGAAAGGGTTAAAATTATTGAGAAATGGCTCGTGGAATATATTTTCTGATTGATGGAAAATTTTTCAGTAAGTTGACGATCAATGTTAGGATCGTCGTCGTGGGGGGAGTCATCCGTATATCTGGTGACAGCGTGATCGCAATGGTTAATAGAAAATCGATTGGCTATGAATCTGTTTAGTGTTTGGTTTAAACCTATGGTGGTGAATTGATTTTCTTGAAGTGCGATGGTGTGTTGGTGAATGATGGAGTCACAAAATTCGTTATCAGCGGCGTTGTTTTTCAAGGGAAATTTTTGTGGGTTACTATTTTTTCATATATAGATATATATATATTTTCATATATTTAAAATATAGACTGTGTGAATCTGATAGTGTTGTAGGTTTTGTATTCGTAATATTTGGTGGGGTATCGTATCTTTTGGGTTTTGTAGATGGTTTTTTTTTTATCTGCGCTAGCTTGAGCGTCAAGGAGGATTTCATAATAGAGGTGGAAAAAGTTACGAAAAATCCTGCAAACAAAAATGAGTGCTACGCTTGCTGGTCTATTGACTTGTGTATGTACTGCGCATGTATCATAGACTCCTTTAGTAGTGAAAACTGAAATCCATGAAAAAACATAGCGTATAATTTAGTCAATCTTTTTAATATATAGTAAAGCCATCCTAGAAAAGCTAAGAGTTCGTTTTTGATAATTACAAAACTAAAAAACACTAATTGGTGTAATATCTTGTGGACGGTATTTTTCTCCGTTAAGATATATATTGTTTTGAATGTCTTCGAAGTCTCCACTATAGTCTTGTTTGTAGATATCTGAGAAGCCTGATGTTTCAGCTACTTTCCGTAAGTTTTGATCGATGATTGTCACTGTATTGCATTCAAAGAAATTCTTGAAATTTTTATGATCTATTGTGATGTTGGATATCGGATTAAGATTAAATATCTATTGATGGTAGTTCTATGATTGGGTTACGAGTAATTGCGCGTATGCTCTCGGGTAAACATTTCTTTAAGGCTGACATTAAAGTAGGGTATGGATTGAGAAGATTTTCGTTTGGGTTAAGCTTTACTACATTGTGGCGATGTTCAGATCCACAAGGGACAGCTGTATCCCAAAAGTAGGCTCATCATGGTAGTGTATCCACACAATGTATTTTATTTTTATACATAGGCATTCGTTGGTAAAAAATTTTTTAGATTCAAAAACATAGAGTGATGAAACTTTTTTAGTGCAGGTGTAATACCAAAGAATGTTTCCTTCATAGTCATTGGAATTAGAGCGGTAGCTGTTAATAAAAAACCTGCGAAGGGTATTTTAAGTACTGCTAAAGCGAGAGTTAGTTGCAGTGTTTGTCTTCTTTCTATTCACAAAAATGATGAGGTGTTTCTAATTTGGAGTGACATTTCTTCGAAAATTCTACTTATTGTTTAATCTAGTTTCGTATCAAGATGAATATCATAGTCGATCGCATCAAAGTAACTGTTATTCGTAGTGAAACTTCTTGTAAACCTGTACTGTCTTTGTTTTCTGGATGAATTTTGCCGCCAGTGTTACCGGTATCTTTGTAAAACTTTTCTGGTATACAAGACTTTCGTCTTCTCTATTTTGATATAGGTGGGTCATATCAAGAAAAAATTTGCCTGTTTTGATATCGAAACCTTTTCGTATTTGACAAGAATTTCTGAATATTTTGTTCGAAGAAGTGTTTTGGGATGTTTGTATGCTACTTCCGTTGCAGGGTAAACTTGAAAAACCGTTAATTTATTTCTTTTGTTTTATTTCGTTTACACTTGATCTGATTCGACCATGATTATTTTTATCAAAACGTAGACATCCTAAAAAATAATTTCTGTGAAGTTTTATCATTCTTGCATGAATTTTAGCGACTTGAAAAGTGGTGCTTGTGTCTTCGGGGAACCATACTAAGGTCGTCTGTGTTCGGTTAGTGGAATCGCAATATTCTTGACCGTTTTTACAAGGTAAGTGGATTCCTTGATACCATAAGGTGCCATTTTTTAAACCTCGTGTTAATTCTCTTTTTTAGTTGAACTTTTGTGAATCGAAAAACATCAACTACTGGTAGCTTGAATGTTGGTCGGCTTTACACTTTGATGGGTATTTGATTCCGATGTGTTTTATCCAAGTTTTATTGTGTAAATCATAAGTTAAAATCCGTGTGCACCGTGATACGGGATTTTATTGTCTAGTTGTACATGGCGTTTGTGTTGTTTAAGCTGTGCTTGTTATGTAGATTCTGGAAAACCTTGAGAATTTAATAATTTACGCTTCTTATTATTTGTAGCGATTAGTTCGTTTTTATAGTTTTTGAGGTTAAGATAAAAAAGTCATTTGATATTATTTTGGTAAAAGATTTCGCAGTCAACTTTGTTTTTATTACGATTTCAAACTTGTGAATAAAGTACTTTCTTTTCTGAGAATTTGGCTGCAAGTTTATATCCTGTTAAAGTTCAAGCTCGGGCTGTTGAGTAGAGTGTTGCTACTATCGTTGTTGACTCATTATCTTGTGGTTCAGGTTCTTCATTGTGTTACCTGATTAATCGCATATTTATATATTTGCTTTTTGTTGATTATTTTCACAATCGTATTTTAAGACAAAGAGCTCTTGTGGACCTGTTCGGGAGAAGAGTTTTGGTGAGTTACGCGTTCGGGATGTACCAGAAATTAAAGGTTTTTTTGTAGAAAAAGCCATTAGAAGATACATGTGTCAGATAGTGCTGAAAAAGGATTATAGAAACCTATATAACCGATAGTCTTTTTTGTATAGCTATTGTATTTGCAGATAAGTTCTGTTGTGATGAAAGGAAAAGCAAAGATTGAGATCTTTTATTTGATAGAGGTAGTGGTAATGAATGATTTACTAAATTATTTGGCTTTACTGTTATTTCGTATTTGAGGGTTAATTTAGGTTGGGAAAGGATTTGTAATTTATGTTCTTGAATATCCTAATGAAATTCGTGTCGACATCGTAGTCTGCTAAGTGACCAATTGTGGAGTCGATTGCTATAGAGGTGTTGGCCAAAAAGAGTAGGGGTGCTACAAAGGAGTTCCAGTCTAACCGTGAAAGTGTACTTGTACCGTTTAGTTCACGGTATCTATCGTATAGGTGGTTTGGAAAAGTTGTAGAAGGCGTTGATGGAAATGATAGAAATTCTGATAATGATAAAGAGGTATCTGATGAGATATCTGTTGGATATTTTACCAAATTTGATTCACATTGGGAAAATACTTGTTTCATCCAATGGGGAATTCGGTGCCATTTGAAGAGATTTCAAAAAAAATTTTCGGAGGTTTCGTGTCGACATCGTAGTCTGCTAAATGATCAATTGTGGAGTCGATTGATATAGAGGTGTTGGCCAAAAAGAGTAGGGGTGCTACAAAGGAGTTCCAGTCTAATCGTGAAGTGTTTGTACTGTTTAGTTCGCGATATCTATCGTATAGGTGGTTTGGAAAATTTGTAGAAGGCGTTGATGGAAGTGATAGTGTTTCTGGTAATGATAAAGAGGTATCTGATGAGATATCTGTTGGATATTTTACCAAATTTGTTTCACATTGGGAAAAAACTTGTTGCATCCAATGAGGAATTCTGGGCGATTTAAAGAGATTTCAACAAACTCTTTTAAACGGTTTCAGCCTTTTGGCTTTCAAACGTATTTTTTTTTTCGGAGAAAAGCGGGGTATACATTGAAAAAATTTGGTTGATATTTTTGTTGACTGATAGGAGGGGGTTGTATTTTTTGTTTGATATTTATTCAAGTTGTCAAATATAAGAGTAGTGCTTATTTTTGTCTGGAGGTCTTTCAAAGATAGTTTCAGATCTAGTTCAGCTTTGGGATAAATCAGCTAAAAAAAGTGGGGTTTTTAGAGAAAGATGTAATGATATTGAACCATTTTGATTGGTTAATTTTGAACTATTTTTTTCCAGAGAGAAATGAATTTTTTAAATCAAAAACAACTTTATTTTTCTTCTAAAAATATATTGAAGGTGTCTAATTAATCAATAGGTTTATGAAATTCTATTTTCTTGAGTATTCAAGATTATAGAAAATAGTTTTTCTAATTTTTTCTTGGCTGATTTCTAAGACGAAATTGTTGGCCTTGTTGTAATTTTTCTTTTATATCTGATATTAGATTTTCTTCTTGTAGCTTAGGATTGAGTCTTTGTTTTATAACCGTTTTGTTCTTGAGGTTTTTTTGTATTTCTTTTTGCCTTTTTTGGGTGATGGTGATATATGACTGACGTTTGTTGTTTTTTCTTGTGAATTTGTCGACAATTTTTAGTCCCATTAAGGAGTATAATTGTGTTCTTGGCAAAGATCTTGTTCTTTTGGAAAATATGGTGAAAGAAGGCTTCGATGTTGTTCTATTACTTTTTAGTTGTGATCTATTAGTTAAATTGGGACATCTGTAGGGGTTGTTTGATCATTTTGTATCTAATAGATTGAAGCTTTTTGTAACTCTTTTTTCAATAATGTAAAACTTGCGCTTGAATGTTCCTATTGTTAGGTTGGATACCGCTGTAAAGCGTGATTTCGTTTGAGTTTGAATTTTTTGTCTTTGCATCAATTTTTTAGCACTTTTTGATAAGTTTCGTTATTTTTATATCTCTTTAAAATCATTCTGTGTTCCAGAGACTAACTCTAAATTTTGTGGATGGTGAAAATGATCTTTGTCATTTGTGTAAAGTGGTAGATTATAAGAAGTTGATTTTCTATTGGGCTGACAATAACCGCATGCAGTTTTTGAGGAGTTTGATGTCAATATTATTGGCTTAAGTGGTTTTTTGGATAAGAAACATTTCATTTGGTGATAGGACAAGTGTTGTTGTAATTTGGGAATTATGTGGTAAAGGGAACAATCTTACGTCTGCTGCCATTTTAGTTTAAATTGAATCTTTCCCGTTTACTATACATTGAGGGTATTTTTGTAGTGAGCGGTTCATGCCTTCAAATAGTCCATTTATCCATGGGGCGTGAGGTTTTTGAGGTTTCATGTTTGTTATTATAAAGGTGGCTTAGTGTAATGATTTCGTTATTCATGATTTCTGTGCCATTGTCTGTGACAAGGATTTCTGGTAGTAATAAATTTAGTGTAAGCATAATAAGCATTAAAATGGGGTGTAGGTTTGAGTGCTACATAATGCGGAAAAGCATCAACTATTACCATTATAAACGAACTTCCTTCTGATGAGGGTGATATAGGGCCTTTGGTGTCAAACGAAGTTCTGTGATGGTTACAATATAGATTTTGTCCTTCAGAGTCTTGCTTTTCTGCTAGTTGTTTTTGATGTGGGATAGGTTTGTTTAATGGACATGTTATGCAGTCATTGCAAAGTGCAAAGTTTTTATCAATTTTGATGCATTTGAAAAATAAAAATTTGTTTTCTCGATAATTTTGCCGCCAGAGTTTTGCCACCGGTTTCTTTGTAAAATTTTTCTGGTATACAAGATTTTTCGTCTTCTCTATTTTGATATGGATGTGTCATATCGAGAAAAAATTTGCTTGTTTTGATGTCGAAACCTTTTCGTATTCGACAAGGTTTCTGAATTTTTTGTTCGAAAAAGTGGTTTGGGCTCTTTGTATGCTACTTCCATTTCAGGGTAAACTTGAAAAACCATTATTTTAATTTTTTTTATTTTATTTTGTTTACACTTGATCTGATTCGACCGTGGCTTACTTTATCAAAAAGTATTGATTCTATGAAATAATTTCTGTGAAGTTTTATCAATCTTGCGTGAATTTTAGCGACTTGAAATGTGGTGCATGTGTCTTCAGGGAACCATACTAAGGTCGCCTGTGTTCGATTAGTGGGATCGCAATATCCTTGAACGTTTTTACAATTTAAGTTAATTCCTTGATACAATAAGATGCCATCTTTTAAACCTCGTGTTAAATCTCTTTTTTTTAGTTGAATTTTTTTGAATCGAAAAACATCAACTCCTGGTAGCTTAAATGTTGGTCGGTTTTACACTTTGATGGGTATTTGATTCCGATATGTTTTTTATCCAAGTTTCATTGTGCAAATCAAAAGTTAAACGTCCCTGTGCACGGGAATTTATTGTCTTATTGTACTTGGCAATTGTGTTGTTTAAGCTGTGCTTGGTATGCAGATTCTGAAAAACCCTGAGAATTTAATAATTTACTTTTTTTTCTTATTTGTAGCGATTTTCAAACGTTGTTGTTCGTCTTTACAATCTTCAGGATTAAGATTTAAAAGTCGTTTGATATTACTTTGGTAAAAGATTTCACAGTCAAATGTGTTTTTTTGACTATTTGAGACTTGTGAATAAGATACTTTCATTTCCGAGAATTTGGCTGCAAGTTTATATCCCGTTAAAGTTGTAGCTCGGGCTAATGAGTAGAGCTACTATCATTGTTGACTCAATATGTTTTGATTCAGATTCTTCATTGTGATACCTGATTAATCGCATATTTATACAATGCTTTTGTTGATTATCTTCACAAGTCGTATTGTGTGACAAAGAGGTCTTGTGGGCCTAATCGGGATAAGAGTTTTGGTGAGTTACGGGTTCGAGATGTACCAGAAATTAAATTATTTTTCTATAGAAAAAGCTATGAGAAGATTTATGTGTAAGATAGTCCTGAAAAAGAAATATAGAAACTTATATAATCGATAGTCTTTTTTGTATACCTATCGTATTTGCAGTTAAGTTCTGTTGTGATGAAGGGAGAAGCAAAGATTGAGCTCTTATATTTGATAGAGGTAGTGGTAATGAATTATATACTAAATTATTTGGCTTTACTGTTATTTCGTATTTAAGGGTTAATTTAGGTTGGAAAAGGATTTGTAAATTATGTTCTTGAATGTCCTTATGAATTGTGGAGTCGATTGCTAAGTGACCAATTGTGGAGTCGATTGCTATAGAGGTATTGGCCAAAAAGGGTAGGGGCGCTACAAAGGAGTCCAGTCTGACCGTGAAGGTGTACTTGTACCGTTTAGTTCACGATATCTATCGTCTTGGTGGTTTGGAAAACTTGTAGGAGGCGTTGATGCAAGTGATAGAAAATCTGATAATGATAAAAAGGTATGTGGTGAGATATCTGTTGGATATTTCACCAAATTTGATTCACATTGGGAAAATACTTGTTCCATCCAATGTGGAATCCTGTGCGATTCAAAGAGTTTTTAACAAATTTTTTCAGAGGTTGGTGTTGATCCTAAATACTCTGTTGGAATAAATGGATTATTTTGTTGGAAAATGTTTCAAAGCGATTGAGGGATTCTTTGTAAAGTTTTACTGGAAAGTTCTAGGGAATTCGATGATGGCAATGAGGCTATATTAAAATGAACTTTTGGCGTTATTAGACTTCGGTTTTGTCTGGGCCGATAAACTTGTCTTTCTTTTGTAGCTGTCAAGTTGTCAAGTTGTCAAGTTTTGTTTTACTCTTAAGTGTCTGGTTCATTATTGGTATGAGGGGTAGATACTATGTATTGGTTGGTTTTGTGGTTCAAATAGGGGTGCTTGACGAATCACTGAAGTTGATGTTCGGACAAGGCTGCTTGTCTTTCTTCAAGGTGTAATGGTTTTCGTCAAATGAGTTACGTGTTGATGATTGGGGTTGATTTGTTTGGCTAGATGTCGGTGTTGTCGGAGGTTTTGGATGTATTGGTTGGCGGGGATACCTTAATGGGTTTTGGATAAACAATTTTTTAAGTATTTTTTATGTACTTTGATTTACTTAAGTTTATGATCTTTAAAATATTCTTCTGCACATATATTAAACAAAACTGTTGCTAATGCAAGGATTTTTATTGCTTTTTTATGCATTCAAAAAACTAGAAAAAGAGAATTACAAGTTCTAAACTGTCGGTTATGGAAAAAAACAAAAATGAAAACGTTTTGAAAAAAATCGAAAGAAGAGTTGAAATGAACAATTTCAAATGTTTGAACAGAGTTTGAAAGAAGCATTTGAAAAGTGATTTGCTTTGTCGAAAATTTCATTCGTTTTTTCGGAATTGAAGCCAAATGTACTCGAATTGCTTTTTAATTTTTGGCAAGTGGGTGGGGTATGAAGATTTTTTGGTAAAGAAATGTCTGGGTTTTTAGGTGTTAATTCACTGAGTCCTGTTTTTATTTATTGGACGTCTAGGGGCTTTTAGGAGGAAGAACGGCTTAGGCTAATTGATCATAATGAATTTTGTCTTTTTGCTTCTTTAGCATTTTTCTTTCGGAAAAAAGCGGGTTATACATTGAGACAACTTTGTTGATTTTTTTGTTGACTGATAGGAAGGGTTGCATTTTTGTATGACAATTATTTAAGTTGTCAAATATAAGGGTAGTGCTCATTTTCACCTAGAATGTTTCAAATATGGTTTTAGATCTTGTTTATTTTTGAGAAATATCAGCTAAAAATAGTGGGGGTTTTTAGAGATATGGGGGTTTTGGAATGATATTGAACTATTTTGATTGGTTGACTTTGAACTTTTTTTTTCAGAGGGAAAATGAATTTTTTTAATCAAAAACTACTATAAATTTCTTCTAAAAATATAGTGAAGGTGTCTAATTAATCAATCAGTTTTTGAAAATCTATTTACTTTGTTATTCAAGATTATAGAAAATAGTTTTGGTAATTTTTTCTTGGCTGATTTCTAAGACGAAATGATTGGCCTTGTTGTAATTTTTCTATTATATCTGATATTAGATATTTTTCTTGTAGTTTAGGATTGAGTCTTTGTTTTTTAACTGTTTGTTTTTGGGGTTTTTTTTGTATTTCTTTTTGCATTTTTTTGGGTGATGGTGATAAATGACTGAAGTTTGATGTTTTTTCTCATGACTTTGTCGACAATTTTTAGTCCTGTGAAGCAGTTTAATTGTGTTCTTGGCAAAGAGCTTGTTCTTTCGGATAATATGGTGAAAGATGACTTCGACGTTGTTCTATTACTTTTTTGTTGTGATCTATTAGTTAATATGGGACATCTGTAGGTTTTTTGATCATTTTGTATCTGAGAAGTTGCAGCTTTTGTAACTCTTTTTTCAATAATGTAAAACTTGGATTTGAAGCAAATGTTCCTATTGTTAGCTTTGATGCCGCTGTAAAACGTGAACTCATTTGAATTTGAATATTTTGTCTTTGCATTTTTTTTTGCAATTTTTGATAAATTTTGTTATTTTTATATCTCTTTAAAATCATACTGTATGTGCTCCAGAGACTAACTTTAAATTTTGTGGATGGTGAAACTGATCTTTGTCATGTGTGTAAAGTAGTAGATTATATCAAGTTGCGTTTTTAGTGGGCTGACAATGACTGCGTGCAATTTTTGAGGAGTTTGATGTCAACATTTTTGGTTCAATTGGTTTTTCGGTTAAAAACATTTCAAATGGTGATAGTACAAGTGCTGTTGTGATTTGCGAATTATATGGTAAAGGGAGCAATCTTACGTCTGCTGACAGTTTAGTGTAATTTGTATCTTTTCCGTTTACTATTAAATGAGGGTATTTTTGTAAAGAGCAGTTCATGCCTTCAACTAGTCCATTTATCCATGGGGCGTGGGATTTTTGAGGTTTATGTTTGATAATACAAAGGTGGCTTAGTGTAATGATTTCGTTATTCATGATTTTTTTGCCATCGTCTGTGACAAATATTTCTTGTATTAAATTAAGTTGAAAATAATATACTCTATGGTTTGGGTTAGCTTTTTGTGTGAAGGGATAAATTAGAGGTTTATGGCCTGTGAATAAAACTGTTGGATGTTTTAATCCAAGAATTAGGACATCACTTTCTGTAAATTTATATAATATGGCTGTACATTGTCTCATAAGGTTAAAGAGTTGAAAATCTGCTGATAAAAAAAATCTTGAACACGCTGATATTAGGTTCATTTTATTTGTAACTTTTTGTGATTGCGAGAGTGCTGCACGAATTCCAAACTTGGATGCCTCGCACATATTGTAGAATGGTTAATTTGGATATTGGATTGTCTTTGAAAATTAATCTGTGAGAATGGTTTTTATGACCATTCAAATTAGGTTGTTGTCAAGGAATATTATAAATTGGTCTGAGATATAGTTGCACGTTTTAAAAAAAATTGATTGAAAAATTAGGCATACTCTCAATATATTTTGTATGTGCTTATGAATCTAAGTTGAATTTTACGCGGGTAAAGAAAAAAAAAGATTTATCTGGGACTGCTTTCATATTTCTTTCAGTAAGATTTTGTGATTTTTGTCTAAAATTTCAAACTTTTCTTGCTTTGTTTGCAATTGTTTGAAATAATTGTCTAAGTACGTGATATAAATAGTGGTCTGAAAATTTTACTCATAAATGCTCAAAAAACTGCTGGTCCTATGGAAATATCGTAGAACAGTCTATTGAATTCGTAATGTTGATTTCCAATAACGAATTGTGTTAATCAACGTGATTTTTTGTCTAATGGCGTTTGATTGAATGCGATATTTATATCGGCATTGGTGTAAAATTGTCCATTTATTTTTGTATGTTTTACTTGTTTGGGTCCTATAGGCCAATTGAATTTTGATTCATCAATTAGAGAATTCAAGTATCGTGCGTCTAGAACGATTTTTGGTGATTCGCCTTTAACGAGACTAGTTAAGGGATCGATGAATGTGTTTCTTTGGGTTGTTGTTCTTTGCTTACTGGTTAGATAATTTCGTATTGTTCGAGAATGTCTAAATGTCTGTTCAAATTGTCTTGTAAGTGAGTTGGTACCTCACTTGCACGTTGTTTTTTTTTTCAAAAATGCGTCGAGTTTAAGTGGCAGGTGTAGTGACCAATGTGTTTTTTCCAACATCAAATTTAGGTGTGACATAAACCATAAAATGCTTTAAAAATATTTCTGCTAAATGTTCAAGATCTTGTTTATTGATTTAAGAATGATCAAAATTGAAAACTGTTAAGAATTGTTGTTGTTAAATTTAATATTTTGAGATTTGGAATGTTGGTTTAAGTTAGGGGGTTTTTGTGAAGTAATCTGTTACTCATTTTAAATCATTTGTAATATTATTGATAGACAATTCTACATTAAGAATTGTTGTTTGAAAAAGTCTGAAAAACTTTAAAAGATTATTTACTCTAAATATTCCTTATTGTGTAGGGTGAAATGTTGCATTTGTTTCGCAATAATATGAAGTCCTGAAGGTAATATAATTCTTTATGCTGGATTATTATATACATCTAGTGCTGTTGTATCTCTGTTTGTGTCTTTAGCATATTTGATAGATGAAATTACTACTCTAAAAAAGGTGAATTGGGTTGATTTCATGATCAGACATATACAGTTTACTTGTATTCTGATCGGTGTTATGTTGAAGTACTTGATTGACAGAAAAATCATATGCATGTCCTATAAGTGGTTTAAATGTTTACTTGTTGATGATATAGGGTAAATTTTTGACAAAAATGGAAGTTTTTTCTTTAATCTTTGAAAAGGGATGTGTATGTTTTACTGAGTGTTGTACAATTGTCCTTGGTTTGTAATTTACTGGTTATAATTTTGATAGTTCGGATTTGTTTAATAATAAATGGGATTCCAACTATTTTAAATTTAATGTCTGTGATATGGAATATTTGTTTGAGTGGCTTAAGAAAAAGTATGAATGTTCATTGTTCGAGTTGGGATAAGAAAAATTGTAATTTTCCATAATTTGTTAAATTTGTGCTTTGCGCAGTGGTGAGTTTACTAAAAGTTTTTAAAGGAGAAAGTTTTGGATGGAGCTTTTGGATTTCATTCCATGTGGATCTGCTACAAACATTTGATTCCGCGTCAAACATTATTTGAATCTTTTTCTAGGTCTGGTGGTTGAAAATTTTTGTTGTTATTGTCTGCATTCAGCAATACTCTGTCCATATCTGCGACAATAGTTAGCCACTTTTTGAATGAAGGTTTGCCTTTTGAAAGTTGGGTTCTTTTCTAAATGTTTAAGATTTGTGTAATTTTTTCTGCTCATTCATTATTATTCTTGGATATTATTGAAATGGAAAATTGTCGTATAAGTATTAGCTACCTATTGTAGTCTCAAATTTCCTGTTTCTTTTAATTTTTTTGTGATTTCAGCTTGTTTTAGACTATCCACTAATTTTCTAAAAGCTATATCGGGTTCTCGAATTGATGATTGATGGATGCTCTCTTTTTATTGCAGTTTTGTGTAACTGTGGTGTTAGAGTCATCATAAGGATTTCGGTCATTTACGTTTTTTTAAAATCATGTGGATTAGGAGAATTCGATTTTCGGACTAGGGTTTCAAATCGTACAGCGAGTTGTTTTTTTGTTTCATTTGGAAGTCTGCGATTTCCGTGCAAAAAATTCTTTGACGTTAATTGTTTCTTTTAGAGTCGAAAATTTTTGAAAATTTTGGTGTAAAACTTTTCCCGTCGTTTTATATTTTTATTGGTAAAGCTGAAAACGACATCTGAGCTGCGCGATCAAGTGTGGTTTGAATTAAAGCTGTACGCCGATGTATCCAATTTTGATGAAGTGGTGTGTTCATTGGTTCTGGACCTAATTTCAAAATTAGGTTTGCTGTAACTGGATTTGGATACCCTTCTACTGAAATTTGAGGGTCGATTATTGTGAATACCATAAGTGGTATATAAGATATGGAAAATTTGTCAATTGAAGTGATTCTGCTGTGTTTTGTATTTGTGAGAAGTTTGAGGTTGCGTTTTTGTGAATCATTTTGTCGTATAAGGTAATGGAATTTCGTTTTTCATTGGGTTAGATTGATAACTTTGAGTGTTTGTATGGTTTTCTGAATGCTCGTTGTAACATGCTTGTGCCAAAAGATGTCGTAGAGAAAATTGTTGTTGAGTTTGTCGTGTTTTTTCTGAATTCACGTAAAGTTCAAAAATTTCTGGTTTAGTTTTATACCAATTTTTTTCGTTGTTTATTATGATTCCAATGTTGGTTTTGATTGAAGTAATCTCCATCTTCAGAACAGTGAGGTTGACTTCTTGTAAATTGTTTGTTTGATGGATTTCTGTTTTGATGAAAAATGGTTATTTTTTAGTGCAATCCGTTGTTTTTTTGTATTTCCTTGAAAAATACTGATTGAGAAACTGGTTTTGGTACCTGTTGGGTGTAATTATGTTCTTCAGATTGATTTCATAATGTATGAAAAAGTTTCGCTATTGGATTGCTAATATTATTATTTGCGACAAAATCGTAGTTGTGGTTTGCAATATTTTATCTGTTAACTTGTTTTTCGTTTTATATTTTGTCGTGTTTTAGCTCTTGGTCTGTTTGTTTGATAATCCAATTGGGAGTATTTTGGAACAACGGATGGTTTTACTGATGATTGAAATGTTGTTTAACGGAAAGGAGTGTTTCTGCTATGCGTGGTTGTGAATGCTGGATAAAGAGGAGAAATCGCTGATGTGTTGTTGTAGGTATTGTTCCTACTAATTCTTCGTTTACCAAGTGTTATGGAGTTTGACTGTCTTGTTGTCTCAGATTTCAAGTTCCATTATGGGTTTCTTGTGTATTTAAAAATGTTGAATTTAAACTATTGTTATTTGTCCTAATAGAATCATTGTCAAAATTTTTGTCGTATTGAATCATTTTTTGAGTGGCGTTAATCTTAATGTGTAATTTTCAGGATGTCATTGGTTGATTCCAATTAAAGAGTCTTACTGATTTACGAAAGTATGAAATCTTTATTCTGCATTTACTTTTTATAGATGGTTTTGCGGATTCTGATTCGAAAAAAAAACTTTTGGACGTTGATTGGTTTGTTTTTTTTCGTCAATTAGTTCTCGGAGTTTTTTTAAATTCTCGTTTTGTAGTTATATCAAGTTCCGAAACTGCGTTTCTTTTTTTGGAAAAATTTTGTTTCTTTATTTGTTTTTGTGTTGTTACTGCATTTTTTCTCGTTTGTTTTTTCGATCTCATTTATCGATCTTTCGTTTGTGTGGTGTAAATACAAGATCGTATTTTTCGTTTTTAAATAAAAATTTGTGGAGTGTTATTCTTTATTTATTTTCTAGACTATCTCTTGACATAAGTCTTAGAAGGATGATTGCAAAATCCAGGGGTTAGGTTTTATATTTCCTTAGTTAGTTATGTTAGTTCTTACAAGTTTTGTGGGCTTATCCTAATCTTGGGGCATATATTGTCGACTGTAGACGGGTTGGAGAGAGAGAGAAAGAGAGAGAGAGAGAGTGAGTGAGAGTAAGAGAGTACATCAGTTCGAACTATGTTGCACTCTCTCGGTGGCTAAGATTTAATTCAAGTAAAACTTAATTAATCTTACTTAGGGTTATGATTTGTGATCAAGGTTTGGAGAATAGTAAGTCAATCGACAAGGTTCAGGTATAGCTAGAACACAAGTAGATCCTTAGGTACTATTATTGATTTAAGTAAATTTATGATGTGTTTTAGACTGGCTCAGCTAAGAGGAGGGGCTCAAGTGAAAAAGGAAAAACCGAGATTCTTCATTGTTTATCTTAATTAAAATTGTTAGTTTTTCAAAATTTTCTTTCTTCCTGAGTCGTTAGTAATCATTAGAGTTAGAGAGTGAATCGACGTTTGAGATCGTTAGACACTTTTTAGTAGGAGGTGGGGATAACTTTTTTGTTAAGTTCGATCCAAGAAAAGCCTTGATGATCAAATTTTTTCAAATAAATTTAAATTTAAATTTAGATTCAGAATTAGAGATCCAAGGATTTATTCAAAAAAAAATTAGATTATTAAAAACCAGGGATAAATCCTGATAATATTTAAGTAGAAGATTTAAGTTAAAGGAAAAATGAGGAGTTAAGGATTTTTTTAACACTTAAAATTTTAAATGATTTTATTTTCCAATTTTGTTTGGTTATGTTTTAGATTAAGAAACAAAGATGAACAGATGGGGATATGAGACCCTGAGAAGCAAGAGACTACTATATTTTTTGTAGATCCAACTTTAATTTAACTACTTACTAATTTTTGTTTTTTTTATTTAGAAAATTTTAAATTTACAATAGATTTAAAGTTACTGCAGTTTTGATGAAATGAACGACATTGCTACCTTTTTATCAGTCATTATTATTTTATAGAGTATTGTCTTGCGTCTTTAAGAGGTATCTGGCCCGAAAATGAATCTTACTGCTCCAAGTAATTTTTTTTTCTTGTTAGCGAATGAAAATATATAGTATGGAGATCTTTGTAGAGAAATAGTCGTTGCAGTCTGCGTCGTTTTATGATATAGGGGCTTGGTCTGCTGCGCGACTTTTAACTTGGTGTTTGCCGTATCGTTCGGAGTAATGGGTTAGACTTATGGAGACGTAGAGACATACTTAATACGTTTTCTATGGTATCTAACCGTTTGTAGTGTGTTTTTGAGTTTACTTCTACTTTGAATTTACTAAATCTGAACTTGTTACCAGGTCTTGTTCGAGACTCTTGGTCGCACCAGATTAGTTTAAGTCCGAGGTGGCTCACTTATAGAGTATTTCAGATAAGGTTCACCGTCTGTACGTCACGCTATCTTATTTTCGGCCGGATAGATTCGTGCAACTTCTTAGTCCAATACCGATCCAAATATTACTCTTTTATCTCCTAGCCTCAATAGATCTAGTGTACACTGGTGTTTGCGAGTTAGATATCTGGAACTTTTCTGAAGGAGAACAACTGTCTTCTAACTTATATTTAATTTGTTATGTTGCTGAAACTATGAATAGTTTTAGCGTTAAAAATAATTGTCAGTGTTAGTTATGGATCATGATTAGTTAGTAAGAAATATTTTATAGAAATAGTTTTATCAATAATACAATAGGTTATAAATACTAGTTTTAAACTGGTTCCAATAAAGAAGGCGTCAACAGAATGTTTCAAGTGATTTTTGTACCACAGACGTTTGACATAATTCAGAGCTGCTCTGGGAATAGGAGACAGCGAGGATGTTTTTAAGTATCCCCCTTTAATTTGTAATAATTCTCTCAACCAAAAAATGATTGGCTGTGAATTTCTCAGAAAAATATTTTGTCGCATTCTGATAGGTTGGCGTTGTCTCAAACACTTTTTCCAAACCTTTTAAAGAATTGGCTCCCTATTGCACTAGGGGAGGGGCTCAATACTTAATACTATCTGACAAATTTTTAACACAGCGTTTTAAATACTAGTCACGAAGACCAGAAAAACACTTTTTATCAAAAACCTATTCAATATAAATGATATACAATTATTCAGATTCAAGAAAACGTTCTTACTAGTGCAGACTGAATAATTGACGCTCAGCTTCGATTCTTCGTGGCACCAATTCTGATTTACAAATTCGAACTCGTATTTTGTAGCAGGTGACAATCCAGACACAGAAACATAACTTCTGTGAGGTGGACCCACGTCATAATTCCCATTAGGAGTCACTGATTTGACCTTGAAATGGTACAAATAGCCCTCCACTGCTTCAATACCATGATAATCTTCCTCGGTAAAATAAATTGAGTTCATATGTGCTTTGCCGGAAACAGTTGAGACATCGATTTCTCGGGGAACTGAAAAAAAAACTTAACTGAACATCTTTGAAATGAAATTCCACCCGACCGATTGATTTCGAGTAGATGCCATTGCAAGTTGACTAATTTCTGAACTAAAAAAAATGACCCAGAAAATGGCTGAACATTTTTGTTCATTATTTTTAGACCAAAATTACAACTTGCTTCAAGTGTTTTGCAAAACCTTTTTGTGATGTGTGAACCAACCAATAAGTAAATGATACACAAGTATTATCAGTCTTCTATATAAAGTAGATAAAACTTGAGTTTATTGCAACGAGTTCAGGAGGATATGTACAGGAGACGGTTTGAGTTGGTTACGATTGCGAGAACTTATCCGTCTCGGAGCGGGCGTATTTGTTTTATTTTGACATCGCGTGATACCAAAACATTGCGCAGCTAAATCCAGAATTAAACCCCCAGAGATAAACCCCCCCACCCCTTAGGACCAAATCCCCCTAGGACAAAAGTCCCCAGCAGTAATTGTTTTCATATCCCCCATATTTGTATGAGGCCAAAATAGAATTTAAAAAGTTAAACTAAACTTGTACACCATAAAAAAAGTGACCATAGAAAGATTGAAATTGAAGCACAAACAGAACTGAACTTAATTGAAATTTTTTTAATTGACAAAAAAAAATTATTTCAACGATAGCTTTTAAATAGTCATTGTTTTTGTAATTGGTTGCTGAACCTGTTAAGCATTTTAAACTAAGGATCAATCGATAAACCGGTTTCCATAATTATAGAGAAAATCAATACCTTGCTCGTGGCAAAAACCAAGTATCAAGTTTCGCTTCCGGCAACCGCTGAATCTTCTAGAAGAAAATCTTCTTCATTAAAGCCTGCATATACATAACCGGCAGCTCAAAACCCAGTTTATCTGATTTCATGGCGAACTCTTCTGATTTCCCTTTTGATGTTGAGGACTACATATTTTTTCGAGGAACATTCCGGCGCCGCGACTATTCAGGATGAAGAAAGTACTTTCTGCGTATGGGGCGCATATGCGGGCCGCCGTATCCTTTTTGAATTACACACTGATTGTAATTTTTTCCAGTAATGACTAATTGTATCCGTGCGTATGTTCATCTGTCGACGATTTCAAAATTTTTTCCGTTAAGATCCAATTACTCGCCCTGCTTAAAAAGCTTTGATCTCCATAATTAACCAAATTTATCGTTATTTAGGGTTCAACTTTTATCACCCCTCAAAATCGACCTTCCGTGGTTCTAGAGGTTTCAAGTTTTGACCCATAAAAAATGAAGGTTTTCAATGAATTAAGGGTTTCATTTCAAGCAATCACCTCAGTGGAATCGCTGGATTTTAAACCCGTGGATTTAAACTCAACTCCTATTTTACAAATCGGAGTAGCGTAATCATCGGTGGCAGCCACATATCTGAGAGAAAAACTGGAGGAACAAATTTAAATATTTACAATGATTTTTTTCTCATTACACACGAGTAACGCACAATTTCAAAAAACAACTTCTAAAACAAACCTAACAACCTATGGAGCAATAGAGTCAGCCATCAATCATGAAGAATTCTTACAGAAGTAATTCAAAGCTCAAGAAAACTCAAAACAATGTAAGTCCAAGGTAATTAAGCGAGTCGAAAAAATTAGATCGTTGCCAATCGAGAGAGCTGGGATAAAGGTTTCAATGAAAAAAAGTAGAAACTGATTAATGAAAAAGCAAGAAACTCGGGAAAATTTCCCGCATGCGGCGCATGCTGTAAGGAGTGGTACTCAGTGCAAAACAGGGATACCAGAAGCTAAAACAAACCGACCGAAATTGGCCCGTTGAATTAATTGTATTTGGACTTTAAGAAAATGGTGCATATACTAGTCACTAGAAGTGTACATAATGTAACGGTCGCCGCGTCTATATAAAAGTCATTATTGGTGGAGATCTCTTGCGGCTCTCCACCATTAATGGCTCATGA
>NC_087071.1:41164983-41263983 GCF_963678635.1 Symsagittifera roscoffensis
AACTCTTACAAAATGAAGGAGATGTCTATGGGGCCCGAAAGTTTTTTCACGTTTGATTTTCTTTTTTGGTATTTTTTTTGAAATCATCAGTCAATTATAGCATGGGACCCGGGTCGAGATCCCGCTCAAAAGCCGCTCAAGATATGAGCGGTTTGAGCGGTTTTTCAGCAAGATTTGAGCGGTTTGAGCGATTTGGGCGGTTTGGGCATTTTTTTTTGTAAAAACCGCTCAAACCGCTCAAATCTTGCTTAAAAAACTGCTCAAAAACCGCTCATTTCTTGCGGTGGTTTTTGAACGGTTTTTCAAGCAAGATTTGAGCAGTTTTTTGAGTAGAAGGCCTACACTGGTTACTAGATGTCATTCCACCAATGCCTTTTGCTTTCACTGAGTCTTCCCTTTGCGTGCTCTGCATAAAATTTGTTGAGCATCGACTTATAGCGAGTCGCTGAGAAACGGAGCAGAAAAGCTACCACTTCATAGCTATCATATGCACTTCTCAAATTTCCTTGAGAATACAGAATGCCAACAACATGATAACCCATTTTCTTTTTTTGCTATAACTTTAAATGTGTTGTTATTAGATTCAACAACACTTCGTCATTTTTTTTGCAGAAATTCCAATTTTACCGCCTGAATTACGTTTTTACTTGTTGGGAAATACGACTTATCTCCATAGAGTTTGATTTTTTTTTTGGTTTCTAGATTTTTTAAAAATAATTTGTCCTGAATTGTCAGATGGTTGTCTTAACATTGTATGAAACAACGTGATCATACTCCAAGAGCAACCTAGCTTGCTGTGCTTGATTATTAAACTGTAGGAGAACTAGCAAATAGCTTAGAACTATATCTGTTTCTGCTGTATTAATTCAAGTTATTTTTGTTAGTAAACGCAATTTGTTGTCCCGAGATGAATTTTATTGGTATCATCTAGTCATCAACGGTAAATTCAAATTCTGAATTTACAGTATCGATGAGCTTCATGAAGTGTCAAAATAAATTCGTTTTCACAGTCCTGAACTTTCTTTATTTTTGACAGGGTTTCGGCTCATTCAATAAGACAACCCGCTCTCAGTGTAAGTTGTAGCCTCGCACTTACTTAGATAAGTCACTAATGACCATCTCACTGAGTTTGTTTGTATAAACTAGATATCTCACCTTTATGATTACTTGCAATGCAAGTTAACCAAGAAAAACGTTTGTCCTTTGACGAATGAGTTCTCAAGTTTAGACTAATCGATTGAATTGATAGATTTCAGTTGATTTGGTCTTGTACTTACGCCAATGTTGTGCATCCCGCAGAGGGCAACAAGTTATGCAAAGGACAAGCAAATGAGATTTTGTCTTAAAATTGATCCGTATTTTCATTTTGTTTTTTTTCATCTAATGTTTTAATGTTATTACTGCTCCATAAACCTTAAAAGGCAGTCGGAACATTCAGGGCTTCGCCCTGATACGAGCAGTCTTGTCCGTCTTAGAAATCGCTCCAAATTGGTCCAAAGAAGCTTATTTGCCGTAATTGATTTGATACAAGGAGCAAAATCTATCCTTTTGTACTCTATAGGGCGTGTGGGGGATGATTTTCATAAAAAGTATTGAATTTCAGAAAAAAAAATTCATTTGTTTTTTTTTTCATTTAATTTTTCAATGTTATTACTGCTCAATAAACCTTAAAAGGCAGTCGGAACAATCAGGGCTTTGCCCTGATACGAGCATTATCGTTATACATATAGCATCAAACCTAAGGAAAATTTCGGTTAAGAAAAAAAACTACTTAGTATAATTCCAGCCTGATAATTCCAGAGTGATTAGATCGAATAAAACTGAGTATATTTTTATATTACCGCAAAATATTTTAGCCAGTACAAAAAACTTAGTCCGAGTGATCTGTATAACAAGATTGTTTGTTTCATCTATTTGAAGGATAGCAGAAGTCTCACCAAAGCTATTTCGACTGCCAGATTTCAGCCACAAAAATAACTCATCTTTACTGCTGGATTTGCTAGCACCGATGCCGTGTCTTTCTTGAACATCAGATGTTATGGCGCGTTAGGTTTTTTTATGTCTAAAAACGCAAATGTGGATTTAATTGCGACATAATCACTAAGCTGTGATGGTCTGCATGGCCCATAAGTCATTGGGTTAGGAACAAAAGCAGTTCCAACGTCTTTCAACAATCTCGGTTGTTTTCCTAGTGTTAGCACCCAAATTGTTGTGTATTTCAGATTTTTCCCGTCAGTTGTTTTCTACTTTTTTTTTTCTAGTTTTTGAGCTTTTCACTTTTTCGTTTTTCTTATTGCTTTCGTTGCTACTTGTTCTAGTCGTTTTTTGACTTTTCATCTGCCTTTGATTGCACACCGTTATATATTAAGTTTAAATTTTCTCGTTCAATAGCCCTTGACTGTCTAATTTTCGCACCTGTTTTCTGCATCTGCTGGTCTGTTGAAAGTGTGGGGGCCACTTGGGTTGGCTCTGGTATATTTTTCCCGATTTCTTTTTTCTACAACCTCGTCCTCCGACCAATTCTTGATCGTGCATAATTTCAGCAGGCAGTAGAGGTTATATCGATTTTTTCCAATCTAAAAATGCGTGTTTGACTTTTCCCAGCTTAGTATATTTGGCGAACTATTTGTCTTTAGGTTTGAAATTGGAGTCTTGGTTTTCGTCACCTGTGTATCTCAAAAATTGATGCGAAATAATTTTAGGAATTCAGCCTTATCCGATGCGTTTTTGAAGGAAGTGTTAGTTTTGACTATTCTCAAAAACCCATCTCTGTGTTTCAGTGCTTTTATCATTCTTTCTATTACACTAATTGATCTATGATTATCTACAGGTGCCAAACGTAGTTTGAAATTGTTTGATTTACAAAATATTTGGAATTTTTAGCTCTAAAAGTTTGGGTTTGATAACATCTCAGTTTTCTTTGTATTTTGTGATTTGAAATATTGCATTGCAAATGTTTTATGGCGATGTCTGCCGTTGTGTTAGATTCTACTTTGGATGTAGGGAATTTGGACCACTTATCTATAGCAACTGATATGTAAGCATCATTATTTATATTGACTGAGGGTGCGAAATCTAAGCTATTTTCTTCGTTAGACTCAACTTATGGTTCCATTTGGAAAGATTATAACGGTTCGTGATTATTTTTTGTAATAACGGTTCTAAAAATTTTCTTGTTCAGTATAAATTTTAATCTTTTTTTTTGGTTGCAATCGTGTTTTTGTGCTAAATAGATATTTCACTCAAAACTTCCAAAAAATCAGAAACATGATTTTTGTTTTTTTTTCTGTTTCATATGCAAAGATAAAGATAAATTCGTAAGAAAACAGGCTTTTCTTCTCAACTACCAAAATTCACAAACTACAATGTATCTAGCATAAACAAACAGTTATGTTTTTGGTTTATTTTTCCATATAAAATTAGTAAAACTAATTTACAAAGCTAAAATTACCAAATGCAGTTTATCTACGTAAAAATTGCCAGTTACAATCTGCGTTTTCTTATTAGAAAAAATCTTTGGTTAGTGTTTCGGACAAAAAACTAAAACTTTTTTGTATTTCATTTATTTATGGAAAAAAATCTTTATCGAACCTTTTCATAGTATGGAAAAATGGTTTCTCATACAGTTTCATAAAATGACAAAAAATGCTTTGGTTTTTTTCACAAAATTTTTATGATAAAAAGTTTTGCAAAACGCTTGTCATTCAATTCCAGAATATGACAAAAACTGCTTATTATAATATTTCATAGAATAAAAAAAATACTTTCTTGCTGTTTTATTATTGTTTTTTTTTGAGGTATGAAAAGTATGAAATAAAATGATAAGTTCGAAAAGTTTTTTTCTAGTCAAGCCCGACAATCATTCCTTCAGAAGAATTGAACATATTGTAATGTTCGTCTGTACCATCGAGGATATATCATGTTATTTAAAAGTTGATAACAAGGAAGCCAAACAGTTCGGCATTGTTATCCCGTGAGAAACATTGCTGAATAAGCGGATCTGCTGAAAAAAACAAGGATGCTACTGTCGAAAGGTACAATTGAGACAATTATAAGCATTTGAACTTCAAAATAAAAAAATTAACATCGAGGTCGTTAAATTAAGGTCGTGATTGCGGGTCTTTCATCTTTTTCGAAGTTTCTTTTCTATTTTCTGCAAGTTGAAATGCAAATTTTTATTTGGAAGGTTCAAAGTTAATTTTTTTGGTTCTAAATGAAAGAAGCAGCAAAAAAGCAGGAGAAGATTATGGAACAAGTTTCTTATGCCTTTTTATTTTAAAATCGGATAGAGTTTTAATTTAAAAAATCTCGGGTGGAATCGAGCAATAACTATTTAACGGCATTTTGATTGTGTAATAAACTATTCTAAATCCACGGTCTTGATCTATGATCCACTACACTGATTGATCTATGATTATCTACAGGTGCCAAAAAAAGTTTGAAAATGCTTGATTTACAAAATCAAAGGAATTTTTAGCTCTAAAAATTTGGGTTTGATAACATCTCAGTTTTCTTTGTACTCTTTGATTTGAAATTTTGCATTGCAAAAGTTTTATGGCGATGTCTGCAGTTGTGTTAGATTCTACTTTAGATGTAGGGATTTTGGACCACTTATCTATAGCAACTAATATGTAAGCATCATTATTTATATTGACTTTGTGGCTGCAAATTCTAAGTTAATTTTTTTCGTTAGGCTCAACTGGTGATTCCAATTGGAACGAACATTGTTTTTTTTTCGTAAAAAACAAGGATGCTCCTGTGGAAAGGTACAATTGAGACAATTATAAGCATTTGAACTTCAAAATAAAAAAAATTAACATCGACAGGTCGTGAGACTGATTGCGGGTCTTTTGATTTTTTCAAAGTTTCTTTTCTATTTTCTGCAAGTTGAGTTGCAAATTTTTATATGAAAGCTTCAAAGCTATTTTTTTTGGTTCTAAATGAAAGAAGCAGCAAAAAAGCAGGAAAAGATTCTGGCACAAGTTTTTATGCCTTTTTATTTTAAAGTCGGATGGAGTTTTAATTTAAAAAATCTCGGGTGGAATCGAGTAATAACTAATTAACGGCTTTTTGATTGTGTAATAAGCTCTTCTAAATACACGGTCTATGTACAACTAATGTACAATTACTTGAAAAGACAAAACTAATAAAAAAGAGTGTGTTAATTTAAAACGTTCTAAAAGGACAACTGAACTAACACACCACGATCGACCGATGATCGTATCGGATAAGTTAACTGGTATTTAATTATTACCGAAGGTCATTTAAAACAGCTAAAAACAAATCACAACATTTCCAACCGGGAAAAAAATAAACTACAAAAAAAATTAAAATCACTCATAATTCTATATACACCCATTTTCCCCCTTCAAATAAGGAACAAAATTTTACAAACTGCGCCATGAAAGTGAATAGTACAGCAAGCAAAATAGTATCTACGAATGAAAAAGGAAGGTACAATGTAGAGGAAGAATATACAGATTTTACAGATTTACAGAAATTGAGATAAAAACAAAATAATTAAGCTAAGATTAAAAATAAACACTAGTCTACAAGTGTACATTTAACATGTACAACATTAGCTACAGTAAAATAATCGGTTAAGAGGATAAAATGGATTAAAAAGTTTTAAAGTCAGTTAAACTGTTCATCGAAATCGACTAGTTTAGCTTTTACTTCTGGATCAATTGTCGAGGTTATTTCGCTCAATTTATCTACCTTGTCCAGTGAATTCTTGATAGTCGATTGTACTGAATGTGATCCCGAAGAAGTGTCTTTTAATATTGACATAATTGGAGAATAAATTGGTCTGACAGAAGGGCACGAACTCTTTGATAACCAAGTCAAAGTTGTTTCTGTGGCAAGTGTTCGTAAGGGAGGAACCTCCGCTAAAGGTGTCACAAAATCCGACGGAGAGGATATCATGAAGGTTGCCCTAGGTCTCTCGGGCGAAACGGTCAGTCTCACTACGTCGATAAATCGGCGGTCTCCGAAGAATTTTGGGGGTCCTACGTTCCTGCGCGGTCCTGATTGTCGTTGATGAGTAATAGGTTTGGTCACAGCCTCTGGGGCACTGTCTATCGTGAAAGGGTTACCTTCCGAACCTTCTATCTCGGCCGTGACAGGAACATTAATGATCTCCCGTTGGTCTGTGTTAACTAAAAGATGTGGTCTCAAATGCGGGGAGTCGGAAATACCTGTAACACTTAACCCTTGATTAGACTCGGATTGGTGACTCTGGGGTAAGTTATTAATAGTCATGTCGTCGAAGTAATTGTCAATAATCCCGTCCATTGAGTTTAAATTTAAAGATGACGACAAATCTGAAGAAATTCGGATGGGGTTTTGGGATGTCTCTGCATCTGTCGGTGAATCTGACAACGGCTTAGTTTAACCTGCTCCTGGGGTGCATTGTCGTGATTGGAATGAGGCTGCCACTACTGTCTTCTTAGGGGGCGAAAGCTTCCTCTTTCCGGTTAAACTCGAATGAGAGTGAGACATGTGTCCGACGAATGGTTGAGTCATCACGATTTTTTTGGGGCCAGGGAGTATTTTTCCTTTAATTGCCAAATCTGATTTACGTAAAACATGAGCGTTATCGAGGGTTATAGTGTGGTCTGAATAGTCAATGATGTCCTTCTTTACCAAGTTAAAATAAGGATCCCCGTTACTCCTGTTTGTGTCCCTTCTATATAGACTACCTCCAGCGACTAATTTTCCCTTTGTAGACGTTCCTGTAGATTGAATGTGGCCCTCTGGGTCGAGTCTACCCGTGATAGCCTTTGCTAGCGGAAGGTTGCCTTCATGTCCGATGGGCTGTCCTGGTCAAGTGGGTTAGGCACATCTCTCTTAACACGAGGGTCATGCGTTCGAATCCCGCTTCGGTCACGGCTGGAGGGGTCCCAGTGTCATCAGCCTCCTCAAGGTGGGACCGGCTGCGGCAAAATGGATGACATCTCCCCCTCCCCCACGGTTGGTCCTGCACTGAGCAGGCCGGGGGCAAATAAAAAAAAATGGGCTGTCCTTCTCTTCGTCAAGGTACTCGTCTTCCGCCCTGTCATCAAGTTCCCAGTTGCTGGCCCGTTGTTTGGATAAGATCGATTTCCCTTTATCTAAATGATCACCAAAAGGCATCAGATTTTTCAGAGGCGTTTTAAGAAGGTTTGGGTAATTCGAAAAACATTTCCACCGACTGTACAATAAAAGATCTCGAAGTTGAAGTTTTTGCAAAAGTTTTTAAAATCAGTTGAAAAAAGCAAAACCCGTGTTCTACTCGAATTTTTTCTGGGAACCCGTGAAGGTGGCAGTAGTCGTTTAAGAAAGAAATCACGATTTTCGCGGATGTTTTATTTACGATCTTGGCCGAAGGGAACTATGTAAATTGGCCAATGCAAAGAAGATTGTAATTTCTATTTCCCAGAACGTGTCTAGCGGCCATGCAATATCCAAGTCAATTTCTTCATTTGCGAATGTCAGAGTCGGAGTTTTGAAATGTTGTCTGTACCTAGCAAAACTTTAAAATTCTTACCAGCTTTCAAGCAGTGGCTACACTTTTTCCCGTGGTGGTAGATTTCAAGGTAGGTGTGCGGCCACCGCCTTTATTCAGCTAGCGATTTCATCCCAAACTGTCTTGGGTGGGTCTCGTGAAGCATAGAGTTAAAAGTTCCCCTGATTGTGGCTGGTACGACTAGTTTGTTGTCGAGAAAAAATAGGTCATCCTTCACGTGGAGGTTTTTAGCGAAATTTTTCATATACGCTCCGTGGATGTCCATTGGTCGATTCGTCTTTGTCGTCTCAATCAAGTCCCATAACACTTTGTCATCCCTAGTCAATATTTGAAGAAGTTTCTTTGAACAGTGATTTTCTGGAAGTATAGGGAACGATGGTAAGTTTAATTTGAATTTATAGCTCTTTACTAGGTTCGCGTGTCCATTTGAAAGGTGATCGTCCTTGAATTTGAGGGCGATGTTGTGTTCTTCGGTAATTATCAATAAAGTGTCGGTAAATTCGTTAGGAAAATTTAATCTCTTTTTGGATTGAGGTAAAAATTATTTTCTTTCAAGAAAAAAATGTGAGAGGACCTATCTGAGAAAGTGATGCTTTTAAAATTGAGTTTGGAATTATCAACAGATAGGCAATTTTAGGTACAATTCTTTGTCCGAGTGTGAGAACGATCGCAAACTTTTATCGACTGCAATACAAGATACAAGATAAAATAGCGACAATATTCTTGGGATTGAAATAAGCTAAAGAGCAACTTAAAAGGTCTTGACCAACACATCGCCTGATATTTCTACTCCTGGCGGGATATTACTAGTAACGAGAGTATAAGTATTTAGAGCGACCGAAGGTCTATCTACAGTATTTACAACTACAGAAATAGAATGTGATCTATTTGATAGGATTTTCTCAATTTTCTCGAATGAAGCGACTACAATTTTTTCGTCATAATGGAAGGTTGGGAGAGCTTTGCCCGAAGGTAGTCAAGATAAAAGATCTGTAAAACCCTATCTTCTCCAGGTAAATGGGAAAGTTTAAAATTAAATGGTAAGAGTCTATTCACCCAACGGGTCAGTCGACTATGAATCGTTTTATTCCCGTGGTTTGCCAAAAGATAAGAGAGTAGTGCTTTATGGTCCGTTACGATTTGGAATTCTGTTCCGTAAAGATAATTCCTAAAGTGTTCGGAAGCCCACACCACTCCCAGTAGTTCTAATTCATTTGCGGAATACTTCATTTTATGATTATTTAAAAATCTAGACGCAAACGCCACTGGTCCCCTTGAAGTTGTTCAAGAGTTGCACCTAAGCCGCTGTGCGAAGCGTCTGTTTTCAGCCTGGTCTTTTCTTTTATGTCGAAATGGTTATTTTCTGTGATATTTACATTTTCTGATTTTAGTTTTTTGAACGCTGTTGAATGATCTTTACCCCATTTATAGAAAGATTTTTTATTCAGTAGCGGATGAAGCGGAGAGCTTAAAGTCGATGAATTCGGGACGAATTTTACATACTGGTTTATCGAGCCGAAGAACAAACGTACTTCAGAAAATTTTCTTCGGGAATTGGCAAATTTTTATGGCGTCTGTTTTACCGACCAATGGTAAAGCAGACGCCGGAGATTTCGAAGCCAAGCGTTTCTATTTCTGGTTCAAAAAATGCGCACTTCACCCATTTAACTGCCATATTGTTCTCATCTAAGATTGATAGTCTTTTGTAGGCTATTACTTTATGTTCTTCCAAAACTTTCCTCGAGGCTATCAGATTGTCGTCAATGTAACAGTTTGTGGATGGTATATTCTTCAACAGTGAGTCCATGACACGTTGGAATTCTTTTTGCTTGTCACCCAGTCCACAAAATCCAGTTAAAAATTGATAAGTTTTAGTAGTGTCGCCGCCTACTATACTAAAATTACACTGTTAACTCGTTTGATCACACAATCTGGGTTGGCTGTAGGCCTTTGTCAGATCAAGGTTGCTGAACCAAATTTGTCCGTTGGGTTTCTCTGAGATTTGTAGAGCTACGGTATCTATGAGTTCGTGGATATTTGGCATTTGGGACGTCGTCCTGCCCGCACTCGTTCCAGGCGTTTATCACATCACATGATTGTTGATTCTCAGCCCACGAGTTTTCCGGAGGGACGTAAACAGTTCTCGGTATTCACATAATTGCCACTTACAGCATTTACAGTGGGGCGTTTGTTACGGGATTTACATAATTTGGCGAAGTGTTCTTTATAATTACAATTTTTACAAGTTATGTCCTTCGCTGGGCAAACGTTCAGGTGCCCTTCTGTAAATGCGTTCCCCATTTCATGCACGAGTTACTCCGTTCTGTATTCAGAGTTGGTTCCTTCTTGATCTGGCTATGGTTGTTAGAAGATTTAAAAGTTGTCCCATTGGTCGATGATTGTGCCATATTTGTCAAATTTTGATGATTAAAATATCCCTTTTCATCGATCAAGGCTTGGTTGAGTGCTTCCGATGGACTTATGGTGGTTGAAAGTAATTTGCTTTGGGTCTCTGTGTTTCTCATATTTCAGATGAAAACGTCCCTTACCCACTCTGCTTCATCGGATTTTTTTATAATACACGTACTCGGCAAATCCGTAAGGGCTCCCCAGAATTGCTCGTAAGATTCACAATCTTTCTGCTTTCTATTTAATAATTTGTACCTTTCAAGCGTAGTGTTGGCCGTTTGTTAAATGCTGCGTCAAGCAGAGTCCAGAACTCTGTGAGGCAGATTGCTAAGATCTTGACCCTCGTGTTCTTTTGTGTAAAGAGTGTCTTTCCTTTGCTCCCTAAAGCTAGAAATAAGATTGAGCGCAATTTCTTATCCACCTCCGTTCGTCTCATTCCGTTGAATTTCCTTTTTTTCTTCATTGATCCGCTATTTTTCGGCAGATTCGTACTGTTTCTTTGCGTTTCCGTTCCTTGTCTCTCTGTTGGCTCTGTCCGTGTCCGACTCGCTACCTGTAACTTGTTCCATGATGGGGATTTGCGTTTGTGGAACCTCTGGTTCATGTAGGCTCTCTACGTCCAGATTTTCTTTAGCAATGCTCGCCAATTGAAATTGGCCGCTCCATTGGGTCCAGGCATGCAGTGGCTCTAAGGTATGGTCAGGGTGGAATTCCACTGAGGTTCGAATCATTTGATTGCGCCATAATAAACTATTCCAAAGCCACGGTCTATGTACAACTAATGTACGACTACTTAAAAACATAAAACTAATAAAATAGAGTGTGTTAATTTAAAACGTTCTGAAAGGACAACTGAACTAACACACTACGATCGACCGATGGTTGAATCGAATAAGTTAACTGGTAACTAAATAAGAACAAAGGTCATTTGAAACAGCTAAAATCAAATCACAACACAGTGTTTTCAATCAAAAAACTCTTTTTTTTTCACAGAAAAACTGTTCAGGATAGTTTTGACTCTCTGACACAAACTGAGTAAAGAGGAGAATATATAATTGGTGGGTATCATTAAGAGGATGTTTAAACCATTTCCATCCACAATATTCCAACCGCAGATCGGATTGATATGTGAAATTTTTATTCTTATAATTTCAATTTGGGGAAGCTTTTATTTTGTATGGAAAAAAGACGGTTTTGTGTTTTTTTTAAAATTTCTGTGGTACATACTTTCTATTGTGCTTGCCAAAACACCAATTTTTCTAAATTGATGTTTTTTGTATTGGCTTATGAAGTTTTTTCAAATCTGCATCTTACATTGGAAAATATATTTTTTTGAAAAATAATCAATTGCTTTCTACTTAACATTTATCTTTTTCTTGCAACAAATTGTAGCCATATCTTGATATACAACTCGCTTAGCCTTCAAAAATCTCTAGTTTTTTCAATTCAGAGTTATATAGAAATGTGTTATGCTATCAAAAAAAAATATTTTTCTGCAAAGCCGTAATTTACTTAATAAAACATAAAAAAGCTGTCATTTTAGTATGTTTACCGCAGTAATCATTGCAACGCAGAATCAAAAAATTTTCAGTTCAAAACTCAGATTCTGAGAAAGAGCAGTCAAACTATAAATTATGATAGATATAAAGAATTTTACTTGTTTCTCACATATTATATCACTTATTTTTGCAGATAGAATTAATTAAGATACTTTTACGAACGTCAACGTGACCAAGATCAGTAGTATAATCATTAAAAATTAACATATTTAATTATAACTTTTAACCATTCACAAAAAAAGAATTGTGCTTTGAAGATTTTGTTATTTTGTCTCCCATTGTCCAGAATTTAATTTTTACCCTCCGCCCAAGTTGACATTGATGAGTGATTTTTTAAATGTTTTTTTTTCAGTCATACATTCCTACACTATTGAAATCACGAATAAAATTTTCTTCTGGCTCTCGATCGAATTCAGCTGTGACCTCACAGACAGCATGGGGCTCTTCTACGTTTCCATAGCACTCAACATCATGAACATAGTTTTGTTCTCCTAAAAAATGTTTTTCATAAGCAAAACAAATTACAAAGTTTTTGAACATGAATTGTAAATTGGACACAAAAGTTTCGTGTTGGAAAAAATAAATTCATGGCAAAAGTTTTTTGATAGCCATGAATTGATCACCAAAAATTATCTGAATTGCTATGGCAAGATTCAGTCTGCTGCTCTTTTTCAGTCTGGTGAAAAATCGGCAACCTTAAATTCCATTATCAATCAAAAGATAAATTTTTTGGGAATTTTGTTCGCTTACGATTTTTTGAAAGTTTTTTAATTTGTTAATTTGAGCAAACTGACACATAAAGAATTATTCCTGCATCTAAATCATACCGGAGAGTCTAATTAGAAAGTGAGCAGTGCGACTACTTTTTTGTAAGACTGTATTACTGTTTCTAATATTTGTTCAAATTTGGTACCAAACTAACAGTTAACGAAAAGGTATGGCTAGCTTTTGGTTTAAGCTATATGCAGAACTTTTAACTATAGTAAAAAAACTTAAATCCAGTTTTGTTTTTGAAAAAAGAGAAAATTTTAAGAGATTGCTTTCGGAAACAAACAATCGATGTTTCCTGGAAAATAGTCTGTCATTATTTTCAGACCCATTCAAATCTTGACTTTAGAGAAATTTGCATCTTTCTAAAATTACAAGTTCAAAAAAAGAGATTTAGCTTGCACTGAAAGAATAGAGAGTGCAAAGAAATGACAAAAACAAGACAAAACCGCTGGCGTCAGTTTCAGTTTTTTTAGTCTGAGTCAGGTTATTTTGCAAATTTTTTTTACGCTTCTGCATTATGAGGCCAACCGCAATTGAGTTTAATGGGAAATAACTGATTATAATTGATTTTATTGGCAAAACACGTGCCACATTTGATCGATTTTCATGAAGCATTTAACCATGACAATGGGTTTTTAGTATCTTTTAATCGATTACTTTCAATATTTAGAAATACCTTATAATGGGTTGTTTTGATAATATAACCGATTTCATTAGGCCACAAATTTTGCACAATCACATCAAAATGACTAGTAATTGTTAAAAAATTAACGTTCTTTAAAATTGAAATCCGAACAAACACGTTCATTGCTAAAAAACTCAAAAAAGTTTGTCCCACATCGCTCCCCCGACACCGTTTAATCTCCCCCTACTTGGGTGTATAAACTGTCCAATTATCTTCTGCAACCGCCCCCCCCCCCCACAAACACGTTGGTGGTGGCCAAAAAAGAGGGGCTTGGAGAGGGGGGTTGCAAGAAGTCATAATGGGGTTTACGCTACTTCAACCCCTGAAACGCACGTTTACTCATGTCCCATGTCTTCCACATCGTATTCGACTCAAAAATCAATTCTTAAACAATTTTTTCCTCAAAATATGGTAAGGGAAGACCTGGGACATGCATAAACATACATTTCAGCCCCTGAAACGCACGTTCAAGCATGTCCCTGATCTTCCCCAGAATATCCGCCACCCCGTAGAACCATTCCCACCCTACCTTCAACCATTATTTACCCCTTAACGGTGTCATAATGCAATGAATAATACCCCTTAACGTTGTCAACCCTTAAGTTAATTCAACGTTGTCATATTGCAACAAAATTTGGCGTGGTGAACAAATCGACATACTTATTTTGTTCTTCATACTTTACAACATAATATCACGCATTTAGCCGCAATAACACGTAAAACAACCATAAAACTCGGTATCATAAATGAAAATTGTATGATAGGTGTTTTTCCATAAACCAAAAATTTTATTTTTTTTTCTAATTTTAGTTTCTGAAAATTTTTTCGATTGTGCTTGCAACCGAACACAAGTGACAAAGACCTCGGTTACTCAAAGCACCAAAGGTTGGGCGGTCTTTGCATTTACAATGCATAGAAAACAACCTGAGTTCGGCTGTCTTTCTTAATTGATATACCAAAAGTAACAAACTTTTAATTTTTGGCAAAAATTTTTATTGGTGATTTTTTTTTTAATTTTTGAATTTTCAAATTATCAGACATTGATCAAGGCATATAAAAACACCCCATACAAAAAAAGTCGGAATTTTCAGCGTTTTTGAAAAAAAAAATTAAGTCAAAAGAAAATAAAACCCAATATTATCGTATCCAGGACTACGTTATGCACACAGAAAATTAAATTTTGCATGCAAAAATTTTTTTTCGGAAAATGTTTGTTTGCGTACGAAATTCGATTTGCGGTTGAAAAAAAAAATAATTTTGGGCAAAATTTTCAAAATTTCTTGAAAAATTTTTGTTTCGCCAGCAAAAAAATGCCAGTCATACAATTTTCATATATGGGAATTGTATGAAAAGCATTTTTTTCAAAAAAACGAAAACCTCGTTTTTTTTACCAGACTGTTTTATTAGAATCAAACAGCCACAGAAATAAGTTTATATCTTTTTTCAACCATTTTTAGAAATTGTATGAAAATTGTATGACAAGCATTTTTCCAGACACTTGATGTATGGAATTGTATGATAAGCATTTTCGGTGTATGGAGGTCAACCCGGGAAGGTTTCACTACGGCGGCGGTAGAAAAAATAACAATTAAATAAAATGTTGAACTGCCAAATTGAAAAAAAAAATAGAGAATTTTGTATAAAATCTTATGTGTAAAATTTTTTGTTAATGAAACGTAATCCGTAGCAACTGCAATAAACAGGAACTTGCAATTTTTGCAAAGTTCACCAACACTCATCGATTAGAATGGATTATATTGAAATAAAAGTAGGATAACAAACCATTTCTAATGGATTCCAATCGATTACTTTTGTAATTTTATGGATACTGACAATACAATGACAAAATAATCGATCATTATCCATGAAACTCCAGTGCGGACAAAATGCCCTTTTTGAGAAATGTGAGCGGAATCTGCAACACGCACGCTAACTTTATTCGTCTTTTGTTTTTTTCATGTCTTTTGATCGTTTCGACAAATTTTAAACATGTTTAAAGACTCGTCTCTGGAATCCAGGAAAATACCTTTACAAAATTTTTCGCCTATCCAGTGCACAGTTTGGACTTGTTTTGTGACAATTCAATTTTCTCACCTGCAAATTTACAGTTTTCTCAGCTGATTTTTGAAGGTTTACAGGTAAACAAAATTATCATAATGACTCTTCAAAAAATCTTTAGTGTTTGCAACCAAACAAAAGTTCTGATAGATATAATCAGACCTTGATCAATCGACAGGAAATCTTGGAAAAACTTTGTTGGGGCAAAAAAAAAGAGTTGAACTATGCTTTATCTAATTCAAAACAAAGAACTTAGTTGTCACAGTCGAATGAAAATTTTCAATTATAAGGTTGCCCAGTGTAAAACGACTCACCGATAGTTGAAACGCACTCCTGAGTCTGTTGTTTTGGATCTCGATTGTCATCGTACCAAAGCCATTTATCAGATTCCGCAGGAATATCTGATCCATCAGAAAGCTTAGTGAACTAAAATTTTTGCATTATACCCTTAATGATCACAACTTCTCCGCTCCCAACCACAAAAAAAACGAGAACAAATAGTTAACAAAATATTTTATAAAAACGTTCAAAATTCAACAGCTTTACCCAGTAAAACGATAATCTTGATTTCGTCTTTTTTATAATCCTGGTATAGTGAAAACTTATGAACGGTATGAAAAAGAAATGATATCTGTAAGTATCTTGATGCTTATTTGTTTTCGAAGCGACATAGTTTTCAAAAATCAATCAAGGTTTTATCAATTAATTACGTTAAAGTAGTATTGTATCGAGTCCCGGATCCTAAGGTGGGGGGGGGGGGGTCCTCACTTAAAGCAAATTCTTAGACAAGGGGTCCTTAATTTTTTGGAGGACGATCATCCTAGGATTCTGTAAACGAGACAAAAATTTCCACCCAAAAAGCAGAAGACCCCCAACTTAGGATCTTGCTAAGCTTAGCTTAACAACAAGGGACACGATACAAAATTCTTTCTAATTCCAAATTTTGGGGTCCTTATTATTGGTTCTGATTAATTAGCTGAATCATATCAATTGTTAAATTTGTTTCGGGCCAATGAACTTTCGACCTAGTTGAAATTGGTTAGGGAATCTGGAACTGATTTTTATGGTATATAAAAAAATTCGCCGGCAATTTTGGCAGCGTAGCTTAACTGTTGGCAGCAGTAAACTAAATCCTTAACTTGAGCTATATTTTATGGTAAAAGGGCAGTAAATTGAAAATACTTTGCAAAGGCGGCGGCCGTTTCTGGGCAAAATATACCCAATGATAAATTTGTCCAATTTTGAAATCAGAAAAATGAAGTTAGAGGTAACTTGGCGTACTGAAGATATTGATAATGAACATTTACAATTAAGAGTGTATTCAACCACGGAAAAATAACTCATTTTTAAAACTCTGTAATGAACGCTTCGTCGTGTTTCTCGAGAGGGTAAAGGAAATTTTAAATAAAGAAAACGAGGTAATTTTCAAAGAGCAATTTTATTTGAGTGAGCTTAAACAAATCACTTGGTGCATTTCTACAAAACAAAATGTTGAGCGATGGTATTTTGAGCGGTTTAATTTTTGCTGATTATGAAAAGGTATTCGAATTTTCGTTTCATTTCAACTCAATATGGGTTGATATCAAAATACAGAAAAAACTTCCGGTGGTTTATTTGATTATTTACCACCGACATCTTAATGAGTCTAAATGGTTTATGCAGGGTCACTCCTGTTTCTACTGGCTTGAAATTCAGCAGGTTGAGGAGGTGTTCGAAAAAATGAATAATGAGATTGCAAAAAAGCAGAGTAACGCCTTTTGATTTAAAAATATTTCACGAAACTTCTACGTCTTTGAAATAAACTTATGAAGATAACTCTAACCGATGAAACTGATTTCTAGCTGCATGTTAACTGTTTTCCGTTAGTTCTGATAATCGTAACTACGACATTTCAATTAATTTGAGATCTTAATGTGGCTTGACTGGTATTGATAACCTTTCCAAAATTTTACGATTGCGCGCTATTTTGCACGATGCGGCAGGATTTATACACGAGTTTTACCAAGAGGAACCCACGTACTGTTACACGTTGCCCTGGAACTGCAACAACACTTTATTGGGACATTTGGCTTATAGTTCTCTGCCTTTTCATGCAGTTGAAAAAACTAGAAGTTTAGCATTTACTAGAATTCTAAGCCAGAGATCATTTGTGCTGGATGTGGGACCCGTCTGTTTCAATTCTGTTTCAATCACCTCTTGAAGTTCAGCAACTAGATATTTTAGAAAAACAATTGAATGTATCAAAATTTTTGAAAAGCTTTTATTAGTTAGCTACCAGAGACTCTTGTGGACATCTTCTAATCAATTAAGACCCCCGTACATCAGATTGTTTGAGACAATGTTCAAATATCTTACAGCCTGAGCCAGCAGTTTTTTAGTTACCCTCACCTAAAGCAGAAACTACTACAATCACAAGTGAAAAAGAAAATCTTATCTATTCTGCAGCATACGGTACAAATGATACCTAACCAGCTGAGAAGATTAATTAGAAAAACTTCAAACCTCGAGATCATAAAACTTATTAGTGAATGTTTGCTCAATATAGTCAAAGGAAACGTACATGATTAAATCGCAAACATCGAACGATTCGAGATAGCATACAATTATTTAATCACTCCAAAAACCAGTTTTGTCGAAAAACGTTCAATTATTTTGAGTCAAGAGACTTTCAGTTAGTGCGATAATTACTTTATTTTTGTATCAAATTTCTCACAGCTTAGCTATGATTGCTGAAGTATTCATTCTAATTCCGAAACACTTATAAGTTAAAGAGCAACCACATGCAGCACGTGTTCTTCATGATTATAACATCAAACATAAAAACGCTCAACTATCCTAACTTAACCGGCTTAGATCAAATTTTTCTACTCAAAATAGCAAGACTACTGCAACAAAGGAAAAAATTACGGAAAATGTTGAGCCCCGACAAGAACAACTTAAACTGTTAACGAACGATAAATAAGTACCAGTCGAACGTGATAGAGACGAAAGTTAGAAGAGAAAAACGATACACAGACCGAAAAGTTTGTTAGATCAAAAACCATACTTGAAATTATAGAAAACTCAGAAAGAGTAACCATAAACCGTGACAAGGAGATGATATATGTAGATAAATTACCAACACGGATTTCAAGCTGCCATACTTTTATACGACATACAGCAACCAACGAAAAAAATACACAATCCCGCGTTTAGTAACACTTTAACTGCTCTCAACTTGAATGAAAACCTGGTAAAAATCGGAGTGCCAGAAACGCGGTCACCGTCGTTAAACGATCAAGAGAAACGAGAACTCGAACCTTCAAGAACTCGCTCAACATCTGCCACTTGGCAGAGAAAAGTACTTCAAACCTTAAGATAATTAGAAAACACAAACGAAAACGTCTCAGCGGTAATAGAAAAAACCCGAAACCAAAATTGTGAAAAAAAATATCAGAAGAAGGCTCTGACTCGTACGGAACGCGTCATAACGATTCAGGTTTTCCATCGTCAGAAAAGACGAAAGCGAAAATGAAACAATTGGGAAAATACCAAGATTGAAGAAAATTTGTTGAAAAGTCAAAACAATGACAAAGCTCCCGCGCTATTTGGTAGTGTGAGCAACCTGATAAAAGCAACCGACTTACCGCGACAGAAAAATACTGATTTCCTTCACACTGAACCTGCTTACACAAAATATCGAACTGTCAATCAAAAAACGCCGCGACTCAAGGTCTTAGTTTACGATATCGACGAAATCTGGTCATTATATCTGGCCTTTGTTGATAAACTTGCCCAGTACAACCATGATGTTAAGTATCTGCTTGTTGAAGTTGACTGCATGTCCCGCTATCTCAGAATGCAATCAATGAAATCAAAGTATTCTACTACAGCAGCAGAAGCGTTCAAACTAATGATAACAACAAAACAATTTTCAAAAATTTGAGTGGACGAGGGCACAGAGTTTAAAGGGTCCTTCGAAGCATTATAGAAAAAGAAAGGCATTATTTCATGTATCACAGAAAGCAAGAAGAAGTCAGCATTCGCTGAGAGAAATATCCGTTCCTTCTTGAAAAATCTTTTCTTAAAAATTTTTGGAGGATAAATGGACATACTCATACATTGACAAATTGCAAGACTTTGTCAATGCAACTAATTCGAGAGCAAATCGTGTCAAAAACCGTGCACCAGACAAAGTAACAAAAAAAATGTTCCTCGCCTGATTTCATTACTGGCAGAACAGTCATTGAAATTAGTTTGAGGTCCAAAGCTTTATGTTGGTGATTTTGTTAGACTCGCCAAAGTAGACATAACTTTTCGCAAGAGTTACAAATTACCGTTCACCGATGAGGTGTTGGAAACTTTTGACATACTAACGCGAAATCTTCCAATTTGATTGAGACTATCTGAGAACCGATTGAGGGAAAATTTTACGAGTCTGAATAACTTCGCTTTCCGGAGAAGGACAATCATGACTGAGGGCATTTCCAACAGACTTTTCACCCATAATGTTCCCCCTTCCTTCACAATTACCCTAGTATCATCTGCATTAATGAACGTTTTTAAAGATAAAACTCTGGCCAACTTTAAAAATCTTCTGAGTGAATCGGAGACACAAAATAGTCGGAGACACAAAAGCAGCCCTTTTACGAGTCATTGATACAAATCGTCGAGTGAAAAATGGTTACGCATGTACAATTGAACCGAATCATCGTGAAGTGTTTAGTAATTTAGATTTTAAAAAAATTTCAGTCAAAAATATTTCTAATATTTCTGTAAACTTGCGCACAGAAACTGGAGGACTTGTTCCTTTCGCTGGAGGGGGAAAATTTGTTCTGACTTTGAAATTACAAAGTTTTAGCAATTGATCAAAATGGATTCATATTACCACAACCAAACAAATCTACCACATTTCTCGGGGCATTATAGAAAACGAGGCAGTGGCTTCGGTGCATACGGCTTGGGAATAGGAAGAGTGGCACTTCCACTGGCTCGACTAATTTTAATACCCGCAGCTAAGAAGATCGGAAAAGAACCACTTTTTAAGGCAGCTCCAGAGCTGATAGAAGTTGCAACAAATGGAAAAAATCCAAAGCAGGCACTCAAGAAGCACCAAAAGTTTGAAAAACAATCAAAAACAAAAAGCAAGTAGGATGAGAAATTAGATCTGGGAAAAGTCATTCGAAAAGAACAAGGGCGATGAACAGAAAAACGAGACGCGTCAACACCAGAAAACGAACTGCACAGAGAAGTCGCTCCGATTTTTTTACAAGGGTTGAAAATGATTTCTAATTTAATCCCGAGTGAAGCAACTCACAGCTCGTTGGACTTTTGCTTGTTAATTTTGAAAATGCCTTCACCCAAAAAATTGGAGCTTCCTACTCTCTTGGTGGTCTTATGCTCGAGTTTGAAGTACTCGGCGACAGAAATACTTTCATCGATCTTCAAGGTACTCATTTGGAAATAGTAGCACGAATGGTTCGAAGCAATGGAACGGTGCTCCGAACGCATGCTACAGAGGCGGCAAACAAAGATACGCGTTGTTTTGTTAACAATCCTTTATCTTGATTATTTTCACTGTCTCTGAGTGGTGAGAAATTATTAATTACCAACGCTAACTTTGCCCATAAAAGCGTTATTGGGACCGAGTTTTCATACTTGATGCCAAAAAACATAGTTGGCTTGTCGATGTTATTTTTATCAAGGAAACCTATCATCAATTGACGGTAATGGAAGGAGAGCTGAGGATGTTACGGAGGAGCTGAAGCGAACGAGCTAAAGCTATTTGACAAATTGCTTGCGAACTCTTTTCGCGTGACAAGCATCTACTAAGCGGTGTGACAATTAGACTGTCTCTTAGGCGTTCTTCTAACATTTTTTTCTAATATCTGACGATGCAGCTAATCACTACAAGGTTCAAATAACCGAAGCTAATCTCTATGTCAGAAAAAAGACTGTGACTGATAATGGTCTCTCATCAATAGAAAAAATTTAGTTGAAGAATCCGGCAATTGACAATTACATCGAAATAAACGTTTCTCGCAACCAAAAACGTTTCTGGCAATTGCACGAGTACAAAGCTGGCGACAAGAGGATGCTTTTGCAAAAGAACCTGTTCGAAGACTGATAAGAGCAATTAGCATAAACGAAGCATATTTGGGTACTAATAGAACAATTCATTTTCATTACCAGAAGCTTGGGTTGAATGAGATCCTTGTGTACAGAAACGGTGTACCCATTGCTTGAACTCCCATCTCAATATCAGACAATAAATATACGCTTGAGGCTCTTGATTTTGTTTTCAACACTAGTCATACAATCAGTCTTGCTAATTATGATGATGATTATGTATAATGGCTTTCAACCTCACGTCAACTCAAGAGGCTTCACAAGATTTTATTCATCCTGAAATAACCAATTGCACGATTTTGGTCGAACTCAAAATTGACGAAGGTCTCGGTAATAACGACAATTTATGTGCGTTCAGATAGAAAAATTACCAAAAATACTCTTATGACCTAAGCCAGACATGGATACTCTTCAAACAGTAGAACTCAAAAACCATTTTAAGTATTTAAAATATCGCTTTAGAGGTGTTTTCCGGCAGATTTTCCATGCTCTTCAGTAGTGAAAAATGATATTAAATTTATGATTATGATTGCTTCACCATCGGATCAACCTGGAACTCATTGGTTGCTTTTTTCTGAAGCTGGTAGACAGATATTTTCCGCAGGTTCTCTAGTTCAAAAACTATTTGATTATCCCCCCGTGTACAAGAATATGCGACGTGAAATTCACTAGGGAAATCAACTGCCGGAGTAAAAACCTCAGCTGATTCAGTCTTATGCAGACTTTAATGTATTTATGTTGCTCATGTTATAATTACAATTAAAATTCCATTAGGTTTCACACTTAAAGATCATGATTCGATACGATTTGCTAAACATATGTTATTCTGAATTATTTTTTAAAAATTTTTGTAAGATTTTTAAATACGTTTTTTAAAATTCTTTCATTTTAACAACGAATTTTTTTAACAGATTTTCTTTTCGCGGTTCACTTGTTTCCTATCAATTAATGTTTCCTATCAAGTTCTCCAAAAAAATGAAGCAAGACTATTTGGTTTAGCGGGCAATAGCTAGCCCGGCGTTTCTCGTCGCTACGCTCCTCGGGAACGCCTCCCACTGATGTAGTCACTGTTTTAATATTTTCCACACATGAGGGAACAAGGTGTATTTCACAATAAAATCAATTTTATATGAACGCAAACCTACCTATCCTACCGAAAAAACTCAATTGATAGGACAGGTAGGTTTGCGTACATATTTTATTGAGTTTTTTTGTGGAATAAGCTTTGGTAACTCAAGTTTGGAAAATTGTAAAGCATTGAGGTGCTCCCGAGAAAGGTAGCAACGAGCAACGCCGGGTTAGTTTTCGCCCGCTACACCAACCGACAAATTCTAAATGTTTTGCAGGGTTTCATATGAACTGTTGCCCGGGTTATCGATTGCAGGCCTGATGCAAACCAACAAAAACGGATATAAAACTCAACGAACGCTGATTGCATTTGAATGCACAGCAGGATTATTTGAGCATTTTCGCTGTCACATGCAACTACCTGATTTCTGAAAGATCAGCAAAATCTAAGAGTACTGCAAAAACTCTGAAACCAGTATTAACGACATTTCTGCAAAGAAGAGCATCTATACAAGTTTTAACCTTCGGTTAAGAGATAAAATTCTAACAAAAAAATTGGTGACAACTGCAGTCAAACCAATGTGTTACAAGAGTGTCAACAGAGTAGGATTATTCTACCGGGATTCTTAAGTTAAGACTTTTGAACAAGCGGGTCAAAACGAAAACACAATTTTTAATTTTTGTCTGGTACGTGTGAACTACTCACTTGAAATCAGTGAAAAAATTCTTCATTCTTCTAGACAAATCAATAACAAAACTGAGGCCAATTTAAGTTAGCTGAATTTCAATTTATAGCTAACCTGGCGTTGCTCGTCGCTACGCTCCCTGGGAAAGCCTCCCGCATGTGTAGTAACATTTTTTTAATGTACAAAAGAGCAAAAAAAAACAATATTCAAAACTTTAACTTCTTCTTTATTATGAATTTCACAAACAAAATGTTTGAACCAATTTCCATACAGCCAAACCCACTTAAAAAATGTCGATTATTCTAAAAAAGCAGCATTTTCACTGTTCAAAATATTATTAATGCGTTCAATTGTTACGTTAGTAATCATGTCAGTTTCAGTTTGTATTGATTTAGTCTGCGAGCCGAAGCAATTTTGAGGCAATAGTCTGCGAATTGGAACACCACTAACAACTAGATTGTTCCAACATTCACAGCTTTTTTCAACTTTTCCATCAGCGGGCCAGAGAAATAAAGTGTGGAGCAACCCAAAGTTAAATATTTGAATGTAGAGAGAGGGCAAGAGACTACATAAGTTTTGAAGCCATCTTGTTTAGTTATTCGGTAGTCTCTTTTGCGAATTCGACCAGCGCATGATAATGTTTATCGTTGTCAATCGAATGATTGCAAAAATCTAATGGGAGGATACTGCAAAAATTGCATTTGAAGCGAAGCCAGAGAAATTGGGTTCATGATTCAGGAAGAAAAATTAAAATGTAATTATTACGGAATTGTTTTAAATTAATCAGTGGATTGCCCATACCTTGCTTCATCCATTGCCTTGAAGTTTCAATTATTTAACCAGTTTTAAGGTTAAACAACCCGACAGTTATCATCGTTTTCACTTTCGCAGTTCTTTTCCGAGCGTGAAGATTTTTATGATTTGTTTCGCTTTTTTCTATGTTTATCAGTCACATCGCAATTTTTTCCTTTCGTTAAATTCAATTTTTGTCTAATTGTCCGCCAAGGAATCGAATTCACTAGTTGGCAATGTTATTCCTCCAAGAGAAGCGTACATAATAAATGAATAACAACCAACTGGTTTTCAGTGTTGAACGTTGAATAAACGAGACAGGTCATGCAGTCCCGAAGTAGAAGTTTATGTGAAAATTTTACGAGCGCCTTAAGCCATTTGATAAATTTTAACCATCAAGGATATAATATCTTCAACGGTGAACAAAATTTTATACGGGTATTTAATTGCTTTTTCACTCCGGGCATACCACAAAAATCTTCTATTGCTTTTATCACGGTTGTTTTAATGACCGCTATCAATCATAGTAGGGAAACTTTAACAGCATGTCAAAGAATGTCTGGCAAACTAACAAGAAAACCTGAATTTAAGGGCATTCGCCCTTAGCCACTATAAAAAAGCTCTCGCATAAATCTAAAAGGTCGGGTTTTCACATGCAAATTTAACACAGCCTTAAGCGTCGTGCGTGAAATAAAAACTAAATTTTGATAGCATCGCTTAAAATATCATTAGCTTTGACCTAATTGAGTCATGTCACCCCTTTCCTGATCTTATTCTCATTAATAAAATTGTCATTCTCTCATTTTCAATTCGCTAGCTCAGTCAATGTATTTTAACGAAACTTAAAACATCTTGAAGTCATGACTAGTCTTTTACAAATATCATTGTTGTCTGATCGAGAAAAAACAGTTATTTATCAAACATATACGAGAGAATTGATTGCAGTCATCCATCAACAGTAAGAGAGAGTCTCCCCATCTACAGCAAGTCGGTTCAATGACTTGGCTGCCAGAAAAAAAGAAGCCAATCAAAACTCGGAATCGACTACAAAAGTCCCATTTTGCTACCGAAATACCTCATTGATCACATCGACCTACCTTGACAGAACTGAAAACGAATAAACGAGACTTGCACTATTCACGAGAGCTATCCAGCAAAAGAAAAGACAGAGATAAACGACAAAACCTCGCGCGAGCAGTCTCCCAGAAAAATTCCCTTAGCTTTTGACTGCGAGTCAATGCCGTTGTATGAAAATCAGGAGGGATGTGTTTGTGATTATGCAGAGCGCGAAGCGTACGGGGATATTCCGACAGCAATGTCTCCAAAGTTCTTTGTTAGGGGAGCAGTTTCAACTCCAAAACAATCAACTTGCTATTCGGATGCTCTGGTTTATTCGACATAGAGTGCGGAGACAATTATTCTAGTGACCACAGACCTTATTCAAGGAACTCCTCCACCTGCAGCTTGCAATGCGACAAAAAAGGGAAAACTACAATTTCGAGAGTTCCAATAACTTACACAAAAAATTTTTCCTTTGTTTCAATTAATATTCCAAGGTGTTAAAGATTCAATTTTGTTTGATTTGATTTTAAGTTGATTTAATATGACCGTGTGTGTTTTATCTTTTTCAAGTTTTATCTTGCTTAATAGATAAATTAAAGTTTGCTCTGTAAAGTTTTCAGCAAAATGTTAGAGAAAATTTTGAAAAAAGAAAAAAAAATCATTAATCGAAAACTATTGTTGAGAAGAAATGTCAGAGAGAGAGAGAGAGTTTCAGGATATTGCTTTCTTTTCAAAAGAAAGATAAATACGGAAGGGTCCAACTTTTTCTTGTTGCTAGTCCAAATTTTTTTAATAGGTTTTTTTTTTTTCAAACACTCTCTGCTCTCTCTCTCTCATTTTACTTTGGGCCAGTTGGGTTAGTCAGGTCTTACGCAAAGTAACAGAGAGTGTTTTATGCCATAATTCTGTTTTGTATTGCGTTTATTTATATGTTTTGCGGGTAAAACTGACAATTTTTTCGTCAAAAATGTAAAAAATGAAAATTTATGTTTTTTTTCTCGAAAAAAGAACATGACCCTTAACTCTGCTCAAAAGATTAGGGCAAACTGATTGAGGGTAATTTGAATGGATTTGGTGATATCTTTCTTCACAATGTTTTTTAAAATTTACATAAAAATCCGATTTTCGCAAAAAATCACAACTTTTTAAGCGTCTACTCTCTTTGATTGGTATAAACGTTTTTTAAAATTCTACGATTGTCCTATTCAGGCATCAGATAGCTTCTAAAAATTCATATCACATATTCAACTGAATTTAAATTGAGAAAGATTATTTTACGGTAAAAATGGAGGGGAAAAATTATAAAAATTATGTTTTTAATGGCTTGTCGCGACAGAAAAATACTTATTTCCTTCACACTGAACCTGCTTACACAAAATATCGAACTGTCAACCAAAAAAAGCCGCGACTCAAGGTCTTAATTTACGATATCGACGAAATCTGGTCATTAGATCTGGCCTTTGTTGATAAACTTGCCCAGTACAACCACGATGTTAAGTATCTGCTTGTTGAAGTTGACTGCATGTCCCGCTATCTCAGAGTGCATTCCATGAAATCAAAGTATTGTACTACAGCAGCAAAAGCGTTCAAACTAATGAGAACAACAAAACAATTTTCAAAAGTTTGAGTGGACGAGGGCACAGAGTTTAAAGGGTCCTTCGAAGCATTATGTAAAAAAGAAAGGCATTAATTCATGTAGCACAGAGAGCAAGAAAAAGTCAGCATTCGCTGAGAGAAATATCCGTTCCTTGAAAAAAATTTTTTTATAAACTTTTTGAGGATAAATGGACATACTCATACATTGACAAATTGCAAGATTTTGTCAATGCAATTTCTTCGAGAACAAATCGTGTCACCAACCGTGCACCATACAAAGTAACTAAAAAAATGTTCCTTGCCTGATTTCATTACTAGCAGAACAGTCATTGAAATTAGTTTGAGGTCCAAAACTTTATGTTGGTGATTATGTTAGACTCGCCAAAGTAGACATAACTTTTCGCAAGGGTTACAAATTACCGTTCACCGATGAAGTGTTGGAAGCTTTTGACATACCAACACGAAACCCTCCAATTTGATTGAGACTATCTGAGAACCGATTGAGGGAAATTTTTACGTTCTGAATAACTTCGCTTTCCGGAGAAAGGACAACCATGACTGAGGGCACTTCCAACAAAATTTTCACCCATAATGTTCCCCCTTCCTTCACAATTACCCTAGTTTCATCTGCTTTAATGAATGTTTTTAAAGATAATACTCTGGCCAACTTTAAAAATCTTCTGAGTGAAGAATTAAAATGCAAAGTGAATGGAGAGTAGCAGTTCCAGAAAAGACCTTACCTACTCAGATAAACAACGTAATTAACAACAACCTTGTGTACTACAAAAAAGATCGGGTTATAGCAAGCATAAAAAAATGAGAAAGACAAGATCTCCAGACTTCACCTTGGAGAAACAGAAAAATTAGCAAAAGGAGAAATACCGAGCATTGAACAAATACTGGACGAGATTCGTCGAAAGACAGAATTAGAGAAATTGGATTACGTAAGAGATCCAATAACCAAACATCTTCCAGTATGGCTGCATTATTGGATAGGTATAACTTTTTCAAGCCCACAAATTCCTATTGTACTTGGATTCAAAGGCGTCGGAGATGGAATTGGTTAACATATAGGTTACAAACAAGGAAGCTGCAAGATCTTCTTGCTGACTATCCCGTTGATGTATGCGCTGGTATTCAGCCTATGTTTTTTATACAAGATCTTATTGCTGACTATCCAGTTGATGTATGCGCTGGTACTCAGCCTATGTTTTTTTATATGGATTAAATTCATTATCAAATAGTCGGAGACACAAAAGCACCCCTTTTACGAGTCATTGATACAAATCGTCGAGTGAAAAACGGTTACGCATGTACAATTGAATCGAATCATCGTGAAGTGTTTTATAATTTGGATTTTAAAAAAATTTCGGTCAAAAATAATTCTAATATTTCTGTGAACTTGCGCAAAGAAACTGGAGGACTTGTTTCTTTGGCTGGAGGGGGAAAAGTTGTTCTGACTTTGAAATTACAAAATTTTAGCAATTGATCAAAATGGACTCATTTTACCACAACCAAGCAAATCTACCACATTTCTTGGGGCATTATAGACAACGAGGCAGTGGCTTCGGTTTATAAAGCTTGGGAATAGAAAGAGTGGCACTTCCACTGGCTTGAAAATTTTTGACACCCGCAGCTAAAAAAAACGAAGAAGAACTACTTTTAGGGCTGCTCCAGAACTGATAGAAGTTGCAACAAAAAAAAATCCAAAGCAGGCACTCAAAAACACCAAAAGTTAGAAAAACAATCAAAAAGCAAGTAGGAGGAGAAATTAGATCTGAGAAAAGTCATCCGAAAAGAACAAGGGCGGTGAACAGAAAAACGAGACGCGTCAATCCCAGAAAACGAACTGCACAGAAAAGCCGCTCCGATTTCTTTACAAGGGTTCAAAATTTAATTTGATTTCTAATTTAATCCATCCCGAGTGAAGCAACTCACAGCTCGTTGGACTTTTGCTTGTTACTTTTGATTATGCATCCACCCAAAAAATTGGAGCTTCCTTCTCTCATGGTGGTCTTATGCTCGAGTTTGAAGTACTAGGCAACAGAAATAATTTCATCGATCTTGTAGGTACTCGTTTGGAAATAGTAGCACAAATGGTTCGAAGCAATGGAACGGTGCTTCGAACGCATGCTACAGAGGCGTCAAACAAAGATACGCGTTGTTCTGTTAACAATCCTTTATCTTCATTATTTTTGGAGTGTCCACTGTCTCTGAATGGTGAGAAAGTATAAACTACCAACGCTAACTTTGCCCATAAAAGCGTTATTGGGACCGAGTTTTCATACGTGATGCCAAAAAAACATAGTTGGCTTGTCGAGGTTATTTTTATCAAGGAAACCCATCATGAATTGACGTTAATGGAAGGAGAGCTGAGGATATTACGGACGAGCTGAAGCGAAAGAGCCAAAGCTATTTGACAAATTGCTTGCGACTTCTTGTCGTGTGACAAGCATAAACTTAGCGGTGTGACAATTAGACTGTCTCTTAGACGTTCTCCTAACCTTTTTTGTCATATCTGACGATGCAGTTAATCACTACAGGGTTCAAATAACCGAAGCTAATCTCTATGTCAGAAAAATGACTGTGACTGACTATGGTCTCTCATGAATAGAAAAAACTTTGTTGAAGAATCCGGCAATTTACAATTACATCGGAATAGTACCAAAATCGTTTCTCGCAACTGCAGGAGTACAAAGCTGGCGACAAGAGGATGCTTTTGCAAAAGAACCTGTTCGAAGAATGATAAGAGCAATGAGCATAAACGAAGCATATTTGGGTACTAATAGGACAATTCCTTTTCATTACCAGAAGCTTGGGTTGAATGAGATCATTGTGTACAGAAACGGTGTACCCATTGCTTGAACTCCCATCTCAATATCAGACAACAAATATACGCTTGATGCTCTTGATTTTGTTTTGAACACTAGTCATGGAATCAGTCTCGCTAATTATGATGATGATTATATAATGGCTTTCAATCTCACGTCTACTCAGGAGGCTTCACAAGATTTTATTCATCCTGAAATGACCATTTGCACTATTTTGGTCGAACTCAAATTTGACGAAGGTCTCGGTAATAACGTCGAGTAATTATTTATGAGAGAAGGTGCATCAACAGTTTATGTGCGTTCAGATAGAAAAATTGCCAAAAATACTCTTATGACCTAAACTAGACCTGGATACTCTTCAAATAGTAGATTTTAAAAACCGTTGTAAGTATTTAAAATATCGCTTTAGAGGTGTTTTCCGACAGATTTTCCATGCTCCTCAGTATGAAAAACGAAAATAAGTTTATGATTATGAATGCTTCACCATAGGATCAACCTGGAACATATTGGTTGCTTTTTTCTTAAGCTGGTAGACAGATTTTCTTCGCAGGTTCTCTAGGTCAAAGATCATTTGATTATCCCCCCCCCGTGTACAAGAAAATGCGACGTAATATTCACTAGGGAAATCAACTCCTGGAGAAAAAACCAAAACAATCAGCTGATTCAGTGGTATGTGGACTTAAATGTATCTATGTTGCTCATGTTATAATTACAATTAGAGTTCGAATAGGTTTCACACTTAATGATCATGATTCGATAAGATTTGCTAAACATATGTTATTATATATACTTTTTTGAAATTTTTGTAAACTTTAAAAATACGATTTTTTAAATTCTTTTTTATTAACAACGGATTTTCTTAATAGATTTTCTTTTCGCGATTCATATTAACAAGTTTATGTAAACCGCGACAAGTTTCCTATCAAGTTTTCCGAAAAAATGAAGCAAGGCTATTTGGTTTAGCGGGCAAAAGCTCACCCGGCGTTGCTCGTCGCTGCGCTCCTCGGGAACGCCTCCCGCATGTTGAAAATTTTTAACACCCGCAGCTAAAAAAATTGAAGAAGAACTACTTTTAAGAAAGCTCCAGAACTGATAGAAGTTGCAACAAAAAGAAAAAAGCCAAAGCAGGCACTCAAAAACACCAAAAGTTAGAAAAACAATCAAAAAACAAGTAGGAGGAGAAATTAAATCTGGGAAAAGTCATCCGAAAAGAACAAGGACGGTAAACAGAAAAACGAGACGCGACAATCCCAGAAAACGAACTGCACAGAGAAGCCGCTCCGATTTCTTTACAAGGGTTCAAAATTTAATTTGATTTCTAATTTAATCCCGAGTGAAGCAACTCACAGCTCGTTGGACTTTTGCTTGTTACTTTTGATAATGCATTTACCCAAAAAATTGGAGCTTCCTACTCTCCTGGTGGTCTTATGCTCGAATTTGAAGTACTAGGCAACAGAAATAACTTCATCGATCTTGAAGGTACTCGTTTGGAAATAGTAGCACAAATGGTTCGAAGCAATGGAACAGTGCTTCGAACGCATGCTACAGAGGCGTCAAACAAAGATGCGCGTTGTTTTGTTAACAATCCTTTATGGTCATTATTTTTGGAGTGTCCACTGTCTCTGAATTGTGAGAAAGTATCAACTACCAACGCTAATTTTGCCCATAAAAGCGTTATTGGGACCGAGTTTTCATACGTGATGCCAAGAAAACATAGTTGGCTTGTCGAGGTTATTTTTATCAAGGAAACCCATCATGAATTGACGGTAATGGAAGGAGAGCTGAGGATGTTACGGACGAGCTAAAGCTATTTGACAAATTGCTTGCGACTTCTTGCTGTGTGACAAGCATCTACTTAGCGGTGTGACAATTAGTCTGTCTCTTAGACGTTCTCCTAACCAATTAATCACTTCAATGTTCAAATAACCGAAGCAAGCTAATATCTATGTCAGAAAAATGACTGTGACTGACTATGGTCTCTCATCAATAGAAAAAACTTTGTTGAAGAATCCGGCAATTTACAATTACATCGGAATAGTACCAAAATCGTTTCTCGCAACTGCAGGAGTACAAAGCTGGCGACAAGAGGATGCTTTTGCAAAAGAACCTGTTCGAAGAATGATAAGAGCAATGAGCATAAACGAAGCATATTTGGGTACTAATAGGACAATTCCTTTTCATTACCAGAAGCTTGGGTTGAATGAGATCATTGTGTACAGAAACGGTGTACCCATTGCTTAAACTCCCATCTCAATATCAGACAACAAATATACGCTTGATGCTCTTGATTTTGTTTTGAACACTAGTCATGGAATCAGTCTCGCTAATTATGATGATGAATATATAATGGCTTTCAATCTCACGTCTACTCAGGAGGCTTCACAAGATTTTATTCATCCTGAAATGACCATTTGCACTATTTTGGTCGAACTCAAATTTGACGAAGATCTCGGTAATAACGTCGAGTAATTATTTATGAGAGAAGGTGCATCAACAGTTTATGTGCTTTCAGATAGACAAATTACCAAAAATACTCTTATGACCTAAACTAGACATGCATACTCTTCAAATAGTAGATTTTAATAACCGTTGTAAGTATTTAAAATATCACTTTAGAGGTGTTTTCCGGCAGATTTTCCATGCTCTTCAGTAGTCAAAATTGAAAATAAGTTTATGATTATGAATGCTTCACCATCGGATCAACCTGGAACCCATTGGTTGCTTACTCTTAAGCTGGTAGACAGACATTCTTCGCAGGCTCTCTAGGTCAAAGATCATTTGATTATCCTCCCGTGTACAAGAAAATGCGACGTAATATTCACTAGGGAAATCAACTCCTGGAGAAAAAACTAAAACAAACAGCTGATTCAGTGGTATGTGGACTTAGATGTATCTATGTTGCTCATGTTATGATTACAATTAGAATTCGAATAAGTTTCACTATTAATGATCATGATTTGATAAGATTTGCTAAACATATGTTATTCTAAATACTTTTTTGAAATTTTTGTAAAATTTAAAAATACGTTTTTTTTAAATTCTTTCTTATTAACAACGGATTTACTTAACAGATTTTCTTTTGGCGATTCATATTAAGAACTTTATGTGAACCGCGAAAGTTTCCTATCAAGTTTTCCGAAGAAATGAAGCAAGGCTATTTGGTTTAGCGGGCAAAAGCTCACCCGGCGTTGCTCGTCGCTGGGCTCCTCGGGAACGCCTCCCGCATGTGTAGTAAAATTTTTCAATGTACAAAAGAGCAAAAAAAACAATATTCAAAACTTAAACTTTTTCTTTATGATGGATTTCACAAACAAAGTGTTTGAACCAATTTCTATAGTAATCATGTCAGTTTCAGTTTGTACAGATTTAGTCTGCGAGCCGAAGCAAACTTGAGGCAATCGTCTGCGAACTGCAACACCACTAACATCTAGGTTGCTGATAGAATTCCAATATTCACAGCTATTTACAACTTTTCCATCAGAGGGCCAGACAGTTAAAGGGTGGAGCAACCCGATGTTAAATATTTGAATGTAGAGAGAAGGCAAGAGACAACATAGGTTTTGAAGACATCTTGTTTAGTCAATCGGTAGTCTCTTTTGTGAATTCGACCAGCACATGATAATGTTTTTCGTTGTCAATCAAATGATTGCAAAAATCTAATGAAACCGAATGGGAGGATACTGCAAAATTTGCATTTGAAGCGAAGCCAGAGAAATGGGGTTCATGATAAACTTGTAAAGTTTACGGAATTATTTTATATAATCAGGGGATTGCCCATACTTTGCTTCAATCATTGCATTGAAGTTTCAAGCAAATAACGAGTTAATACTGTTAAACAACACGACCGTTATCATCGTTTTCACTTTCGCATTTCTTTTCCAAGCATGAAGAATTTTACGATTTGTTTCGCTGTTTTCTAAGTTTATCAGTCACATCGCCGTTTTTTCCTTTCAACAAACTTAATTTTTGTCTAATTGTCCGCCAAGGAATCGAAATCACTAGTTGGCAAAGTTATTCCTTCAAGAGAAGCGTACATGATAAACGAATAACAACCAACTGTGTTGAACGTTGAAGAATGACTGATCACAGTAAACGAGACATGTCATGCAGTCCCGAAGTAAAAGTTTATGTGACAATTTACGAGCGCCTTAAGCCATAATGATAAATTTTAACCATCAACAATATAATATCTTCAACGATGAACAAAATTTTATACGGGTATTTAATTGCTTTTTTCCTCCAGGCATACCACAAAAATTTTCTATTGTTTTTTATCACGGATTTTTTAATGACCGCTTTCATTCATGTAGTGAAACTTTTACAGCATGTCAAAGAATGTCTGGGAAACTAACAAGAAAACCTGAATTTAAGTGCGTTCGCCCGTAGCCACTATATTAAAGCTCTGGCATAAATCTCAAAAATCGACTTTTCACATGCAAATTTAACATAGCCTTAAGCGTCGTACGTGAAAGAAAAACTAAATTTTGATAGCCTTGCTTAAAAGATCATTAGCTTTGACCTAATTGAGTCATGTCACCCCTTTCCCGATCTCATTCTCATTTATAAACTTTTCATACTTTTCGTTCTCTCATTTTCAATTAGCTAGCTCAGTCAAAGTATTTTAACGAAACTTGAAACATCTTGAAGTCATGACTAGTCTTTTACAAATAATATCAGTGTTTGATCGCGAAAAAACAGTTATTTATCAAACATATACGAGAGAATCGATTGCAGTCATCCATCAACAGTAAGAGAGAGTCTCCCCATCTACAGCAAGTCCGTTCAATGACTTGGCTCCCGGAAAAAATGAAGCCAATCAAAACACGGAATCGACTACAAAAAGTCCCATTTTGCTACCAAACTACCTCCTTGATCACATCGACCTACTTCGACAGAACTGAAAATGAATATACGAGACTTGCACTATTCATGAGAGCTATCCAGCAAAAGAAAAGACTGAGATAAACGACACAAACTCGCGCTAGCAGTCTCCCAGTAAAATTATCTTAGCGTTTCACTGCGAGTCAATGCCGTTGTATGAAGATCAGGAGGGATGTGTTTGTGATTATGCAGAGCGCGAAGCGTACTGGGAAATTCCGACAGCAATGTCTTCAAAGGGGAGCATTTTCAATTCTTTGTTAGGGGAGCATTTTCAATTCCAGAACAATCAACTTGCTATTCGGATGCTCTGGTTTCATCGACACAGAGTGCGGAGACAATTGATCTAGTGACCACAGACCTTATTCAAGGAACCCTTCCAACTGCAGCTTGCAATGCGCCAAAAAAGAGAAAACTACAATTCCGAGAGTTCCAATAACTTGAACAAAAAATTTTTCCTTTGTTTCGATTAAAACTCCAAGATTTTAAAGTTTCATTTTTGTTTGATTTGATTTTTAAGTTGATTTAATATCACCGTGTGTTTTTTATCTCTTTCAATTTTTATCTGGCTTAATAGAAAAAAATTAGTTTGCTCTGTAAAGTTTTCAGCAAAAAACTAGAGAAAATTTAAAAACTTTTTTAAAAAAAAATCGTTAACCGAGAGTAATTTTTCGCTAAAACTATTGTTGAGAAGAAATGAGAGAGAGAGAGAGAATTTCAGGATATTGCTTTTTTTCAAAAGAAAGATAAATACGGCAGGGTCCAACTTTTTCTTGTTGGTAGTCCAATCATATTTATTGGTTTTTTTAATCAAACACTCTCTGCTCTCTCTCTCTCATTTTACTTTATGCCCGGTGGGTTAGTCGGGTCTTACGCTAAGTAACAAAGAGTGTTTTATGCCATAATTTTGCTTTTTATTGCGTTTTTTTATATGTTTTGCGTGCAAAACTGACAATTTTTTCGTTAAAAACAAAAAAAATGAAAATTTATGTTTTTTTTTCTCAAAAAAAGAACATGACCCTTTACTCTGCTCAAAAGATTAGGGCAAATTGATTGAGGGTATTTCAAATGGATTTGGAGACATCTTTTTTCACAATGCTTTTTTAAATTTTACATAAAAATCATACAAACTTTTTAAGTGTCTACTCTCTTTGATTGGTATAAACGTTTTTAAAATTGAGCGCTTGTCCTTTTTAGGCATCAGTAGCTCTTTTGAAAATCATATCATATATTCAACTGAATTTAAGTTGAGAAAGATTATTTTACGGTAAAAATGGAGGGAAAACTTTAAAAAAGAATGTTTCTAAGTTTTGAACACGACCAATAGAACTGTGCTCTAGATCAAAAAAACTTTTTGGTTTAATGTTAATTGATTTTACAGTTATTTTTGAAAAATTACTTTTCCGTTTTTTCACAACATAATAATTTTGAGGTGTTCTTGTAATTTGGATAGGAACGATTTTTTTTTCACTTGACTTTACAGACCGGGGGCGTTCCCGAGGAGCGCAGCGACGAGCAACGCCGGGTTAGCTATTGCCCCTTAAAACAAACGGCCATGCCTTAATTTTTCGAGAGATCTGATATGAACTGTTTCACGGTACTTTGAATCATATGAAAGAAACATTGATTTCGATTTGTTTTAAACATATTCAAATGACAACCTATACTTATGATGCATCTGCAATCATCAAGATAACCAATTTGAGAAAATTTCTTTTATTGAATACTATCTCACATACGACTTATAGTTGAGGCCTTTATTTTCGTTACACTTTTATTTCATACTTCTACTTTTTATTATATTTATTCAAGCAAACCAAAAGTAGGCTTGAAATAATTTTTAAAAAAACCAGTGCTTCCCAATTAAAATTAGTCGGAAAAATTTTTAGGCTGAACTTGCTTCATTCTAAGCTCTAAATTTTGTCAATTATTGCTGAAATGTTAATTGAAAGTCTAAACCTTTCTCCTAAAAAATGCCAAACCTTGAAAAAAATTATCGCTATCCCTAAAATTAACAGCACATGTTTGAGGCTGTAAACGAATCAGTTTTTCAATATACAAAATCCTTGCACTTGAACAGGATGATGAAAGATATAGAGCCTAAAGCCGTAATAAACCCTGTTTTTGGAAAGGAAAGTACTTATTGGCAAGATCAATGTGAAGTATAACTCTCCTTAATGGCTTCTACTTGTCCTTTTTTGCAAAAATCTTCGCTTTTAGTCCTAGTCACTTCTCGTATTTGCTTCTCCATACCCAAATTTACTTCAATTTTGAATTTTTTCTGATTTATTTCCGTAACTTCAAAAAACAATGCCGAACTCTACTTCTATTGCGACACCTGTTCCTTGCCAGCAGTGCGAAAAAATACTGAGCTCTTAAAGGAACTTGAGAAGACGTGAGAAAAAAGTACAGCATGTACACAAGATCAATCCTCCCCCTCCTCCTCAAATTGTTTGCAATGAGTGTCTCGAATTATTCCAGATTTTGTCGGAAGCCCGAAAGCATGTCGAGCTGGCACATGACATGACTTTCAATAGTCATTGTATCTATTGCCATGCAATATTTCTCACCGCGGAATGCTACCAAAAAAAAAGATTTGGCGAGGAAGCACGCCTAGCCAGTTTGGGATGGTATCGAGATGAGTTCTTCCGCTGCCCCGACGTAAAGCGCGTTCACAGTTAAATTCCGATACGATCTCAAAGTTGGTGACAAAAAATGGATTTGTATCAAGTCATGATGCAACACAAAAAGGAAATAGATGCTCTCATACTGGGAAGGAGTCAAAGAGGGTTCGAACAAAGTGCAATTCCATGTGGAAGACGAAATGATCAAAATTCCCACTGTGCAAGACAGGAACATTGGAAACTTCGAAAAAACCATGCTACTTTTGAACACTAAGACATTGACAGTGTACTTCGAGGGGATAGCTAGTGATAAATACTTGGAAGTAATCGAACATATGGTCAACCAAGTCAATTTGTTCTCTTCTCATGGTAGCGGATGGGTTATCGGTCGAATTGAAAAGCTGCAAATCAGTTTCGCTGTCTTCTCACCAAAAAGAGCAGGACCCTACCTCGAGCAACCTGATGCACTCAGTGCTGCTTGTATTCTGCTCACAATTATGACCGTTGCCTTCTATGCTGCTTTGTTGCAGCATATCACAACGTGAATGAGCCAGCCCTCTAACCCATATCTAGAAGGTGGCTGGAGAAAAAAGATCTAGAGAACCTAAGATCTGGATAAAGAAGGAACTGTGAAAATCAATGGCGAATACGAAATGCCAATGGGTCTGATGGATATGGACAGATTTGAAAGACTGAACAATTGTCAAATCATCGTCTTTCGGTTAGCAAAACGTAATACCCCCTCAACAACTTTCTTCACCTATTCAAATCCCCTTTACTTTTCAAGCCAAAACTAGATATAAAAATTATTTTTCTGTTCAGATTCAACGATGTCGAATTGTTGCCCATAAAAGTGTCGAGCAGATTCACTTTTAACCTGGTTGTGGACTTGTTGTTGCTGACAGTTGGATCAAAATTTCACTACGTGTTGATAAGTGATTACCGGAAACTGGCTGAGTACGTGCGGCACAAAGTGCACCGATTCCAATCTGAAAATTGGCGCAAAAATGTTTCCACACATGCGTTTCATTCGAAACTCTGAGAAGTCATCAGGATCTATAATACCAAGACGAAGATGTCGTCAAAACAAAGCCTAATCCGGGAAAAATATTACACTTTCACCGGTATAACAGACCAGGAACGGGAGGATGCTTCGGTTTGTTGGATTTGCAAGAACAATTTTTCCGACAATGACCAAGTGGTACAATCTGGGTCGGGCACATAATGAGTGTATTGTTAATGGAAGAACAACAATTTCCATCCCAGTAGTAGCTAATAATTTGCCAAACTATGACTTACATTATGACTTACATATAATCAAAGCGCTGGCAAAAAGCGATTCAGAAAACACATTTTCTGTAATACTCGCATCTGATAAAAAATATATATCTTTGACAACCTCATTAAAAAATGTAAACTGTCAATAATGGAAAAAATCAAAAAATTTCGTACGTAACGATTTATGCTAGCGCCACTGGCAAAACTTGTCGATAATTTGTCCGACGAAAAGTTGTTCTACTGGACAACTATTTTGAAAAACTCGGCCACTCCCCTGAAAAAGTCAATACGTTAAAACGGAAAGGGCATTAACCCTACTCATACTTCAACTCGCTCAAAAAGTTCCAAGAAATTCGACTTCTCCGCGAGCAATTTGGAAAAAGAGTCTAACAGGAGGGGATTTGAGTGTTACAAGAAGCGAGTAAAATCATTCCCTAAAGGTTTTCACCGAACTAAATTGTGGTTAACTTGGTGATAAGCATGACTTGTACTTGACTACAGATGTGCTATTATTTGCTTCCGTTTTCGAACCTTTTCGTGAAGTTTGTATGCCCGACCTGACACTCTTAACAAACCGTGAACATCTGGACCTTGTGCAGCGAATGATACGAGGAAGCATGTCGTCGGTTTACGCGCGCCGATTTTACAAAGCGAACAATAAAGACCTCGACAAATTTTTGCCCTCAGAGCCATCAATCTACATCTCAATATTGATGCAAACAATTTGTACGGGAGCATAATGAAACACTGCCCTTTGCCATTAAACGGTTTTTCAATAGTTGAAAAAAATCTGGAAGACATACTGCTCACCAGCGAAACCTCAGAGTTGGGTTATATAGTTGAACCGAATTTGACCAAACCCGAAGAGCTTCACGACTACTTTGCTGATTACCCCCTTGCCCCGTCCCATGAAGTAGTGGAAATCGGTGCAATGAGCAACGAGCAAATCGACATGTTGGGAACTTTGGAATCACCACACTGCCAAAAGTGCCGAAATTTCTACAGCCCTTGCATCCTAAAGAAGGTTATGTTTTCCATTACCTTACCCTAAAACTGTATCACGAGTTGCGATGAAAATAACTCACCTCGGAAAAGTTTTTCAGTTCCGCCAAAGTCACTGGATGGCACCCTTTGTCGACCTCAACACACGCCTACGAAAAGCCGCGGTAAATAAATTCCGCTAGAGAAATTTTACGAGCTATTTTTCAGCTCAGCAGTCGGTAAGACCATGGAGTCCAAGTTAGGAAGGAAGAAGCTGGAGATTGTTAGGAATGAGAGAGAACTTTTACAAAAAACAGTTCTGCGCACAATGAACAAATTTCAAATCATTGACGATCAGTCAGCTACAATCAGCTTTTCAGTAACAAACATCTTGTGGGACAAATCTATGATAGTTGGTGGGACCATCTTAGACCTCGCCAAGCGTTTCATTTCATGTTGCAATTTCATGATCAAAAAATGAAACCGCATCTAAACTTGGAACTCCTTTACACCAATATGTTTAGTCCGTTATGCCATTGAAAAGGACGAATTTACCGAGACTTAGAGAAAATAAAAGCTGTTTTCGACTTTTCAAGTTACGATGAGGACCATTTCTTGTTCGAGGATACCAACAAGAATGTTGTGCTGAAGTTCAAAGACGAGGTTGGTGGGAAGCCGATCAGAGGGTTCATCGCCCTAAAACCAAAACTATACTCGAACGTCCTCAATGGTAAATAAAAACTCCAACTTCCACCCCCATTCCTACCTTTTACAGAACAAAATTACAACCATCAACTTCCCTCCACTCTTAATTGTTGCGTTAAACTATGGACATTTAGCTAATTTAGGCAACGTTATATAATAATGCCAAAATGTTGATTCATCTGAAAACATATATCTTCTTTTTTCCTCTTTTTTTAAAATCATATATCAGAGTACTCTGCGCTTTTTTGGTAAAATAAAGAAAATTTTGTTCGGTATAAATTGAGCTGCTGAAGTGAAATGAAACTATCCCCTGCGTTGTAGAAAAGAATGATAACTTTGCTTCTGTTTAGAAGGCACTCAAAAGTTGAGTGCCAAAGGAATAAAACGGAGTGCAGTGAGAGAACTGGTCCATCAAACGTTCAGGGAAACATTATTCACTGTGAAAACAATGAGAGTGTACAACTATATTATAGTTTCGAAAGGTCACGCCAATTTGATAGTGAAACAAAACAAACTTGCATTATCCCCACTCGAATCAAAAACGTTTTCTCTTTTTCGAAAGATTCTCGACAGTGCACTTTGGCAATAAAGCCACTGAAGAAAATGAATTTCTAGAAGACCTTTACATGGTTACCGAGTGGGTCAACTCATACAAGGAAACTGATAACAGTTCTACCGATTTTCAACTTCCGGATTGGCAATTTTTACAGCGGCCCTGCTCAGAAACAGAGCTGAAAGAAGAAGAAGAAGTAGCCGAGTCCGTGAACTTCCACCTAAATGACCCATTTATTTTATCTGAAGCTTCAGAAAAACGAGCATCTAAAAAACAGTGCAAAGAAAACTAAAAATAAAAACAATTAATTCTGAAATATTTTTTCAGATGATTTTCACTGTTCGTCCTTTCATACTTCGACTTGTTTATGTTTTGGTTTTTACCAATTACAACTAATAAAATGTTCTTATTGGGCTCAATCACTGCTTTATCATAAATAGTGTCAGGCAAATAAACTAGTTGACGCAAACCAATTGTTAATTCAAACAAATATGTGAAATTTAATAACAAAATTTAATTAGCATGACAAATCTTCGACGAAAAGAAAGAAAGCCGGGAAATGTTAGCCACATGAAACTTGGACGAAAAAGAAAACTTCAGAAATTAGGGCGATTAACTTTCATTATCGCGGGAAAAGGGACCACTGCAAAAGAATTTAGAAGGAATTATTGTATCGGGTCCCGGTTGTTAAGCTCAGCTCAACAAGATCCAAGGAGGGGTCTTTTACTTTAATGGGAACTTGCGTTCATTTACAAAATCCTAGGATAGGGGTCCTTCAAAAAATTATGGACCCCTTTCCTTGGATTTTGCTTTACATGAGGACCCCCCATTAGGATCCGGGACACGATACAATACTACTCGTTAAACTGTTTTTTATAAATAATTATCGACTGTGTTTGCCTTCACGAGTTTCCGAAAAAAACATAATATTAAAATGGCGAAAATATTTTTCAATTTCTAAAAGAAGAAACGTTTTCTAAAAAACAATTTATAAAAAAGAAAAAAGAAGCTGCATTTTTAGGACGCGTTATCCAAAATTATCTTAGTTAAATGTATGCTTTTTTTAAAAATTCTCTTAGAAAAAGTCTGGCTTTATCTACTAGAAAAAGAAAACTTAGGATATGCCAGACAGAATCTTTGATTAGTCCAAGAACTCGAACGCTGAGATAGAAAACCCTCTTTCAAAAGCCTTGCTTTCGCTAACTTTCATCATGTACTGGATCATTCATTGTAAATTGAGCCTGTACAGTTTTTTGGAAGGTGAATAATTTAGAGATGGTGTTAAGGAGAAGGGTATATATGCCTTTGAACTGTGGAGGTGGCGATGGTTTTTGACTCGTTGCCTGGCTACTCCGATCCAGAGGGTGCTGTTTTCAAGCTCCGAAAAGTATTCGCGTAGTTTCACTAGCTCCTCATGTTGATCAACTTCCAACAGATGTGCACCCCTAAAACAAATAAAACAAAATCTCAGAATTGCGCTTGTTGTGCACAAACACATAAACATCCGAGTAACTTATTTTGAAAAGTCAAATTTGATTTGTTTTTAATGTTGTCAATTTCGCCGCAAAAACCGGTTTTGTAGAAGTGCGCAAAATTGTGCGCGCTGTTGTCTGAAATCTATCGACACGTCTATCGTTCGTGCTCGAGGTTGTTCAATTGAAATACAGAAAAAAAGATACCTCCGAAAATTTCGAACAGTTTTCAAGTTGTTATGAAATATAGGGAAAAATGAGCACTGGCCTTTGTACAAATTCCGATAAAGATTGTTCAGTTCTGGGGTGGTGTTGCAGTTTTTGCCGCTTTATTCTAGGTGTTGTCAATGGGCTCCAGTTTAATCAAAAGAAACCAGCATTTGCCATCCGATTCCACGTATACAAACGTATGAATTAGATAAACGTGGGCTTCTAAATTTTAATTTAACCGGCAAGTTGGAGACAGACCGTAGTGGTGGTTGCTCACAAGCGCCAATATGAATAACTGTTCAAGTTCGCATCAAAAAACTGTTCAAGACTACCAAGTAGACTACCTCAGTTTAAGATTGCTGGTATGCGGTACGTGCGTCGCCGCTTTCGGCGATAACTGCTCTAATTTTGTAGTCACGCTGGCGACTGCGGTGGTTTCTATTTTAAAGCCCAGCTGTTTCGTTTTGGCAGCTTGAAAAATTGGCAATAACTTTAACAATTTATTGGAATTCACCCACAGAATTCGATTAGAAAAAAAATGGGAAGAGTTTCAAGAATTTTTGTTTTGGTACAGATGTGACTTCTTTATCCGTACCTAAGAAAAAAAAAGCAATCCTGGGCACCTTTTTCCTATAGACAGGACTCAACGTGCTTCTTGAACAAAACGATGAAATAAGAATGTATGTGCGTGTTGTTGAGATTCACCGTTTTATTTATTCGACCTGATTTTTTTTAATTCAACCTTTTTTATTTTATTTTTTTATTTGAATTTAATAAATTTATTCTATCCGATGGAGAGAATGCTCCCTCCCTTATTTTGTTTCAACTTTGAGATTAGTTCACATTTACATTAGCTACCAAATAAACAATACTGCTCGTATCAGGGCAAAGCCCTGAATGTTCCGACTGCTTTTTGTCCCGACTTTCGAAACGAAAGTAACGGAATATTTGTGCTCGGGGTGGGTTTTTTTTTCTTCAGACAAAATTCGACTTTTTAACTAGCCATTTTTGACGGAGTTTTTTTTCATCATTCGAAAGCTATTGTTGTCCTGAGCTCAAATTTGAAAAGATATTTCACCTGCGCTCAATTTTCGTAAAGTTATGGGTTCATAGATTGCCATTTTGGCTAATTTGAGACAATTAACGCGCGATTTATTTCGCGCTATTAACGCGTAAGCGGAGAGTTAATCCTTCTTAGAAATCGTTCCAAATTGGTTTAACGAAGCTTATTTGCGATAATTGATTTGTTAAAAGTAGCGAAATTTATCCTTTTGCATTTGATATGGCGTGTGGGGGGATGATTTTTATAAAAAAAAATTCGAATTTTTGAAGAAAAAAAAATTTTAATTTGTTTTATTACTTTTAATTTTATAATGTTATTAGTGCTCCATAAAACTTAATAGGCAGTCGGAACATTCAGGGCTTCACCCTGATACGAGCAGTCTTGTTAAGGTTTTATGGAGCAGTAATAACATTAAAAAATTAAATGTAAAAAAAATAAAATGATTTTTTTTTCTAAAATTTGAAATTTTTTATGAAAATCATCCCACTAAACGCCATGTAAAGTACAAAAGGATAGATTTCGCTCCTTGTAACAAATCATTTATGGCAAATAGGCGTCTTTCAACCAACTTGGAACGATTTTAAGACGGATTAACTCTCCGCTCACGCGTTAATTGCCCAAATTGGCCAAAATGGCAATCTGTAAACCCCCATAACTTAACAAAAAATGATCACAGGTGAAAAAAAAACCCACCCCGAGCACAAATATTCCGTTACTTTCGTATCGAAAGTCGGAACAATACTCACATTTTCTTTAGTTACTTGAGATTTGTTCATTTTGGCAGAATCAAACGTGGATATTCCCATTCGGTGATATGAGTCACGCTGTTCTCTTTTATCTTGCCGTTATTGTCCAAGAAACTGTAGATTTAGATAATCTACCTAGCCCGATGGAAAGACTTCATCCCATTCTCCTTTTTTAGGCGAAGCGGTCAATAAATCACGTTAGATTTTTAAATATTGCACTACAAATTGAAAACAAACGAATTTTTAGACTGAAGTTCACGACAGTCAAACACTTTCAGACTTCATTTAAAGAAGTTTGAGACAAATTGACAGGAAAGCCAAAGTCACAATTGAGAGAAAAAGTGCTAACTTGAAATTAACGTGACAGAAGATAACAAAATTAATTTTGGGAAGCGACTTATTCGTACGAGAAGAAAAGGAGGTTGAGGACATAATCACGTCTGATATTAAAAAACTCGATTTCAGAAAGCTTTCATCTGAAATTTTACCTTCCCTTTGAATCTTTAAACGTCACACATAAAAGGGAATTATAAACCACCAAGAATTTTATAATTAGTTTCAAATCCAATGAACGAAAAGTTTTAAATCATTTTGAAGTCAGAAGAGAACCTAATCATAACAGTGTGAAAGCGGTAATTGTTCCAAGGGAAACTTAACTAATTATATATGAAAAAGTTTGACTTTCACAGAATATACAGGCAAAAATCATTTCATGACAATTAGTAAAGCTCGGTGTAAACATGTAATTATTATCGAGAATGGATTCTCAAAGTAAAAGTAAAGCAGAAATAGTTATCCGCCGGACCAACCAACTGAACAAAGAGACTGTTTAAAACAAGAGAGATGTGGTGTGATCAAAACACTTCAGATTGCTGAAAGAACAAAAAAGACGATTAGACTGCATCGGGTAAATGAATTTTTCAATAACGACGGAAAACCATTTGACAAATTGTAGAAAATGAGCCTCGCTAAGGAAAACCAGATGGCTCCGAATATCTAAGTGGCCTCGGAAAACCTGTTAGCTATCTCAAAACATGATTTTCCACCAATTGAAAGTACGAGATCCTACCTTAAAAATCATAAAATGAAACAATCTTTCAAAAATTTACCTTGTAGTAGCTACACAGATAATGCAACCAACATTACAAGTTATCTAGTGCTCCCAATTTCCCTAAATCGATTGTTCTACGAAGGATGTCCCTTCCTCCTAACCGGTTGTCACGAAAGGAAAAAAGGAAAATTCTTAGGAACGATCAAAGTCTCCCAGAAACACTTGTCTCACTTCCAAACCAAAAAGACCATCATGCCAAAAAACATTCAGTGGTTCCTTTAGCGATATTGACGACGAAATCAAAATCGTTCATAATACTTTAAACCATTTTTATCGGTATGGAAAGATTAAGATTTAGGTGAAATTTTTTCATTTTCAAAACTCTTAGAAACAAAATTTCTTAAAGTTGCAATCGTTACCACCATTAGTTAGATTTAGTCAGAGCAGAGCTAAATCAACCTAAAAAAAGTAACATTTAAAACTAGACAACTGTGACAATGAGCAATTTATTGGCTCAATTACCGTTTTTTGTGAAAAAGACAAATCCGTCAGAGTGGCATCCGACCCAAAATTTTTATATAAACTTACATACGAGAACGACTATTAAATGCCAAATATACACGAATTGATTGATTACGTTGCCACTCATTTTTAAATGATCAGTTGTAAAAGTTTGGTACAAGCCTCGAACTGAAAAACGTTACTAGTCGAGGTTCACTAGACAATTTTAGAGCACAACTAGCGTTTTTAGCTTAGCAGCATAGTGTTTTTTCAAAGACATCATCAAAAAAAGTTTTGAACAAGAGAAATCTATCAGAAGTATTTTGTTGTCCGAATTAAACCATCAATAGATATTTTCAAAATGTGTTATAGATATGAAATAATTGGTTGATCTTATGTTTTAGATGGCGGCGAAAAAACCGTAACATATTACTTTTCAATTGGGTTTTGCGAACTTTGCAATATGCTAATTGAATTCAACGACTCGTGGAATCAGATGTTATTCAATCTCTTTTTACAAAGTGTCCTCTCGATGACATGCTGATTGCATCCAAAAGAAGTTTCTTAGAACAACAAGACACATTCTACAAAACTTGTATTAATTTCGGACAATGACAATTAATTGGTTTAAAAAATATTTAAATATTGGCCGTGATAAATAAAAAATCAAGCAATTAACCAATGGCCGTTAAAACCAAAGCATTTGAAAATATTCTTGTCCTGAAGAATCTCAGAGAGCTAAAATCTTTCTTTGGCTCAACAATTCGATATTTTGACCAGGTAACAAATTGAGACACTATGTTACAACCTTCAGGTCCGTTACTGAACAAAAAATTGATACCCCAATCAAACGACAACCAAAAGGAATTTTTCGAGCAAATTTAAAAGAAATTATTTTAACTGAAAACACGCAATCTGACGGGACACTCAAAACCAGAGACAAAACAGATGCAACTCAAAGTTTCCTTTTAGAGTATGGTATTATGATTAGAGAACGATTTATTATTGACCATACTACCCCGGTCAAGCTCGGCAGACCCAAATTTTATTCGGAATTTATCTCAGAGAATGTAAAATCTGAGGTGTCATAAGAAATCCTTATTTTTGAAGAAATCCCTTTATAATCAGTATAATCCCAGCAAAACCAAGGACCATTGAAGATCAAAACCCGACTCAGGAGAATAAAACAGAAAAGACTCTATCGAAGTTACCACCAACAAAAGTCTTGCCGAAATTAAACTTCCAATATGCGATACCGAAGACTCTTCGGACGAAGTTATTACCGAACCAGAGGCGATAATTAATAAACTTCGTTACAATATTAGGCAGGTCCAGTCTCAATGTTGGTCTGCGTTATTTTTACGTTGAAAGTTTAGAGATTTTATAGACGCCAGGCATCAACATTCTGCTGGTGACTCCTCGTTTTGCAACATACAATAGCTGAATTCAAGAATACCGTAGAATTGGATAACGAACTGTTTGACCCATATTCAGAAGAATTCATCTTGTACGACCTGAAAACTCGAATTTCAAATCATTCTTAGAATTCAAGTTTTGTGATTACCTTAATGCTTACCCTTGTAAGGGCATCTCTTTCAATAACAACCATATTAATTATGCAGTTTTAATAACAGTTTTTTGGATATACAAAATTGTAGGTCAGAAGTTTCTAAGCATACCAGCAGTAATACCCTTACAGTGCAATATTTATACTTAGACGTCGCAAAAACTTTTTCTTTTACCTGCCACTGTCTTTGGGGGGGGGGGGAGGGGGGGGGGGGGAGAAAAGGAACAGTTATTTTATTGTTAGTAATGAGAGAAGTAAAATAAATTATTTGTATGTTAGGAGGAATGTTGTTTTTCTTTGTATTATTAATTGAACCTATTTCAAAATTACTTTTATCGGTCATTTTCGTTTAACCCTGATATGCACACTCACTTGTTAATGTTTTAACTCTAAGTTATTTTGTTATTTACTTTTTTATTCGTTTAATCAAAAGTATTACGACTATTGTACCTCTAAGTTTTTAGAAAAGACTGATGGCGCGACAAAAGTAAAGACTGACCGCGCGACTTAAGAATAGACTGACGGTGTGAATTAAGAAAAGACTTAAACGGCGAGACTTAAGAAAAAACTGAGAGCGCGACTAAGGCACGCGGCACGACTGCGAAACAGTTTGAAAAGTAACAAAGCTGTAACAAAAGAACATTTTGGCACGTGTTACTAAAAAAGTTATTTGGAAATTGTGTAGCGTAAGTCTATTCGAAAAAAGATGGCTTTAAACTATCTTCTACGTTTAATTACCATTTTTCAGATCATTCTTGATTGAACCTATCGCATCAAACTATAGAGGAGAAGTACTGTTCTTAAAAAAGCCGCCAGAATAGCCAACCACCATAACCACCCCCCCCCCCCCCCCCCGGAATAACCATAAGGGATATTCAAAGGTTACAAACAAATGGGGAGATAGATATGATTCTAAAACCAAAATTTGACGACCCGGGATGACCGAAACTTCTTATCATACAATTTCCATACATGAGAAACTTCGTGTCATACAATTCCATACAATTCCATACAATTCCATACAATTCCATACGTACAGAAAATTGTATGAAATCTCTATGATAAACGTTTGTCCTTAAATGAAATTGTATGACAGGTGTTTTTCCATACAACAAAAAATTTGATTTTTTCTTTCTAAATTTATTTTCTGAAAAGTTTTCGGTTGTGTTTGCAGCCGAACACAGGTGACAAAGTCTTTGGTTACTTATCAATTTCAAATTGATATAACAAAAGTAACAAACTTTTAATTTTTGGCAAAATTTTTTAATGGTGATTATTTTAAGTTTTTGCATTTTCAAATTATCAGACATTGATCAAGGCATATATAAACAGCCCATACAAAGGAAATAGAAATTTTCAGCATTTTGAAAAAAAAATTAAGTCAAAAGAAAATATAAGCCAACATTATCGTATCCAGGACTACGTTATGCACACAAAAAATTAAATTTTGCATGCGAAACTTTTTTTTCGAAAAAGATTTTTTTGCGTACGAAACTTGATTTGCGGTTGAAAAAAAAAACTTTTGAGCCAAATTTTCAAAATTACTTGATTTTTTTTTGCCGCCATCAAAAAAATGCCAGTCTTACAATTTCCATATATGGGAATTGTATGATAAGCATTTTTTTCAAAAAACGAAAACCTCGGTTTTTTACCAGACTGTTTTATTAGAATCAAACAGCCACCGAAATAAGTTTATACTTTTTTTCAACCATTTTTAGCAATTGTTTGGAAATTGTATGACTAGCATTTTTCCACACACTTGATGTATGGAATTGTCTGATAAGCATTTTCGGTGTATGGAGGTCAATCCGGGGACCCATGTAGTAGACTAAAACACCGGTCGTCCCGCAGGGGGTCCTACCACAGTGTTGGGTACCGTGGGAAAAATTTGAACGATTTTGTTATGCGTGATAAATCGCCACGCATAAACAATTCGTGTTGCACTCTCAGCGTTATCAATAAACTTTGCAAAGCGCACATAGTTTAGTCCAGAGCACGGTCAATTTGGCAGTTTTCAAATCTTCAGAGCTTGACAAAAAAGGAGGTAAAATAGATTTTAATTTTGAGCCCAAAAAGTCGACATCTTTGATGGAGTATAAAAAAATTTTTAATGAAAAACTATTATTTCGATCGGCGGAAATTGACTGAATAAAAAAACCACACCGAGCATAAATATTCCGTTTGTTTCGTAGGTCGGGACATTACGCTTCCTGTATTAATCTGAAACGAATTACATGACAATTGGTATCTCTGCTTATGCGTTGAAAACGCGAAAGGCATCGCAAGTTAATTCTACCTTTAAAACGCAAAAGACATTGCTTGGCATTTTTCTGTTATTTCGATGCTGCCTGTAAGGTTTCAGCCTAGTGTCCAATTATTACACTCGCCAATTTGCTTTCAAATTTTTTTTCATTTTAATGGAACTCAGCAACATTGTTTATGCAATCCATATACTTACCAATTTAGCTAAAATTGATTTTCGTGACATTGCTACTTTCTTTGTGGAGGGAATTTAAGATGCATCCCTATCTTTTTAAAAACAAACTGCTACAGATCATTATGCACTCTTTTATTTATTTATCTTTTTTCATGACCAGCAAAAGCTCGGGAACAATTCAAAACATTTGGTTTAATGTTGTATCTATTTCTCGAAAAAGGCTTGTTCCTCTATACACACTCTCTGCACTTTTTAATTTCCGGCAAAATAATTAAACACCAAACGCTGAGAATTGTGATGGGCAAAGGTTGACGCGCCAAATTAAATCTGCGTGAACAAAATTAGTAGACTTAGAGCTTAAACTGATTACGATGGTTTACACACATTTCACTTTTTGTCGAAATGATCAAAGAAAATGAAAGAACAAAAGAAGAACAAAGAGAGCGTTTTGTTGCGGAGTCCGCGTAAAAATCACAAAACACAAAGTTTGGCCTCGTTATCAAAATTTTTCTGTTTCTGAAAACAAAAAAATAGGGCCGGTTTTCTAAACTAAACCCAAACTAAAGCGATGTACTTACAGTTTCTTGCAGTCTTTGACAGCCTCGTAAAAGTTGTCATAACCCTGCTGAATAGTTTTGTTTAGTGGCAGCGGCCTGTAGCACTTATTCGTTTTCAAACTCCAGGCAGTTCTCTGGAATCCTTCTGGACACGCTGGATCTAAAAACGATTCTTTATTACAATAGAAAGAATTAACGTTCCTTTCCTAAATTAGATGGGCTTAAGCGTTCAAAAAACGAAAAACCCATTATAGGTGATTTTCAACTTTTGGGAAAAATGAGAACAGATCTTTCATATTTTCTTTCATTCTAGCCCAGACTGAGCATACGTGAAAATTATTAAAACAGTTTCAGTATTCATCACAATGAAATTTTGCGCCCGCATTTGAGTTCAACATGATAATCGATTATACTGTTACCAATTTAGACCAAAAAACCCATTGTAAAGGATTTCTTCTTTTTTCTTCTTTGCTGTAGAGCCCAAATGTTTAGACGGTGGCGTTATTCGGTACACGCCGTAACTAAGAGTGATGGATTAGGTCAACTTTTTTTGTGTCTAAGAATTGCATTATATGTTAAATTTTTATGATTGGTTAATGCTTCAATGCAGAGTTTGTCTGATCTATTTTTCTGAGATTATGAAGAGACGTTTCCTTGCAGACTCCTGGAAACGTAACTAAACGCAAGAACATGACTCGTGCCTCAGCAATTTAATCCCAGGACAATCGCCCTTATTTTCGGGATGCTAGGTTGGGACTACGGTACAGCAAACCTTTAGCTTTGCGTGTATGTGCCAACGGTTAAAAAATAGTTGACAAAGTGATCAGGTTATTAGTTTAAGTTCAAGAATGATTCTAAGATTATTGATTTTTAGGCTTTTGGCATTGGTTAAACCTTTTTAAATTTCTATACCGATTGAAAGTGTCTGGAAAATTAGGCCATATTAGTCAAAGGCCGTCTAATTGCTTGCGGGTTTTTGAAGTTTATTGAACTATTGCTTGCTTTTGGTTCATTTTAGAATGATTCATTGAAAATATTGGCAAGGCCATTTCATTTCGGTTTGGAATGATGCATTGAAATTATTTGCAAGGTCATTTTTATTCAAAACTTACGCAAATTAAGTAGGGCGAAATTGTCTGCCTTCAAATGGCAAAAATTTCTCTCGTTTAATTCTTTGATGTTTGCCGAAATCCCCTTTGAAGTAAGTTGTATTTTCATTTTGGATTTTCATTTTGGAATTTATAGAAATGGTTTTAAATTGTAGTGTTGTTAAATTGCTATGGTAGCAAAAAGTAGAGAGTGAAAATGTATGGTGCTAAGTTGTTTAGAGTTAAAAAGGGGGGAATTGAAAACACGAAATTAATTCATATCTGAAAGCACAACTGAAATTCAATCATTTTGATTTTCGTTTTTCAAATGGAAATATCATCTAATAACGAACAATTCTTCTTTTTCATACTTATATTGTTCGAAATTAATCAATGTGTTTCCGCAACGAAAGTCTAAGTTCAACCATCACTTGACACTTGATAGCCAGTCTCAGAATTCTAGAATCAGCCAATAAACTAGATTCACAATAAGTAACTGTTTTACCATTTCAAGACTTTTCTTTATTAAAAAAAGGTTTGAATAGTTTCCTTAAAAATTCGGAGTGTTTTTTAGTTTTGAATCAAATATATACTTTTAAAGTCCAGAGAAATCCACAAGAATTCATGCAGAATTCTTTCCATTATAAGCTGTTTTATTTTTAAGAAAATGAACTATAGTCAATTTGTTTTATCTTCGAAATCAAACTGAAAAATTGTGTAATCGAAATCCTTCTTGTTTTATAATATATTTCATTTATGATTCAAAAATCGCTTGAAATCGAAAAAATCTATTATAAATTGAAACATTTTTAGGTCCATTTACTCTTTGTTTTAAAATTATTTTCTCACAAAGATGTTCGGAATCTAAGCATGGTCCAATGAGGCGGATTTTTGATCATTTGATTTCTTTTTTAAACAATAAACTCAAAAATTTTCAGCATAATCTGGAAAGACCGAGTTGATTTCTCTGGATGAATTGCACAACAGTTAAGCTTAACCAGCAAATGCATTCAAAAGTCAAAAAAAATTTTGGTTCAAAGCTTGATTTTCAGAGTTTAGTTTTTTTCCACCACTGACTATCTAAGCTGAAAGTCAAACCTCCATTACAACATTCGCGAAAAAAATATCAGAGTATTTGATTTTTTTTTGTTCTAACTCAGAATTTTCGTTTTGAGGTCTTTGATTTTAAGGCCAGTTAAAGATTCAATTTTGAAGCCAAAGTTTCCACAAAACTTCAAAAAAATCTTGTTTATAATTAGTTAACAAACTTGAAACTTGAACTTTTTTTAAGCACAAGGAGCCAACCACTCTTAAAAGAAAAGTAGTTTTTCTTTGTTAGTTACCCCGCCCACGTAGATTGAAAATTAGGTGGATATTTTTTCATATTTACAAGAACCGTCATTGGATATTTGAAAAAGTCTTTCATTCTATCTAACCGAAATTCTGGATAGTAATTCGATTACGAAACAGAAAAAAACTGCATGTTAATTATGAACAATTTAACAAGCAGGAATGAACTCTCGAAAACAAACTGGTTCTTTAATTGCACAGAAGGAGGATTGAAAAAAAATTCGGAATATTCCTAATACACAGTTACTTCTATTCATTTTGTGAAGTGGCAAGGAAACTGATAAGAAAATCAATACCAAAAAAACATAAAACTTGGAAAACAAAGTGATCCAGAAGTCGAAAAAAAAATTTTTTTTTCAAAGTTTGCCGTGTACAAAGCTTTATCAATCAATCATTAGTTTTTTTTGGAAGTTTTGCAACAGTTATAAATGTTTATAATGATCAAAGTTTTCAATATATGATTTTTAATCAAATACACTTGCCACAGCTTCTTTAGAGCCCAAATTTCCCATTCTTAAATGTGTTAAGATAATATATAAACTTTCTGTGCATTGAAATTGGAAATAGAAATTCAATAAAATAAGATAGGAAATAGAAACTGTTATGTATTAAGATACTCTGTTTCAGTATCATGGCATGAAAATAGTAAGAAAAATTAATTTGACTTAATCTTAATAGATTTACCAAGTTCTTATGACTTCTTATGTAATTGTTTAAAATTTTTGGTAAATTACACACAGAGTGTAAAATTATAAATAAATGGCATCATAATTGGTATCATTTTTACAGAGTGGAACAATTTTTTTAATGATTTTGAAAGAACTGGATAATTTTTTCTCTCAAATGTTTAAAATAGGCTCAAATTCATTCTATATTGAGCCCTGAGGTGACTTACATGCTGTTCTAACTATCAATAGCGATTATCATATCAGCTAAAACAATGCTGAATCCTGGCTCAAACGTAAGGAAAACGTCCGATTTCTCGGAAAAATCGATTAAATAACCTTCATATTAGACTCGATATCTGGACTAATTCTCCACCCGTCACCTTGAATGTATACTTGATTTGCTTTCTGTCCAAGCAAATTAAAAAAAAACTAAGATCTTCAATTGAAATGATCGATTATGTTCATGGAAATTTCTTTAGACTAAAGATTAGGTCTACCTTTTCCAAAATAGGTTTGAGACTTTCGGATCATTTTACTCTGAAAGTCTTACGACAATTTGAACTCGATTGTGGCTTGCGTTGGTTTTTCCGTCAGTTATTTTCTTTGAACAAAAACAAAAGATATATTTATTGAAAAATTTTTTTTTGTACATAAGATTGTTACGTTATGTTTGCTGAAGTCTGTGATGTTTGACAAACTTGATATCTAACAAAATAGACCGTCTGGGAAGATTTAATAGGTTATCACTTAATTTTTATGTGTGCGCGTTTGTATTCTAGGTCAAACTCATTATGCAAATCTCTCGTTTCCATTCAGTGACGGCATATCAATCAAGATCGAAATTAAGATAAACAAGGAATTGGAAAATTTAGGATATCCTAAATATTTAGTGGGTGATTTCCTTTTTTTAAATGATCAAAATATTGGATAAAAGTAAATGAAATCTGTCTTGCAAAAATCTTGACAAACTAATTTTAATGTGGAAAAAATCATATGGATTTCGTCCTATTTCAGTAGCTGAAAAAACAAATACACCAATCACAACTATGTTTTACAAAATTTCATAAATATTAAATTTTCATAGATTTTATATTCTATTTGGAAATGCGCATTAATTGCAAAAAACTGTTTTTTTGACAAGAACTAATCAAAATTAAGTATTTGAAATTTATTCACAGAAAAAAGACACTCTATATTAGATTTTTAATACACAGAAAAAAAAACAGAAAAAAAAGAAAAATCATAAAAATTTAACCACTTTTTCTCTGATTTGTTCATTTTGTATCAGTGAATTTTTTTAATCTTTCTGGAATACTGCATTCCACACGACAGGAATTGTTCTTGATTTACAAAATCTACAATTGGTGTAGAAGTGAGCTAGAAGTGATGTCCAAAATCGGAACAAACCCAATGTTTTCAGCATCGTGAAAATAGTTTTCCTGATAACCCAGACTTCTCCTCCTCTACATTGACCAAGATAGACTTGCTGGGGTTTTTCCATTTGTACAAATTTGTTTGTGATGATTTTTTGAAGATTGGACTGATGTAAGTCTTAATCCTTGTAGTGCTTTTGTGACCCAGCATACATCCCAACTCTTGTTTTTTTTTCAAAATTTAATATTAAAGTAAATATTGGTTAATTGCTTGAATACACTTCTGATTAGAAGAGCAATTTGATTTGATAGAGGGAAATGAATTGATTCGACGGATGAGATAAAGTTGAAGAAGTCATTATGACTCTTCTTGATTTCCCCCTAAGAAAGTACGATGAATTATGTAAAATTTAGACAACATTTTCCAACTATGAAAATTGCGCAAGCGCTGCTTCTACTAAAGCAATCCACAATTTTCTGTAAATTCCAAATGGCAGCAACTTTTTAAACAGATTAAAATAAAGAATCAGTATTTTTTCCGTTTCCAGTGTCTTTTACGAAAATTACATGATAACCCAAGATAATTTATTCAAGATAGTAACCCATTCTACCCACAATTCTTACTGCTTTTGCTTGATTGCAATTTCCATTTGGTCTTGATAGTAACATTTCTCAGAGCTTAGATGCAAGCATGTTTATATATCAAGAAGTTGAGCTATTTACGCTTTGTACAGAGACAGATTCAAGTAAATTACTGTATAATCAAATGGAGATTTTTCAATCAGCTTAGAGGGGCAGTTGAACACAACTTACATAAAAATCAGCCTAAAAAACTTTAAAACTTTAGTATTGCAAATTAACGACTAGTTCGGAAAAAAGTGTCCATTATCTATGTTATAGTGCATCAAAGCAAACTTTTGAAAGAGTTCAAAAAATTGAAAACTCAAAAGATGAATCATTTTTTTTTGAAAATTTTTGATTGTTTTTTCAATGGTCATGTTTCGAAAAGGTTATTAAAAACATATTTTATTAAAGAAATCTCAACGTATTTTATGTGTTTCCTTTAAAGTTTGCATTAGGATCCATAGAAACTCGAAACTTTTGATCGGAAAAGTTAAAACAAAATGAGAAAAAAGAGTTTTTTTATTAAAAATTACTGATACAACTGGACGTGTACAAAGACAGAAGAAATGTGTTTATATACAATTTGATAAGTTATTCGAGTTCTTCGCATTTTCATCTCCATGTGCCAAAGCATGTTTTTTTTTCAACAGAGATTTTTTATTCTGTTGAATCAAAGAGTTTTGTTTCTACTATTTTTAATCTTGATTTGTTTCATTTTTTACAATCACGAAAAAGAAATTTTCTTGGACTGAAACAAAACTTTGGATTTTTATACAAGATGTAATGTTCAAAAATTTCTTTGAATTTATTTATTTGTAGTAAATGCTCACTTGGAAGCTAATGAAAATTTATTCCTTATCCCAGATCCGTATTTTCATCCTTTTTGTTCTCAATAGGATTCTATGAAAAACCGCGTTTCTTTCTCAATGATGTCTTAAAAATTGCTATCAGTTTTCTGTATTCTTTGATTCTTTTACCCTCGAGTTCTCAGAAAAATCTTTGATAATTTGCTCACTAGGGCGAGAGAAATTTTTAATTCGGTGATTTTGTTAGATTCAACATCATTTTTGAACTGAATGCAGTAACTCACTCGTTCTGTTACGGTTGGCTTTAATTTTGAAGTACATTTTTTGGCAATGAAAATCTCAGTATAATTGTGGCGACTTCAAATAGTCAAAGTTAATAAAATTCTAAAAACATTTTTTATATCCACCAATTTTGTACCAGGAAGAACACGTTTTTCTCTGAAATTCTGATTGGCTGAGTGGTGAGTGTTCCTAGAAATGTTTAAAATTTTTTCTCTAACGTTTTTTTTGTTTGCTTTTTAATCACTCATAGGAGATTGAACAAACATGAATTTGAAAATTTTTAAATAGGCTGTATATTTGTTTAAAATTGTAACTTTGGTGAAGTTTTAGTAACTCACTTTAGAGTTCAAAATGATTTAAATAAAGTTACGCAAATCTTCTATCAATCTTGTCGTTTAGATAAGATTATATGATTTATTTCTGTGGAAATCTAATTTGTTCAATTGTTTTAAGAATAATCCCAGTAGAACAACAACTGGCAAGACTTTTTTTTTGATTATTGAAAATTCTGAAAGCATTTATCCTCAACTTTCTTTTCTTAAGTGTAAAATCTTTTGTTTTGTGAAATGCCATTTTGATCAATTTCCATAAGAAATTGTTTCTGATAGGCATAATTCTCAATCAATCTCATCAATTAAAAAAAAGATTTAGACTTTTCAACGTAGAGGCCTGATTAATTGATGTTGTTTTCTGGATAATTCTAGTAGATTAACAACTTGTGAATTTTTTTTTTCTAGAATTTGTATATGCCCACCTTCTCTCTATTCAGAATATTCTAGAGATTTCTTTATGTGAAATGTAGTTTTTTAAACTATGTTTGATTTGACCATTTCTTAGACATAATAAGCAAAAACGTTTTATACTTATGCAAGAATGCACTAAATATTTTCTAAATAAAAACTTGCATCCGCTCAAACTATTAGCTCTACGTTTGAGAGAAATCAAAAAATTCCAACCTTGAGTTTTTATTCTGATTTGCTGTAGTTATTTGAGTGTTTTATTCAATGTTATTGGCTTTAAAAAGCCACAATATATAAAAATTTATATCAAAACACAAAAATAACCAACAAAATCTTGAAAAGTTATACACAAGGTGCAAAATCTTTTTCAAACAAGTGACAAGATGGTGAAAATGTTTTGGTTTGTTAGCCAGTAGCGAAACTCATAACAGTTTCACTCATACAAGGTAATTTTATCTAACATTAAATTTTAATGAAAATTATTAACAAGATGCAAAAACTTTTTTCAGCGTTCATAGCAACAAGCGAAAAACGTTGTGTTTTCTTCACGAACTTTCCTGAGACAATAATTTTCCTTTTTCTCAGTTTTTTTTTTTCATTTTTTGATAGGAGTTGAAAAAGTTTTTGTATTTTTTACGAAAATTTTTTAGAGTTTTGTCTAACATTTGTGCAAAAAAAAGAACAAATTTCCGAATTTCTCTTGCTTGCAATTTTTCTGCTTGATATTGTATTACCAGAGAATCTCATAATTAGAAGAAGTTTGTAAAAACAAATAAGAATTAGAAAAAAAAATGAAATCAAACAACAAACAGTTACACAAAATAGAAAACGGCTGTCGAGTAGCAGAAGACTTCTTTAGGTTATTTTTTGAGCTTGATCGCATGCATCGTTTCAATTTCTTTCTCAGTGATGGGCAGTTGCACCTGTTTATATTTGTTGAAGTTTAATCGCAACTGTATTGAAAAGAATTGGGATATCCATTCCTTCCAAAATTACACCATAAACTGTTCATCGCACTTGAATTTGTAACAAACCAGCGAAAATTCTACCATATACGGAAAATAGCTGACTTGCATTGAAAATTTGTTTCGTGTAGTAGATAGATTTTAAAGAAAAAGAAGGAGTAAAGACCGAAAATATAAATGCTCTTGAGAGAGAAGGTCATTGACAGAAGCAAGGTTGAAAATAAGTTGATTTTTAATTAAGAGTTGGGGCTACTTTCATTTCAAGTGTGGATGTTACAATCAGAATAATTGGTCTGTAGTTTTGTCCGATCAGATTTCAGTATATTTTCAAGAAATATTTCAATAAGTTCGTGTCCAATCAGAATTAAACTTCCACAATAGGGAAATTTCTCACATTGTCGCTTCCAATTATAAAACATTTATCTACGTTATTAGTTTAGGTGGTCATCTCCAAAGTTATTTACTTTATAAGCAATTGAAACGTCCAAAAAAATCTGACTGTTATACGTAATAAAAGCGTAAAGAACAAGTATCAATCTGCAAGTTCTTTCATCATTTCAATAATGTTTCTTTTGTATAATCTTTGAGAAACCGCTGAAATTCGATGAAATGATTAATTTCTCTAATTTTGACATGGAATTGATAAGACAGTTTGAAGCTGATACAGTTTTCAAAGCAAATTTCTGCAAAATTTTAACCAATTCTCATCAAATAGAATTTTGAGTTTTGAAAAAGGCTTTGACGAATTGAAGGAACGAGTTTTTTACAGAGAGTTTTCAAAAATTTAAGTTAATCAGCCGTGAGTTGAAATATTTGCTACGCAAAAATTGGATAAAAAAAGCTTTTATTGGATAAGTATCTCTGATGAGACCTTTGTTTAGTCGGATAACTCATAACAATCAGCAGAATACGAATTCCTTAAAGCAAGTCGCATACACACGCTCGTTAAAACTAGATCAAAGTCGACAAATTGTGTACCGTTTGAGAGAAATTTTTGAAGCTACTAATCATTTCAGCTTTTATTAAGGATTTTCCCACAATTTTGGATTGGGATCAGAAACAATTTCGATTGAAAATATGTCAGAGAAAAACTGATAGATGAGGCTGTATTTATAAAAATCAATTATTTTACGATATCAATACTGAGGATGAAGATTTTTCGGGCGAATTAGCTAGGAGAAGTATCAGTAACTACAGTGACACGATGAAACTTGTACGATACAACAGTAGTTATTTTCAAGTCAATTTTACCGACAACATCTTCAATTGCATCCGGCAAACTGCTAGCGATACTTTTTCCATAAAGCAGAAATCTTCAACAAACATATTTTTTGTTACAATGACTGAGTCAAACACGTTTACACCAAGTTTGTGTTCACGCTACATGTATGGTTGTTTGAAATAAAATTGGAAGGGTTCGAAAAAGAGTGAACCACGGAAGAAACAATGTTCAAAAATTTGCCATTTTTGACTTTAAAACGTCAAGCGTACCCTCCCAAAGGTTGAAACCGACAGTAACAATACCCTTAGTTGGTAAGCTTGAGCACATTTCCTTGTTAATTTTATCCAATTTGCGTGACAAACCCATTATTTTGGGTGACAAAGATTCAAAATTCCTGATTATTAAATTTTTTGCAAATTCAGGAAAAAAAGGCCAAAGAAAGGAGAAGCGATTGTATTGAGGATTAGGAAGAAACAGATTTATCCACTCACTTTCACTTTTCTCAAAAAAAATAAACTTGATTTGCAACATCAAGATTTACACCAAAAATCCGGTAGTATTGGAATTGAACAGTGGTATGTTATAAATTAAATTTCATAGAACTACTCACTTCTTAATCATTGAAAAGGAAACTGAACCTTTAGTTATCGAGAAAAAGCTTCTGGATAATCTGAAGTTTTTAAGTGGAGCTACTCTTTTTTCTTAAGCTTACAAAGCCAGTGAGATGAAGAAATACTTCCCACGAATACGGTTTAACACTCACCGCAAGCTCGATGAACAAAAACTACCTATGTATGGTGATTTTTACAGTAAAATGTAGAACAGAAACACTCTGGATAAAAATTTTGATGTTTTTCAGAGTCTTCTCTACGCTTAACTAACAGAAGAGCAAGCAATGAAAAAAAATCGGACAGGAAACCCAACCACTTACGAGACTCGAAAACCACAACAACTCAATTTTTATCCGGGAACATGAAAAATGACAAATTTTAGCAGTTTTGTACAATTGTTCCTACCCATGAATTTATGCAGTAACTGATTGAATATTATCATTGTAAAGAGATATACACGTTAAGACTTGGCTGCACGCCGAATCTAGAGAACTTTTTTTAAACACAAGTCAACCATATGTAAATTTCATCATTTCATCTCGAGTGACTTGCTGGACTTGCGATTTGACTGGTGCCCCTTCTATTGTTTTCGAAAGGAAAACAGCAGCAAACGAGGAATTCGTTCGATAATTGAACAACTCGTGTGAGTCAACCTTTGGGACTGACGCTAGTCAATTATATTCACATTCGATGTTTTGGGGCGTTTTCACAAGTTTGATTACGAGGTGAGGCAATAAGAAGAAAGCCCAAAAACTAAAGGCAAGGCGAAATTGAGTTCGTAGGATGGTTTTTGAAAGGTAATTTTTCTAAGATGGATTTTGAAGCAATGGGATATTACGTCCTTTTTTAACCAAGTGAAGAAGCTAGACCTGAAGCTGAACCAAAAATAAAAAAAATGGACGAGCCTCGAAAAAAGTACATCCGAGAAAAAAAGTACTACATAGAAGAAATGTGGGATGGTAGTAGTTGAGATCAGTAAGTAAACATCGAAGACGCAAAAATAATGTGAGAACAAACTTTTACTCAAAAGAGCTCTTTCCTCCCATTCACTATTGCAATAGAATAGAAAAGAAACAATATTCCGCTGAGTAATATGCGATCTCATTGTCCCAGATAAACTTAAAGTCAATTCTCTAACTTACCATTTTTTTTCAAAAGTATTGACATTTACCACAAACAATTTTGGGGAATAAAGGAAAAACTATGCCGAAAAAATATTTGGTTGAAAAGACGCAACGAAAGTTGATATCGAGCTTCAGTGTAACGGACGGCACACTTACAACACTTCATAGAAATTTTCAAAAACTTTCTTTCCGATAATGGAACGCAGTGTGCAAAATTGATCGATTTTCGATTTGAACAACACACACAGTATGAAGTGTTCATTAGTCTCAGGGTCTAATTTGATGCTAGGCGAGATTCCCTTATCTTGTGTAGTTGCCGAAAAAAAGTCTAGGAAATAGTTGCGATGCCTATCAAAGAAAGGGCAGAGCCAGGCATACAATGACATCATAAATCAGTGACTAAGAAACCCATCAGGCTGTCAGTAACCAGTTCTTCAAGAGATTCAAAACTGTAGCTAAGGACTTGTATGAAGTGTTGCTTGTAATTTTTTTTATCGAAATTCATACAGATTCCCTCCTTTTCGCTTGAGCAGACAAAATTTTCAAGCAGAGCAGAATGGGCTGAGAAGCGCACCAAAATTGTGGGCCTTGATACGAACTATCAAGGATATCTCGACAACAAAGGATTGTCGAGACGTTTCTAGAGCAGATTCGAAAAAAAAAGTTTTCCCATACCTGCTGCTCTAACCATAAAAAAAATGACAAGCGAGAACCAGATTTGTTCAAGCACCAAAATTGTGGGCCTTGGTAGGAAATGTTTTTTTTTGCTGTTACGATGCTAAAAAAAGAAGTATAAATTTAACAGGAAAGGACTGAATAATGGCGCATCAGTAGACTCTGGAGATGGAATGATGGCAAAGGATCGACTAGTACTGGGTGAGGCAGTAAACCTTAAGTCAATTGATGAAGGATTTCAAACTATAATTAAAACAGTTTCAAACCTTGAACCAATTCAAATGGGACTGAGCTTTTTTACTCTAAACTTTGTAAGAGTATCCTAATTGTTGTAACAGATATGTAGTAAGATTTGATATGATACAGGAAAATGATACTTTTCCTCTGTGATTAAATTTTTTCAGTAAATAATTCCTTTCAAGGCTGGGGTTCACATCTCAAACTGTTTTTGTTTTTTGATCTAAAAAAAGTTTTGAATCTTAAGGATTGCTGTATCGGCAAAAAAAAATTTAGCTTGAAAAATTTTGGAATTAAAAATTTATTAAAACCTATCATCTTACTATCTGGAACGCTGAAACCAATAAAATTATCTGAGTACTTTGGGCAACTTATTCCCTATGCTAATATAGACCTTGCTGATCGGATACTCTAAAGCTTGTGTGAAAACTCAGGGGTCGGCACCCATACCCACGATTTGGCGCAAACACGTGCTACTACTGTTTAACTATGGTATATTACTAATAAATACTACAAATACTACTACTGCTTAACAAAAGTTGATCAGTAGTATGTATTCCTTCACAATCAATTCCCGTTTATGACAAAAATAGATCAGTCGGTTTTTTGTTTGCTCATAAATTGCAAATGTATAATTCACTTCTGAAGTATCTTGTATTTTCCTGTTCCCTGTAATCAATCATGAAACACTGGGAAAGTTTTTCCGTATCTCATAACAGAGGGTGCTGACTAGATACTTTAGAGTTTTGCTAATACAGGTGGTGCAGCACCCATACTCACTGTTTGGCTCCAATAGATACTACTACACATTTTGGCTCCAACACAGATTTCGAAAACAAATTTGCGGAATCTGCTCAGATTTGTGGAATCCGCTTATATTTCGAGAAATCGGCTTGCATTTGCGAAATCCGAAACAACTAGTTATTTTCGCCCATTGAGACAGTAGGAACTTAACTAAAGTGTCGATAAGCTTTACGTTTCAGTCATTTGAGCTCGGAATCTACTGCCGTTGTCATATCATTTTACCATGTCATTGAGGACATTGGCCTGATTTATGAAAAACTTTCAAATGGCTTTACGAAATTTTGCTAACAATTTTTTCTAATAATTACAGACTCTTAAGTTAATGCTGGACATGTTTCAAAATCTTAGTTTAAGCGTCTAAAGTTTTTGCCTTGCCCGCACTGAAGTATGGATGATAATCGATTGTTTTGTCAATTTATATTCAGTATTTATAAATTTCCAAGAATAATCAATCATAATTCATCTAAAATGGATCATAATCCTAGTTTTTCAATATCAAAAAAACCCATTAAAATCGATTACAACCGATTACCATCCATTAGAAACGTAATAAAATCGTAACTTTTTTTCAATCATCATAAACCATTATAATAGATTATAAGCGATTATAGTGTTTTTTTTGAAAACTAGTTATAAATTTTGCAATTTTATAAAGTTATCTCATTTCCTGTTTCGTGCAGTTGCTACGTATTAGGTTTCAATTTTTTTTACTTTTCAAAAAAGTTTATGTAGATTGCGAGTAGACTGTGAGTAACGCAGGAATGTTGCAAATTTTGCAAATGGTTTTTCAAAAAATTGTAAAAGTAATAATCCGTTATGATTAATTATAATGGTTTTTAAATGGATTATAATCCATAATAATGGTTTTTAATGAAAAATTGTTACAAAAAAAATCGACTATACTGACAATATAAACAGTTTACTGGAAAGAGTAGATTATATTGACAACATTTTAGACAAATTTTCTTCATTATAATCGATAATTATGCATGAAACTCCGGTGCGGGCAAGCTTATAAGAAAGTCAGCTAGATGATCTTTCAGGGACAGTTCCACTAAGAACAAATTCACTCATAACAGGAGATCAAAAGTGTTATTCGAAGACATCTGAATTTTTGTCTTTCTAATTTTGTCATATTTAAAACCTGGCCCATTTATTTAAAAAGTACATCCGAGAAAAAAAGTACTACATAGAAGAAATGTGGGATGGTAGTAGTTGAGATCAGTAAGTAAACATCGAAGACGCAAAAATAATGTGAGAACAAACTTTTACTCAAAAGAGCTCTTTCCTCCCATTCACTATTGCAATAGAATAGAAAAGAAACAATATTCCGCTGAGTAATATGCGATCTCATTGTCCCAGATAAACTTAAAGTCAATTCTCTAACTTACCATTTTTTTTCAAAAAATTGTAAAAGTAATAATCCGTTATGATTAATTATAATGGTTTTTAAATGGATTATAATCCATAATAATGGTTTTTAATGAAAAATTGTTACAAAAAAAATCGACTATACTGACAATATAAACAGTTTACTGGAAAGAGTAGATTATATTGACAACATTTTAGACAAATTTTCTTCATTATAATCGATAATTATGCATGAAACTCCGGTGCGGGCAAGCTTATAAGAAAGTCAGCTAGATGATCTTTCAGGGACAGTTCCACTAAGAACAAATTCACTCATAACAGGAGATCAAAAGTGTTATTCGAAGACATCTGAATTTTTGTCTTTCTAATTTTGTCATATTTAAAACCTGGCCCAGTTATCATATCGAGTTACAAAATTTTCTTTTTAGTGAACTATGTGCTCATATTTTGCCATTGGTTTCCACAGCAGACTGAAAAAAATATGTGGCTTAATCCACAAACTGTTATTTTTGTTTGATGTTTTGGATTCTCAAAAACCGGAAGCAAAAACCCTGTATTGCTAAAAATTGCTCCAATTAAGGCGAATTTAAAGTTAATTTGAAGTTATATGTTTAAAATTTTAAACTTCAATTTAGTTCTGAACGTCTTTTACAACTTATTTGATAATTTGGTAAACTAAATTGATTAAATGGACCTTATTATTGAATATAGTAATTGTAATCGACTACAAGTATGAGCTCTCGCGTCATACTTTTTGCTTCGACTTTCGATACAAAAGTAACGGAGTATTTGTGCTCGGGGTGGGTTTTATTTTCTTCAGACAAATTTCAACTAGCCATTTTAACTAGACTTTTTAACTAGCCATTTTTGACGGAATTTTTTTTATCATTCAAAAGGTTTTGTTTTCCTGAGCTCAAATTTGAAACTTTTTACCTGTGGTCGTTTTTTGTAAAGTTACAGGGGTGTAAATGTTGCCATTTTGGCCAATTTAGGACAATTAACGCGCGATACATTTTGCGCTATTAACGCGTAAGCGGAGAGTTAATCCGTCTTAGAAATTGTTTCAAATTGGTTGAAAATAGCTTATTTGCCATAATTGATTTGTTACAAGGAGCGAAATCTATACTTTTGTGCTTTTTTGTTCCGACTTTCGATACGAAGTTAACGGAATATTTGTGCTCGGTGTGGGTTTTTTTCTTAAGACAAACTTCGACTTTTTAACTAGCCATTTTTGACGGATTTTTTTTGATATCATTCAGAAGGTATTGTTGTCCTGAGCTCAATTTTGAAATTTTTTACCTGTGTTCATTTTTTGTAAAGTTACGGGGGTTTAAATGTTGCCATTTTGGCCAATTTAGGACAATTAACGCGTGATATAATTCGCGCTATTAACGCACGTAAGCGGAGAACTAATCCGTGTTAGAAAATGTTCCAAATTGGTTGAAAATAGCTTTTTTGCCATAATTGATTTGCTACAAGTACCGAGATCTATCCTTGTACTGTATATGGCGTGTGGGGTAATGATTTTCATTAAAAAATTCAAGTTTTGGGATTTTTTTTTTCATTTTGTTCGATTTCATTTAGTTTTTCCATGTTACTACTGCTCCATTGACCTTAAGAGGCAGTCGGAACATTCAAGGCCTCGCCCTGATACGAGCAGTCTTGTTCTATTTTGGTAGCAATTGATGCAAAAGATATCAAACTTTGCTGAAAACGGAACTTGTAAACTTTTCTTACATTCACACGTCCAAAATCGATAGGGTCTGTCATCATTCAACTTATATTTGCGACACTCCACAGTTTTCATTCCCTGTTTCAAAGAATACGCTGCACATCTGTGATCTCGCGAGGGTTCGTTTTTGCCCCATAGGCTAGGCGGCATAATTATCGACTTATTGTCGAAACTTCTATATCCCAATTTGAGGTCTTCAATTGTAGCAACTTTCATAGCTTCGTCTGAAAGTTGCTGCTCATATCCAACTAAGATATCTATAAACAAAAAGTGAGCTCTAAGTTGCTATAAAAACTCACTCAAAGTTATGAAAAAAGTGAGCTGAAAAAGAAAGCTCTTTCGACCGTATGGGTCGACCGTTATCCTCTCTGATATATATGTGGTCAAAAGGCGGCTGTTATTTTTAAGAGTCGATCAAAGTCTAATTTGGCCGATCACGCTCGTGTTTTGTCGAGTTAAATTGACTTGGCTCAAATCTGGTAGACTTGAGTTCATTATGCCCGAACCTTACTCAAGTTTAGTCTATCAAGGTTATTGCAGCGACAAACGGTTGATCAATAAGGAGTGAATTAATGAGATTTGAGTGATAATTCCAGTAGCAAATCAGATCAAATATATATGGTAAATCACCCGCACAAAGTTGCTCGGACCAATGACTAAAGGTCATGTTTCACCAGCTAATTTTAACAAAAATCGGGAAGTGATCTTTCAGTTTGAACTGAATAAGAAAGATCAATTCCAGTTCAGTTAAGAAAAATCACCAATACCCCGCCTTTCAAATTAGGTGGTTCCTTGTAGAATGTCTCGGAAAATTGCAGTTTTGCACTTTCCCAAGTTTTTCGTCAATGCGTCTGCAGGCATGTTTGCTGTTGGTAAAAAGGTTAATGTCACCTTCTTCTGTTCAACTAACTCTCGAAGGAAGTGTAGTTTTATGGCAAAATGCTTCGTCTTGCCGTGGTTCATTGAGTGTTTACTAAGGGCAATACAAGCTTGGTTATCAACGAAAACTTCTAAAAGCCTATTACAAAATATGCCTAAGTCGCTAAGTATGCCCTGTAAATGAATTCCTTCCTTTACTGTTTCGACCACAGCATTGTGTTCTGCTTCGGCTTTTGAAGTTGATACACAACGCTGAAGTCTGCTAGACCAACTGATTACCCCTGAGTTGTCACTGAGTTTAACACAATATCATGAGGTAAATCTCCTATTGTCTATTTTTCCAGCCCAGTCCGCATCCGAATAGCTAACAAGATTCAAGGCCTTATCCCTCCTGTATACTAAAGGTAAACTTTTCGTTCCTAGCAGATATCTAAGACATTTTTTTCCGGCTCTCCAATGCTTTTCACCTGGGTTTTTCACAAAAGAACTTAGAAGATTTGCTGCAAAGCAAATGTCGGGTCTACTTGATAAAGCTAGGTAATTTAGACAACCAATAAGTCTTCGATAGTCACATTTTTTCATAATTTCTTGTTCTATGCTACCTTCTAAAGGACAATCTTCTTTTGTCAATTTTTCGTTTCCACCAATAGGGGTAGTTATCGGCTTTGCTTCGGTCATCCTAAATCTTGATATCAATTTTTCAATATATTTCTCCTGGCTTATCCTAATTTCGTTTCCTGAGTAATCAATTTTCATTCCTAAGAACCATTTAAGATCACTTATCTCGCTTATCTCAAATTATTCAGAGATATTGCTTTCAAACCAGCTACACAAATTTTTGTCTGCTCCACAAACCACTATATCATCGACCCACAAGCAAAGTAAACGTTCTATCTCCCCTCAATCCTCCTAACAAACAAGCACTCATCATAAACTGAATTTTCGAAACCTAAATCCTCAAGATAGCTTTTTAGAGTCCTATGCCAGTTTCTACCGGACTGCTTCAGTCCATAAAGACTTTTCTTCAGAAGACAAACTAAAGGTTTTCCTTCTTCATCAAACTTCTCGAACCCTTCAGGTTGCTTCATAAGAATTTCTTCATCTAGTTTGGCATACAAATATGCAGTTTTAACGTCTAACTGTCTCAACTGATACCTATTTTGAACTGCTAAGCTCAGGACTAATCTTATGGTCGACATCTTGGCTGTAGGCGTATACGTTTCGTGACAATCCCTTCCCTCAACTTGGCTAAAACCTTTAGCAACAAACCTAGCCTTAAACCTGGAAACTTCACCATTAGGTCCGTACTTCAAAGCAAAATGCCATCTGCTGCCTATAGGCTTCTCTCCTCTATTTCTAACTAGTTCCCAAACTTTGTTTTCCTCTAATGAATCAAACTCTTTTTTCATTGCTTCTTGCCAGTCAGGGTCTGCTAAAGCTTCCTTAGCAGTTTTTGGTATATTTTCGAGAACTTGTCCACAAAATACTACATCACCTACTCTTTCTCCTTCGTCACTTTCTATCTTTTTTTCAAAGTAGAACTTAGATTAGTCAAAACTAACGTTTCTAGACTTTTGCACTTTGAGTTTTCCTTCACTCTCAATTCCTATCAGATGAGCTTTACTATTTTCCGATGTCCCCAGAAAAATTCTCCTTCTAGAGTTTTTGTCTAGTTTTTTCCGAAACTGTTTTTCCACGTAACTATACGCTACACACCCAAAAGTTTTCACAAAATTAAGGTTGAGTTTTTCTCCATACATTGACTCGTAGGGTGTATTGCCTATAGCAGAATGAAAGAACATATTTTTGAGATAAGTAGCCATATTAGGAGCATAAGGCCAATAAGTTTTCGATAAATTCGCATCAAAAATCATGTAGCGAGCCATTGCCCACAACCTTTCTATCTTTCCGTTCTCTTGAGGGATACAAGGAGCCGATGTTTCCATCCTTATTTTTTGTTTCCTACAAACTCGCATAAAATCTTGACCAATGTACTCTCCTGCGCCGTCTGAAACTAAAGTCGGAGGGACTCCTATGTCTGCAATGAACCTTTCCAATTTTTCTGTTGCCTCATCTCTCGTCTTCATGAAATAAATTTTCAGATATCTAGAAAAACTGTCCACAAAACCTATAGCATATCTATGTCCATCCTCAGCTAGCGGGTCGATAGGACCTAAAATATCTGTGCGAACAAAATCTAGTGTCCTGGTTGCCCTGGTATAAGAATTTTTCGGGACTGGCTTTTTTTTGCTTTATTCAACTCACAAGTTTCATAATTCTCAATTTTAAAATCACTAATCTTCATGCCTTCAACATGTTGCTACAAAAGACTTAAATCTTTGTAGTTTTAATGACCTATCCTGCAATGCCACTGTTTCAATGTACTTACTACATAACACTAGTTTTTTCCTACAAAATTGTCCCATAAAAAAGACCGCTTTCCTCTCTTAATGGGTAAACTGATCCATTTCCCTGGCGAACAAACGAGCTCGCGCCAAAAACAACTTCTGCTCCTGCTTTCTGCATTTTTGATACACTCAGCAAACTTCTTGAGTTTTCAGGAACGTACAAAGTATCCTTCAGCTCAATCATCTTAAACTCGCCTTTCTCATTTTTTACTCTGAATCTAACTTCACCTTTCCCTAAAATTTTTGATTCAGAGAAATTTGCATTGCTAACCGATCCTTTGAAGTTCTCATCTAAACTAACAAACATGTTTCGATCCTTAATCATTTTACTGGTAGCTCCAGAGTCTACAACTAAGTCCTCGCCCGGAGACACTCCACTCAGGAAACTAAAATGAGCCTCTGTTTCAGCTACTAGGTTCTGCTGTTCTCGTTTCGTCTTACTAATTAACTTTTTCTTTGCTTGGCAATATTTTGCAATATGTCCAAACTCCTTGCACTCATAGCACTGAATTTTTCGAGCTCTATCTTCACTATCTCGTCTGCTGCTTAAGTTTTCTCTGCACTGCTTCGACACATGTCCTCTTTTATGACACTTGAAACAAACTCTGTTCTCGCTATTAAAAGCATGCTCTTTTTCGATTACTTGTCTCTCGCTATCAAAATTCACTAAATCTCTTTTCAACGCATCTAAACTTTTATCATCTCTCTTAAACTTAGGTACAGTAGAAAAAGTTTCAAATTGTTTTGGAAGTCCTTTCAAAATGATTGAAATTAACCTTTTTTCACTCACTCCTTCGTTCACTTGTTCTAAGTTATACTGAATCTCCTCTGCTCTAGTCAAAAAATCTATCACTGTTTCATTGCTATTCTTTTTCAAAGTTGTAAGTTCGGAGATTAATTTTTGCAGCATGAGTCTTTCAAATTTTTTAAACCTTTTCCGTAAAACATCCCAAGCTTTGCTACCATTGCCTTTATAAGGTCTTAAAAACAAAACTGATTTCTTATCTAGAGCCTGCTCAAGTTCGTACCAGATATGCAACTGTTTTTCTTCAAAAATCCTTTTTCCTTTATCTATCGCAGCTTGTTTTTGATCACTGCTTGCATTCGGTCTTAAACTTGGCATAAAGTTTCTATTAACAACTGTCTCATCTAAAATCTTGTTTAACTTCAAGTGAAAAATTCGTGCCTCAAATTGCTCTTCAAAGTAGGAAAAATCTTCTTCTTTTGCCGAAAAAACTATCCTATCAGTTTTCGAAATTTCTTTCCTAATCCAAGTTCTTATTTTTGACTTAATTCTCACACACAAAAAAATAAGCTCCAGTCCAAAACTCAAAAAATTAAGTATTGCCCTAGGTAAAGCTCAATGACCCCGTTTTCTCTTATATCAAAATCATATTCTATAAACATCGATATCGCCCGCTTATATAACTATGCAAGTATATTTGATAACCTAAATCTGATTTGGAACCTAACGGAGTGCGTACTGAATAACACATCAGCGACATAGCAAAGCTAAGGTCCCTCCTCAGATTTCATACTAGGTAATATATATGTTAGCAAAATAGAAATTCGTTTTTTTATTCTGGGGGTATCAGTTTCTTTTTCTTTTAATTGCAATTTATTTTTTGGATTGATTTTGTGTCGGATTCGAGCAACCGCGTACGAACGAATTTATCCTTCCGCAAAAATTGAGTATAAATCAGCAACTTTTACAAATAAAACATGTAATTTATCAGTTTGTTTCAGTTTTATTTCACTATCAATAGTGTAGTGCTTCTTCCACTGCTGTGCTCACTCAGTGCCCCTTCGTGCAGCTTTTGACCGTCTTCTCTTCTTCTCTGTTGTGTTTCCTTGCTTCTATCGTCAGAGTTGTCTATCTCTACAAGTTGTGTTGCCCTTCTTCTATATTTGCACTTCTCTGTCTGATCAATCGTCTATCTCCAAGTAGTTTTGGCCTGCTTCTCTCGCAGTTGTCTAACTGATCAGTTGTATATTTCAAGTTGTGATTTTCACTGTCACAACTCCACTGCAAATCTCAGCTTTTTTCCTTATTCGCTTGAATAAACAGTCAATCTTGACTCCTGACTTCTCACTCGTGATTGAGCATCTGGGCCCATAACCTATCAAGGTTATTGCAGCGACAAACGGTTGATTAACAAGGAATGAATTAATGAGGTTTGAGTGATAATTCCAGTAGCAAATCAGATCAAATATATATGGTAAATCACCCGCACAAAGTTGCTCGGACCAATGACTAAAGGTCATGTTTGACCAGCTAATTTTAACAAAAATCGGGAAGTGATCTTTCAGTTTGAGCTGAATAAGAAAGATCAATTCCAGTTCAGTTAGGAAAAATCACCAATATAGTCGACCCTGGTCAACCTTGGTTACATTTGCTTTATTTTGTTTTTCGATTCAAGAACTCGGATTCTCATCAAGTCATGATAAAGTGAGTTTTGGGCGACCCTGGGCATTTCTGATTGTCCTTACAAAAAAAGACACCCAATCTTAGACCAGAAAGACAAAACAGTTCGGTGAATGTCGAAAAAAAATCAGTTTCACTATTTTGAAGTTATTTGCTTTTTACATCAAATACTCAGAGAAAGACCTCAGTAATTCGAAAAATTGGCAAAAAGTTACACCATTTGAAAACATTAGGAGGCCAAACTGTGCATTTTGTGCATTGTAGGCGGATTCCGCTAAAAGGACGCTCCCTTTGTTCTTCTTTTGCTCATTATTTTCCTTTGATCGTTTCGACAAAGTTTTAACATGTTTAAAGAATTGTCTCTGGAATCCAGCAACATACAGACACAGATCTGTGTGCCTAACCAGTGCACAGTTTGGCTTTACTTTACATATTTTTTAATGCCTTGAAGGCTTAGAGCTCCTAAGCTTCCAGCCACTCATGTTTTATAGGAGAAAAAAGAGTGGTATATTATGACTAATCTCAAAATTTGGAACATTTCTTTTGGCTCCAAGCACAAAATTTGCCGCGCTATATTGAGGATTTTTTTCTAGTCTTGTTTTTTTTTAATCGATGGCCTTTCAGTTTGCAAGCTTTGATTGGTTGCTACATACCTGTAAGCTCAGTTTCTTTTGATTATGTTAAGAAAAAGTGAACATAGTTATTTGCTTTATTTTATAATTTCAAGGTACAGTAAATTTTTCATCTTACAGAGTTAATCAGAAGCATGCTAATTTATAGCATGCCATCGTTTGGCTGGTCTTGAATTTTCCGGCTCATTTTTACGTTCATCTGCTTCTCGAGATTCAGTAACAAGGTATGAACCTTTAACCTTCTACTCTCATTCAGAATCAACTTGCTCGCTCAGCCGGTCCAAGCCTACTAATCTCTTTTCAAGCTCAGCGACAGGCTGTTGACGCTGAAGAAAAAATCCGCGACCAGAGTATGTAAGTACGCGCTGACATTGTATCCACACTGCGGCTCGGAAGTTTCCTGCAGTTCTGCCGTAAAGTTAAAAGTCAGTGGCTGCGACCCTATAATCTAAGCTGCGCCCATTCTCGAAAGAACATAATTTTCCGCAAAATTTTCAGCACAAACGCAGTCGTTTTCAATTTTTATTTATGTATATAACGCTTGTTGCCAATTGAACTGTGGCTGATTCGATTTGTTACTACTGTTTCCAAGTTAAGTTTTCTAGATCTTATCCAATTATTGATTGAGCGAGTAACAAATACAGCGCATGTGAGCAGCTCGTTATAGTTTTTGTGGTTAAACTTTAAGCATCACATTGGCTGGTTGCTTCATAGAAGGTAAACACAAAACGGTTGATTTACAAAACATTAGTTTCTATTTCAGCACAAAGTTTGAAAGAAAACAAATTTTAATTGTGATTTTTGCTACAAACAATGGTCTTAATGGTGTAGAAAAACCAAAGTTTAGTTTTCATTCCTTTTATTTCATTATAAAAAACGATTAATTGATTGCAAAAGCTGAAAAACCCACTGCAATTTTTTTCTAGGGTTTGCGTGTCAGCCCTACAAACTCCTTAATGCTTTCTTTAAAAAATATATCTCTGAATTTCAATGTCAAGCGTTTTTGGCAATCTAGAGGGCATTAACGGACAGAAGATTATAAAAATTAAATTGTTATCGCAGATCAGCGTTTTTGACAACATCCTTATATAATTAGTTGCTGCTGACTTCAATCATTTTCCAGTTCCAAGCGTTATCTATTATTAAGCATTTATACTTGATTGGGGGGAAGTTTTTTTTGTGTTTCAATCCTGTAGCTTTCTGACAGAATAGTTAAAATCATAGTTTTGGAGGTAGTGAGCAAACGAATGATAGTATTTATGTACGCCTCAATTTGCTGCATTGTGAGCCACATAGTTCTTTTATTTTCAGAGTTTATAAATTAGCCAAGTGAGTAATGCTACACGACACAAATGTTTGTTTCTGACCTGTGTTGAGTAATGTATGACAACGAAGTGACATACGGGAGCTCCAAGGTCAGCTGCTTGTAATACAAAACAAGTTACACTTATCTGTTTTGGCGTTGCAACTTTGGCATGATTATCAGAAAAGGGCACGTTTATTGATTGTAATCACAAACACACTTGTAGATAACTTCGCCGTAAGCAACTTTTGAGGCTTCGTTAAGGGCAGGTAATTGATAATTCGGCTTTACATTGAAACCTCCTAATTTTCGAAGGAGGTTGAAGCTAGATACAGTTCAATCCAAACTCGTTTCTCATGGCGTTTGTGATTTGAAAGAAGGTCATCCCATGCAAGGACATCTTTTCAAACATCTTTAAGGATAACCTTCAAGATATCAGCGATGGGGCGATGATGCGCAGAGGGTTGGGTAAACACGCGATCAATGACAAGAGCTTCCGTATAGTCTAGCTATTTCCAGCATAGGCAACTTCGACCAGTTTTGGTGCTTGAAGACGTCTTTGTTTTATCCAACTTAACAAAAATTACACGATGGTTCGATTCAGCTGTGTCCCACTGGTCGACTATATCAGTTATGTCAGTCGATAAGGTAAAAAAAACTTCGTCAGAGCAAACTCACGATTATATGTGTATGTTTAGGACACTGAGACTACTTGATTTCATTTTTCATTCCTAATCCAGTTAGTTGCTTCTTTGCTTTATCGGTGCGAAGTCATTAGATGTTTGATGTATAAAGTCTGTTGATGGCAAGCACCCCACTCCGAACATCAGCCGTGTGTAATAATTTTGATTTTTGTTGGTTGTTGTTATCCACAGAAAATGGAGGGCTGATTCATTCTTGTTCCATATGCAAACTGCATGAGCATGGTTTCTGTTGTTACCTTTGTTGGAAAGATCAGGTCCCGTTAGCAGATTTTTGTTGAAAGAGTTTATTCTGACTTTTGAGGCTGAAGTTAGGCAGTTTTTTGAAATTTCTCTTTTTTTATTGCGTTTAAGATGGGCTGAGAGTGAATGTAACATGGTCGTTTTGGTTTTGAATCTATGAAAACGACGCTTTGATCTGAATTTCTGAATGTTAAACTTTGGGGTCTTTGATACATCTCTGGAGGAATTGAGTCATTTTTCAATTGTTTTTAGAGCCTCAAAATTGTGCGTTATGTGCATTTTAGTTGTTAGATCATTTAAATAATCCTTCCAAAAAAGACGAATTGCTTAATGATCACCTTTATCGTATAATTCCATGGAAAGTTTTGTAGGCCTGTTTCAATTAACAGACGAAAAACTAGAGTCTAGCTTTCGGTGCCTGTTGAAGACCAATTACTTGTTACAAAGTCCGTGAATGGTGTCTCGTCATTCATAGATGCTAAGAGCATTTCTCTGTCGAACTCTTTGTAGCTATGCAAAAGAATTTTGTTTTTAGTTTCGTCGTTATCACACTGTCATTGCTTCTTGATTGATCAGGTACGAGTCCAACTTGAGAGGAAGGTTTTTTCAAAAAGTGTACTTTAAAGGACACAAAAAGTACTGCATTGTGTCAATGCAAGAAAACTTGAATTATGTTGCTTTTTAACTGCACAGAAAATTATTTCAAAACACAGATTTGGTTGAGTTCTGTATTAGAAGAGTAATTGAAAGGCCAGTTTTCATTGAAATAAACTTAGAGTAAAAGGAACATTTGCTGCTGTTGCAATGCTATTGGTCAAAATGAACAGATTCGCGTTCAATGATTATTCCCCGCAAACTGTTGCTTCAGAATAAGTTTTTTGTTTTCTCGGAGACCCTAATTTTTCGGCTTCTATGTTTGGTGCATATGACATGCTGCTGCAGTTTTCATAAGTAGTAACAGTTGGGACCAAACAGTTTGATTGGCATCACAGACAGTTGATTTCCTAATTTTAGGGACACGCAGTTGCACATGTTGTAGGGGATTGTGTTTTCATACAAGCATTGTCCAGTGATTCACAAAGCAGGGTTTAGGTTTTGATGGCGTTATTTTCTTGTGCTCGATCGAAGCTGTGATCCTGAAGCGACGATCCATGTTTGTAAGTGCAAGGTCGGTAATAAGCGGTCAAGCATACTGGTCGGTAATAAGCGGTCAAGCATACTGGTTGGTAATAAGTGGACAAGAAAATTATAGAAAAAATTTTTTTCTTCACTTTTTATTCATTGATTTGCTAAATTTTTTAGAATTTTGGGGTTTTCAGTTTTAATGAACTGGCTGATCCAGAAAACATTGCTTAAGGTTGCCTCTTGAAAATTGTTGTATTGAGCGTTAGTTTTAGTTGAACCTGGTACTGCTATTTTGGCTTTCCTGACTAAAGTCTTATGTTTTCGGTTTTTAGACTGACGATAAACTTGAATTTTCGATCACGATTTTCATAAGTTGCGTGGAGATTGCTCCATTAGTTTGTTCAAGGATTAACAGTTTTTTAATACCAACAATTAAGATATCAGAGTGCAGAAAAAATTTTTAAGCAAAGCTCTTGAAAGCAAAAAAAAACTCTTTCGTGATGATTTCCCAACAACTTTAACAAAACTTTCATAGCAGGCAATAGGATTAAATGTTGATGCATTAAGTAAATAACTGCCTCGGTACACTTCCAGTAACTTTATAAGTAAACTACACAGATTTGATTGGTTAAAGGCTGCGCAAGAAACTTAACTTTGTTTTAAATTACTATCAAAACATTGAAAATATCAAAAAACCTACAACTTGTTCTGAAGTTGAGGTGTTCAAACACACTCTTAGCATGCTACTTCAAAAAGAAAAAAAAATGAGCCAGAAAAAATTGTTGATCATTCTTTCTTACTCTTTTTCCGTTTTGATTTGATCATATATGCTTTTGAAATATTATTCACATTAAAGTAAGCAAAAACCTTTGCTGATATTTTCAAAATTTTTGTTTTGGCTCGACCGAATACAGTTATGGGCTTTTTTCAGATTCTCACCTCCTCGTGAAGTTACGGTAAAAATTTGTTTCAAAATTGTTCATAGGCTGATTTTTTGTGCAGAAATCTTGTTTACCCATTTTATGACAGTTTAGAAAGATCAGAAATAGTTTTAAATAAAGGAATTTCAGAAAAAAATCATGGATGCACTAGAAAAAAGCCCAGTATTTTTTTTTGCCCATAACCGACTATTTAGTTTCATTAAGGCCTGTCAAGTCTTGAGTAGCCGTAGCCAAGTAAAACGAACCCTCATTTGTCCAAAAGGTTGAGTGTAATACTTTAGTTTCCCAAAACATGTGGTCCAAATCACCGCGTCTCCAAGGCTCCCAAACTCTTGAGAAGCTCTTTGAGGGCCTAAAGATTATAAGTGGTGATGATAAATTGATCAATGCTGTTGAAAAATCAATAAACTTCTAACTGGTACAGAGCCTACTTGTTTGATGTTTTTCACGCCTCAAGAAAAGTTATACATATACGTGTCCAAATTCATCTTGCTTAGCAAAAACTATAATATTTTTCTACGATCATCGTTTCCACATATTTTCAAAATTTTGTCTGTTTTTTTTCTATCTATTAAACTTTTTGTCAAAGAATGTTCCATAAACTAAAACAAGTCTATAAATTTCTTCACTTTTTTCAGCTCAGTGAATTGCAGTATTTTATTTTAACTAGTGTAATTGATATAACTATTCCTGATGTTATGACCTTGAAATTTTCACTCTATCCGGCGGAGAGAATATTTTCTCTGTTTTTAATATTTTTAACTTCGATATTAGATCTTTTCTTACTTTTAACTTTTATCTGTACATCAGCAGAACACACTACATGTAACAATCAATAATTTTATCATGGCTCAGTCAGACAGTGAAGAATCTAACATGAGAGGTATATCTCCAGTTCGGCAAAATCATATTTTTTGGACCCACTAATTCCATAGGAAGAGTGGAGCGATTTTTTTCACCTCGATGTGTTCGCGAAAAAGAACATAGATATAGAAAAACTACTTAATCCCATAGAAAGACACCATCCACAACAGCCATTATTGACGAATCCACCAGATAACGGAACATAAATCGAAGAAACATCACTCCTACACCGAAATGCCCGAGGCTAAAAATGATTACACGACCTTAATCTCTTCGTTAAAGGCAGGAAACAAAGCAATTAAACAGCATCAGAGTCAACGATGCTGACAAGAAACTTCGGTCATACATCTATTCAGACCTCGGAAACAAAAGTAAAAATCCTTCAAAATTTGCTCAAAGAGTTCTAGGACAGTTTGTCTATAGCAGTCGTGAGAAAACCAAAAATCAAGTTCGAATGAAAAATATGGGTGTAAAAAAACAAAAGGAAAGGGAATCTCTAGATCAGTTTTGGGCAGCCTCTGTTGAAATGGCAAAGAAATGAGACATATTCACTGGAGAAGATGAATGGATAAGAGACATTTTTAAAAACAACCTGAAGAACTCGAGAAAAATTACACACCGAAACACATCCCCTATTATAAGCACTAAATATAGCAGTAATTGACAAAAAAAGGGATCGCAAACCACATGAAGAAGACGAGAAAATTAATTTCGGATCGTCTGTCCATATAACTCTTAATCATTTTGTTGTCAAAAGTCAACCAATTCCAAACATCGAGCGGATCAATACTTGTTTGAAATGCGGCGATACTTTTTCTAAAGAAAATTAAGCAGTGTTCTAGGCAAAAGACACAACATGTACATCAAATGAAAACCAATGACACTTTACTAAAATTTGGAAACCTCAGCTTAAATACATAAAGCAGACTGCCAAAACATACAGAATATAGATTATAACTATCCGTTGGATCGACTAGATGTTAACAATGACCGTGTAGGTAGAGATTGTTGTAGAGTGATCAACGCCTATTCAGAATCCGGAGAGCGATAAAGATGATTGTTGTATGTTAAGTATAACTACTATATACGTTGACAAATGAAAAGAACTCAAAAAGTGTTACATATCGGCCTCGGAAATGAAAATCAAGTTTTTCTAAACATACAAGCAGACTCTGCCAGAACTGGTAGCTCCCTCAAAAAAAAGGTCTTAAATTTTCGAAGTTATGCGATCCGTACCTAATTGATCAACAAAGGATCAACCGACAAAAGACCTGTATTGCGGATTTACTGACAATGATATAAACATCACCAGAAAGCTTTGTATTGCAATAGTCTCAAACAGATGGTTATCTTCCTAACAAGAGGCCAGGAGTGAAACTTTCTTGGCAATGAAACCCTGCCAAAATTGGAAATAGAAGTCTACCAGACAAGGAAGATTGGTAAGTTTCAAAAATTATCTTCTACCGCTGAGATAAAATGAGATAGAAAACATAACATCGATTTTTCAGCAGTTATTCATTCACAGGGTGGCATCATATCGATTTTAGACAAATATAAACATGCCTTTAAATGGCCTAAAGGTCATTTAACCAAATAGAATAGAATGGCTGGCATTCAAAACCTCTGAATCAGGAATCGCTCCGTCGATGAAAAAACTGAGGTCAACAAAGAATTTTCCATCAGAGAAAAAAAAACAAGCAGTTAAGATCAATCTTCGGTTCAACAAACCAATACATCAAGTTCGTTTTAAAACTAGCTATCCTGGGAAGTCCTTTAAGAACTTTGCTAAATAAGAAATCGATTTTTCATTGGAACGAATACATAACAGTAGTCTTTGAGAAGATCAGAGAAGGAATCGTGAGATCACCTCGCGGTTAAGCGTAGCACTAGAGTAAAAACGGATGCGTGACATAACTCGGAGCCTCCTTGGAGCACCTCTGCTAAAGTGACTGGAAAACAGTTTCTTTCGCTTAAAGATTTTAAAATTTTCATAAATCAAAATATTCAACATGAATCAAATTTTTTTTTTTTCAAAATTCTTAATCGGAGCTCAAATAATTACCCTCCAGATTCTAAACCTGTGAACAATATAAATATGTCAAGTTTCCAGTTTTTAATTTTTCCGTGTAGTTCCGTTATCCATGTTTCAGTCGAGTTTCAGTCAATAATTGTTCGAAATGCGGCGATACTTTTTCTAAAGAAAATTAAGCAGTGTTCTAGGCAAAAGACACAACATGTACATCAAATAAAAACCAATGACACCCCTCTAGAATTTGGAAACCTCAGCGTAAATACGTAAAGCAGACTGCCAAAACATACAGAATATAGATTGTAACTATCCGTTGGATCGACTGGATGTTAACAATGACCTTGTAAGTAGAGATTGTTGTAGAGTGATCAACGCCTATTCAGAATCCGGAGAGCGATAAAGATGATTGTTGTATGTTAAGTATAACTAATATATACGTTGATAAATGAAAAGAACTCAAAAACTGTTACATATCGGCCTCGGAAGTGAAAATCAAACTTTTCTAAACATACAAGCAGACTCTGCCAGAACTGGTAGCTCCCTCAAAAAAAGGTCTTAAATTTTCGAAGTTATGCGATCCGTACCTAATTGATCAACCAAAGGATCAACCGACAAAAGACCTGTATTGCGGATTCACTGACAATGATATAAACATCACCAGAAAGCTTTGTATTGCAATAGTCTCAAACAAATGGTTATCTTCCTAACAAGAGGCCAGGAGTAAAACTTTCTTGGCAATGAAACCCTGCCAAAATTGGAAATAGAAGTCTACCAAACAAGGAAGATTGGTAAGTTTCAAAAATTATCTTCTACCGCTGAGATAAAATGAGATAGAAAACATAACATAGATTTTTCAGCAGTTATTCATTCACAGGGTGGCATCCTATCGATTTTAGACAAATATAAATATGCCTTTAAATGGCCTAAAGGTCATTTAACCAAATAGAATAGAATGGCTGGCATTCAAAACCTCTGAATCAGGAATCTCTCCGTCGATGAAAAAACTGAAGTCAACAAAGAATTTTCCATCAGAGAAAAAAAACAAGCAGTTAAGATCAATCTTCGGCTCAACAAACCAATACATCAAGTTCGTTTTAAAACTAGCTATCCTGGGAAATCCTTTAAGAACTTTGCTAAATAAGAAATCGATTTTTCATTGGAACGAATACATAACAGTAGTCTTTGAGAAGATCAGAGAAGGAATCGTGAGATCAACTCGCGGTTAAGCGTAACACTAGAGTAAAAACGGATGCGTGACATAACTCGGAGCCTCCTTGGAGCACCTCTGCTGAAGTGACTGGAAAACAGTTTCTTTCGCTTAAATATTTTAAAATTTTCATAAATCAAAATATTCAACATGAATCAAACTTTTTTTCAAAATTCTTAATCGGAGCTCAAATAATTACCCTCCAGATTCTAAACCTGTGAACAATATAAATATGTCAAGTTACCAGTTTTTAATTTTTCCGTGTAGTTCCGTTATCCATGTTTCAGTCGAGTTTCAGTCAATACTTGTTTGAAATGCGGCGATACTTTTTCTAAAGAAAATTAAGCAGTGTTCTAGGCAAAAGACACAACATGTACATAAAATGAAAACCAATGACACCTTACTAGAATTTGGAAACCTCAGCGTAAATACGTAAAGCAGACTGCCAAAACATACAGAATATAGATTGTAACTATCCGTTGGATCGACTGGTTGTTAACAATGACCGTGTAAGTAGAGATTGTTGTAGAGTGATCAACGCCTATTCAGAATCCGGAGAGCGATAAAGATGATTGTTGTATGTTAAGTATAACTAATATATACGTTGATAAATGAAAAGAACTCAAAAACTGTTACATATCGGCCTCGGAAATGAAAATCAAACTTTTCTAAACATACAAGCAGACTCTGCCAGAACTGGTAGCTCCCTCAAAAAAAAGGTCTTAAATTTTCGAAGTTATGCGATCCGTACCTAATTGATCAACCAAAGGATCAACCGACAAAAGACCTGTATTGGGGATTCACTGACAATGATATAAACATCACCAGAAAGCTTTGTATTGCAATAGTCTCAAACAGATGGTTATCTTCCTAACAAGAGGCCAGGAGTAAAACTTCAATGAAACCCTGCCAAAATTGGAAATAGAAGTCTACCAGACAAGGAAGATTGGTAAGTTTCAAAAATTATCTTCTACCGCTGAGATAAAATGAGATAGAAAAACATAACATCGATTTTTCAGCAGTTATTCATTCACAGGGTGGCATCCTATCGATTTTAGACAAACATAAATATGCCTTTAAATGGCCTAAAGGTCATTTAACCAAATAGAATAGAATGGCTGGCATTCAAAACCTCTGAATCAGGAATCTCTCCGTCGATGAAAAAACTGAAGTCAACAAAGAATTTTCCATCAGAGAAAAAAAACAAGCAGTTAAGATCAATCTTCGGCTCAACAAACCAATACATCAAGTTCGTTTTAAAACTAGCTATCCTGGGAAATCCTTTAAGAACTTTGCCAAATAAGAAATCGATTTTTCATTGGAACGAATACATAACAGTAGTCTTTGAGAAGATCAGAGAAGGAATCGTGAGATCAACTCGCGGTTAAGCGTAACACTAGAGTAAAACGGATGCGTGACATAACTCGGAGCCTCCTTGGAGCACCTCTGCTGAAGTGACTGGAAAACAGTTTCTTTCGCTTAAAGGTTTTAAAATTTTCATAAATCAAAATATTCAACATGAATCAAACTTTTTTTTCAAAATTCTTAATCGGAGCTCAAATATTTACCCTCCAGATTCTAAACCTGTGAACAATATAAATATGTCAAGTTACCAGTTTTTAATTTTTCCGTGTAGTTCCGTTATCCATGTTTCAGTCGAGTTTCAGTCAATACTTGTTTGAAATGCGGCGATACTTTTTCTAAAGAAAATTAAGCAGTGTTCTAGGCAAAAGACACAACATGTACATCAAATGAAAACCAATGACACCTTACTAGAATTTGGAAACCTCAGCGTAAATACGTAAAGCAGACTGCCAAAACATACAAAATATAGATTGTAACTATCCGTTGGATCGACTGGATGTTAACAATGACCGTGTAAGTAGAGATTGTTGTAGAGTGATCAACGCCTATTCAGAATCCGGAGAGCGATAAAGATGATTGTTGTATGTTAAATATAACTAATATATACGTTGACAAATGAAAAGAACTCAAAAACTGTTACATATCAGCCTCGGAAATGAAAATCAAATTTTTCTAAACATACAAGCAGACTCTGCCAGAACTGGTAGCTCCCTCAAAAAAAAGGTCTCAAATTTTCGAAGTTATGCGATCCGTACCTAATTGATCAACCAAAGGATCAACCGACAAAAGACCTGTATTGCGGATTCATTGACAATGATATAAACATCACCAGAAAGCTTTGTATTGCAATAGTCTCAAACAGATGGTTATCTTCCTAACAAGAGGCCAGGAGTGAAACTTTCTTGGCAATGAAACCCTGCCAAAATTGGAAATATAAGTCTACCAGACAAGGAAGATTGGTAAGTTTCAAAAATTATCTTCTACCGCTGAGATAAAATGAGATAGAAAACATAACATCGATTTTTCAGCAGTTATTCATTCAGAGGGTGGCATCCTATCAATTTTAGACAAATATAAATATGCCTTTAAATGGCCTAAAGGTCATTTAACCAAAAAGAATAGAATAGCTGGCATTCAAAACCTCTGAATCAGGAATCGCTCCGTCGATGAAAAAACTGAGGTCAACAAAGAATTTTCCATCAGAGAAAAAAAAAACAAGCAGTTAAGATCAATCTTCGGTTCAACAAACCAATACATCAAGTTCGTTTTAAAACTAGCTATCCTGGGAAGTCCTTTAAGAACTTTGCTAAATAAGAAATCGATTTTTCATTGGAACGAATACATAACAGTAGTCTTTGAGAAGATCAGAGAAGGAATCGTGAGATCACCTCGCGGTTAAGCGTAACACTAGAGTAAAAACGGATGCGTGACATAACTCGGAGCCTCCTTGGAGCACCTCTGCCGAAGTGACTGAAAACAGTTTCTTTCGCTTAAAGATTTTAAAATTTGCATAAATCAAAATATTCAACATGAATCAAACTTTTTTTTCAAAATTCTTAATCGGAGCTCAAATAATTACCCTCCAGATTCTAAACCTGTGAACAATATAAATATGTCAAGTTACCAGTTTTCAATTTTTCCGTGTAGTTCCGTTATTCATGTTTCAGTCGAATTTCCAGTTTTTTAGAACATGGAAAGTTAAATGCAAGATCATTTTATTTGAACCACTTTACTCTGGTTTTTCATGAATCCGACGGGTTATTTCACATAGACCCTGTTCGCACTAAGAAAGCAGTGAAAAAGACTGTAAATGAAGCTGACCCGGGTCAATTCGGATTGAAGCAGCTACTCAATACACTTGGTGGCCACATGAAAATCACCATATTTACTTTCACGGCATAAACTTGTTGAGAAAGTAAACAGTATTTTTCCAAACACAGAAATCAGCGAATATCTTCATATATCCGGACTGAAAGATGAACTTAATTTTCGTTTTGACGGACCTTTTGATTCCTAATTGGGAAAATTCAAATACAACTTGCCATGTAAATACAAATTTTGAAAAGATTTTTTAGCATAAAAGGTAGCAATTTAACCGGCATATTTTTATTTTACAAACGCCCTTATTGAACAGGAGACATACTAAATGAACTCCAAAGAATCGTGCACTCATTGGAAACATTACGTACAAGAATTTTCACCAAGACGACATTCTGGTGGCATCCAAAGGAGGCTTCAGAGAACATGAAACTCCGCCCACAATTTTTTTCGGGATTATACAATTCCACTTTTGCCGTTAAATAGCCAAAATGTGATCTGATCAAAAAGACATAGATTGGTTTGGATTCAAAACCTCTAAATCAGGAGTTGCTCTGTCGGTGGATAGAAATGAAGGCATCAAAGTTTCACACATCCCGAAAAATCTCATCGAATTAAAATCAATTCGGTTCAACAAACCAATAGATCACAACCGTCCCAAAACTAGCTTCACTGAAATTCTTCCAAGGTCTTTGCTAAATAAGAAATCAATTTTCCAATGGAACGGAAACCAAACAAAATTCTTGAACAAGGTCAAAGAAGAAATCGTAAATTTCGCAGAAAATATTTACTTCGAAGTAAAGCCTAATGCCGGAGTAAAAACAGATGGGTCACGTAACGGACTCAGAGCCTCCTCAGAACACCTACCCTGGAATGACTGGAAAACAATTTCCTTCATTTACAGATTTTAAAATCAGCGTGAGTCAAAATATACCACCTGATTCAATCTTTTTCGATTCGATTTTTCTAAGTTCTTAGTCGTAGCTCAGTTAAAAATCCTCCAGATTCCAAAAATGTAAAGTTGTTCAAAAGTCAAGTAACAAATTTTTGTATATTTCTGTCGTAAAATTTTGTCGAAAAACAATGCAAATTTAAGTTTCTCGAATCCTTTCATCCGAGATCTTCATAAATCTGACGGACTACTTTAGATAGACCCCATTCTCACAAAGAAATGTTGTAACAAAGACTGTTCATGGAGCTAAATCGGAGTGAAGTATCTCGCTCAATACACTTGGTGGCGACATAACAGTTGCCAAGTATTTTTTCACGGGATAAATTGTTCAGAGTGCACTAAAACTGAAATAAAAAACCCAAGGAGTGTTTTTTTCAGATACACAAACCTCCGAAGTACCTCACTTATCCAAGCCAAAATATGATTCTAGATTCTACTCGATCCCCTCACCAAATACAGTGATCCACTTTTTTTAAGATTTCCTTTACTTTTATCGAAAAATTCTTTTGATTGCCGTCGACCACACTTCTTGTTTAAGCAGTCAGAAATTTGATTCATTTCGCGAATCAAATAACATTAACTTTTTTTGTGCACAAGCCGGGCACGGTTTCAGCGGAACTGGAAAAATCCAATCGAGACGATAAAAACTAAAACCTCTAAATTTCAGCGTGGTTATACATTGACTTAAACGCATTGACAACAATATACTATCCTTAGTGCTATCAAGGCCGCTAAGTACTCACCTTAAAATTTAACCCTTAAGCGTATTATTCCGTTGGGATTCTCCGCCAACTAACTTTTTATTTTAAAATAACTGCTTAAGTTAGCTATTTAAATGCTAAACCTTAACGCTCAGTGCCCACTGTGGGTGCAAAATAATTTAGGTACCTTCATAAATATTTTATCAGCTTCTTCTTGTGGGAGAAATGGTCAGTTATCACTATAGAGTTGAATTTGAGTTTTTTTTGGTTAAGGGGATTGTTGTGAATTCCAGTAATTTATTTCAGCTCAATTAGTGTAATTGATAAAAAAGGTACTGATGCTCCGACCATGAAAAGTTGATTCCTTCCGGCGGAGAAACTGCTCTCTCACTTTTTGAGGTGTCAATTTTGAGAATAATTCATTCCTTACTCCCAACTTTTTATCTGTTCATATGCAGAATTAGCTGTGATAAAGAAACCTTTTATCATTCAACTTCTAATTTTTGCGTTGTTTTAAATATCCGATAAACCATAGCACAAATTTAAGCCTCAATTTTGGGAAGAATAGGTTCCTGATCTTAGATAACACAAATCAGTTTTTAAAGTATTTGGCAATTTGAAAAGAAACAAAATGTAATATTTAATCAGTTGAACCATCCTTTTTTTTCAGAAGCAAACAAGGTAATTTTTACTGAGCCAGAACTAAGGTGAAAACTAAAGCATAAAAACTAAAGTGGGAAAGTTTTGGCGGCCAAGCTAGACGTTTGTGCATGTCTCAGGTCTTTCTCCGCCATATTTTGATTAAAAAAACCAAAAACTTTATAAATTAGTTTTTTATCAAAAAATGGTGGAGGAAGACATGAAACTTGCATAAACGTGCTTTTCAGCCCCTGAAACGCACGTTTATGCATGTCTCAGGTCTTCCCCACCTTTTTGATTTAAAAAACCAGTCTATAAAGTATTTGTTTTTTCTTAATCAAAAAACGGTGGGGGAAGACCTGAGACATGTATAAACGTGCATGAGAAGCCAATTCATCGCACAAAAAAATTGGCCATACACTGTGCTCTTTCCTAATCAAGTTTTTACATGCAAAAGAAAAGAAATTGAAAGATGGGCAAAAGGTTTTACGCTGACAAAAGAAAAGAAATTGAAAGATGGGCAAAGGTTTTTACTCTGACAAAATCGGTTTCCGATCGATTTTAAATCAATTTAAATCAATTACCAATTAAAAATTCAAAAAAAAAATCAATTCTTAATTGATTGGAAGCAATATTTCCAGAAACCTTTGACTTAAGTTAAGTGTCTATAAAAGTCAAGTTAAGTCGACATGGATGAAATTTGCACTCACTAAATTCCATCCGAATCTAATTTAAATCCATCTGACTCTCACTAAAACCATTTAAAACAATGTTAAAAGACCATGAGCAAATATATTAAAGAGTCTAAAAACCGTATTCGAATCAATTTAAATCGTTTTTTTTTTTAGATAACACGATAAAACGAAACTTGCAATTAAAAAAATGAAAAAGTGAGTTTTTCATTATTGAAAGATTTTAGAAACCAAGAAAATGCTTCAAAAAAGTCAAACATTGATGTCGAAGTGATTTCATTGCACAAATATAAAATTATCATCATAAATCAGACTAATGGCAAAAACTTAATTAATATACCAGGCAAAGTGTCGCATTACAAAAAATTTTGGGCTAAAAATTTTGCCATAAAATTTTCAAAAAACATCTTCGTCATTCAGATATTGGGTAAAAACCTGTTTAACAATTTTTTTTAAAAAACGGTCAATGCAGATGAAAAATGGAAAAAAAGACAAAATGATTTCAAATTTTACAAAACTGTTCATTTTTTTATTTGGCAACCATACGTATATGTGTTAAAAAATGAGCAATGAACAAATGCAAGACAAATTGGAAATAAGTGAAACACTACTGATAAAAAAATTGATCTAAGTCAATTTAAATCATTTTTAATTTCCCTAGAAACACTTCAAGACTGAAAAAAAAAGATTTAGATCGGTTCAAAATCAACTTTGATCATTTTTTTGCTGGTATTTAAGATCAATTTAATTCGATTTGAAGAAGATCCAGTTACTTTTATTCTTGTCTATGCAATCATTACGAGGTCAAACTTGTCTATTTTGTAAATTTTAAGCGGTTTTCGCAACAAGGACGCTCCTTTTATTCTCCTGTTGTTCTGTTATTTTCTTTAACTGTTCTGAAAAAACTTAACATGCTTAAAGTCTTGTGTCTGGAATCGAGCAGCATACAGACGCAAAATTGTGCGCCTATCGCGTGCACAAATTGCAATCATGAAGAACTTTGATACTTTGATTTTTATTCTGCATACTTTTATCATTATAAAATCGATCCTAATCAGTTTTTGTCAGTGCGGATAGTTAAAATTTCAAAAACATCAGTTTACTATAGTGAACCATTTCACAAGCTAATATCAAGCTTTTTTCAACAAAATATCTATTTTAAGGACATTTTTGCACAACTTCATGACGAAGCCAAACTGTACACCGGATAGGCGCACAACTTTGTAACTGTATGTTCCTGAAATCCAGGACAAGTCATCAAAAATTTTAAAATTTGTCGGAACGATCAAAAAAACTAAAAGAACAAAAAAAAACAGAGAGCGTCCTTGTTCCGGGTTCTGCTCACATTTCATAAAACACACAGTTTGGCCTGTTAATTTTCATTTCAATTTTCCAACACAGACTAGGAGGAAATTTTTTGAGCGACCTAATGAGAAGTACCAATTTATGATATCAAGGTCGGTCTGAAAAAAAAACAATTTTTCGTCTTCAGCACTCACTCTAAGAAACCTTCTGAAAGCATAAGAATCAACTGAGTTTTACAAAAAAAAATCACAATTACAGATCAACTATATTAAACTCAGTTAGTCCTAGCCCTTTCAAAAGGAATTTTCATACCAACACTGATATAATACTGAGTTGTGACGGAAGGTCTAACTCATAGAGTAATTTCAGGTAAGGTACACCATCTGCTCGTCACGCTATCTTATTTTCAGCCGGATAGATTTGTGCAACTTATTAGTCTAACACCAATCTTAATTTTACTCTTATATCTCTTAGTCTCAATAGATCTAGAGTATAATGGTTTGCTACAAGTTGGTCTCTTGGAAAAGGCAATTAAGCTTTAAGTTAAATTCAGAATGCTCTGGTGCTGAAACTACAAATAGTTTCAGCACTCACAAATAAATGGGTTGTTAGTTAGATGGAGTATGATTGGTTAGTCTTCAATATTTTATTGGGATAAAATATCTAATTTATAACCAATAATAATATACAGTTTGGATCAGGTTCAACCCATCCGGTGTTTACAGAGTTTTTGTTTCTTTGACTTATTTCTGTAGTGGAGGATGGATGATTGATCGTTCGTATTTCGCGAGCCTCATTTCTATTCCATTCTTGGAGGATGAAGCTCCAGGAAACTGGAATCGTAGATTTCATCTTGTCTTTCAACGATGACTGAGATCTTCAACAAAATCCATCTGATTTCTAAATGGTTTGTTATGATCGTTGGTTCTTGTTCGGATTGGAGAACTGTGTTTCGATCTTGTTTGGGAATGGCGTGAAGCTCGAGTCTGGAGGGAAATCTTTGTACTCGTATACTTGAACATCGAGATGGCCATTGGTCTTATTCAATGAAGTCCTTTGATGTCAAGTCGTACTTCAAATCCTTTGAGTTGTGGTTGTGAGCGGCATATCGGTTGTGTTTAGCCATTCTGTGGATTGGATGTGATGGGGTCGTCTTAGTTCCTTGATGCTCGTCTTCGTGATTGTGTGTGATCTATATTACTGCATTATATAATTTACATAAATAGTTTTTAGTTAGTTCTTCTTTTAGTCCTGAATTTTCATTAGTTTTTATCGCAAAAACGTTTAATTTAGTTCTGTTATTTTTAAAGAGTTACTCACAGTTGAGTACCTCTTATCAAAAAAGGGGAGTCTGTCACAAAGCGTGTGTTCTAGCACGGTGGGTTAGGCAGGATCTTAGGCTTGCTCAGGACTTCGTCTTCTTTTGGTGGGTTAGGCCAGGAGTGAGGGTATGATTTCATGCTGTTTTTTTATGGGGTCCTGTTTTGTGTTAACCTTTTGTGTTGTGATTGTTTCTGGTTTTTCCCTTTGTTGTTTTAGTTGTGTCCTTTTCTTAAAAATCAAATTGTTCGGTTTGAGTTTGTCTTTCAACTTTTTGGTGTTTTATTCTTTCTTTTTTCGACTTATCAAAATTCTTCAAAAGAACAAATTATCGGTTCATTAGGCTGGTTTAATCCAGTTTGGGTATTAAGGGTTTTTTTTGAGTCATGCTGTTAGTTTGTGTTTCATGGTGTTTAGTAAGCTGCGTTGGTTAGTTGGGATTATATATAATTCATTTCCAACGGGGTTATAAGAAAGTTTGAAACGTGTTATTATCAGTGAACGTTAAAACTTAAAATCGTTATTTTAATCAATTCGACATGTAGTATTCAGATTTACTACATTGGGAAACGAATTTATAGATGAATTTACTGCTGTGGAGAAGAAGTTTTACTGCGTCATTTATTGTTGTTAGTTAAAAAAAGTTTATGAATTATAAAAGGGTTCGCTATTTGAAAAGTTTATAATGTATAAAAGAGTTTGCAATTTGTATTTCTTTTTTCTGTTTTCTTGTTTGTAGATGATGGTGATCTAAAGACTAATGAAGAATTATGTAAAAAGAAATGTTTAGTCTGTTTTGAATTCATTAGTGTTAAATTATTTAGTTTATACTTAACTAATTTTCGGAGAAGACGCCATGAGGGAAGATATCGTGAATTGAATCTGATGTGGTTTGTAATTTTGCTTATAAGCAAAGGATGTTTTTAGTTTCGAGTAGTGCCCAAATCAATTGAAGTGCTTTTATGGTGTTTTTGTTTCCGTGCCAACGGAAAACTCGTGATTGGTGTGTTGAATGAGGTTTAAAAGCTTGTGATTATATTTAGTATTGTGAATGAATTCTAAAATTGGGATTTCTATAGGTGGAATATATTCATGCGGGACATTGAGGGGTCGGGATTCTTCTACATTAAAGGTCTTGTTGAGTGGACAAAATCGATACAATTGGGTTATTGGGTCGTAATTTCTGAGGATGCCTTGGAAGTTAGTGTTTTTAATACAGTATGTGAAATTTAAGAAAATGGTGAAGTGTAATTTGAATTAATAAACTGAAGACGATGGTGGGGTTAAAAACAGATGGGTCACGTAACGGACTCAGAGCCTCCTCAGAACACCTACCCTGGAATGACTGGAAAACAATTTCCTTCATTTACAGATTTTAAAATCAGCGTGAGTCAAAATATACCACCTGATTCAATCTTTTTCGATTCGATTTTTCTAAGTTCTTAGTCGTAGCTCAGTTAAAAATCCTCCAGATTCCAAAAATGTAAAGTTGTTCAAAAGTCAAGTAACAAATTTTTGTATATTTCTGTCGTAAAATTTTGTCGAAAAACAATGCAAATTTAAGTTTCTCGAATCCTTTCATCCGAGATCTTCATAAATCTGACGGACTACTTTAGATAGACCCCATTCTCACAAAGAAATGTTGTAACAAAGACTGTTCATGGAGCTAAATCGGAGTGAAGTATCTCGCTCAATACACTTGGTGGCGACATAACAGTTGCCAAGTATTTTTTCACGGGATAAATTGTTCAGAGTGCACTAAAACTGAAATAAAAAACCCAAGGAGTGTTTTTTTCAGATACACAAACCTCCGAAGTACCTCACTTATCCAAGCCAAAATATGATTCTAGATTCTACTCGATCCCCTCACCAAATACAGTGATCCACTTTTTTTAAGATTTCCTTTACTTTTATCGAAAAATTCTTTTGATTGCCGTCGACCACACTTCTTGTTTAAGCAGTCAGAAATTTGATTCATTTCGCGAATCAAATAACATTAACTTTTTTTGTGCACAAGCCGGGCACGGTTTCAGCGGAACTGGAAAAATCCAATCGAGACGATAAAAACTAAAACCTCTAAATTTCAGCGTGGTTATACATTGACTTAAACGCATTGACAACAAAATACTATCCTTAGTGCTATCAAGGCCGCTAAGTACTCACCTTAAAATTTAACCCTTAAGCGTATTATTCCGTTGGGATTCTCCGCCAACTAACTTTTTATTTTAAAATAACTGCTTAAGTTAGCTATTTAAATGCTAAACCTTAACGCTCAGTGCCCACTGTGGGTGCAAAATAATTTAGGTACCTTCATAAATATTTTATCAGCTTCTTCTTGTGGGAGAAATGGTCAGTTATCACTATAGAGTTGAATTTGAGTTTTTTTTGGTTAAGGGGATTGTTGTGAATTCCAGTAATTTATTTCAGCTCAATTAGTGTAATTGATAAAAAAGGTACTGATGCTCCGACCATGAAAAGTTGGTTCCTTCCGGCGGAGAAACTGCTCTCTCACTTTTTGAGGTGTCAATTTTGAGAATAATTCATTCCTTACTCCCAACTTTTTATCTGTTCATATGCAGAATTAGCTGTGATAAAGAAACCTTTTATCATTCAACTTCTAATTTTTGCGTTGTTTTAAATATCCGATAAACCATAGCACAAATTTAAGCCTCAATTTTGGGAAGAATAGGTTCCTGATCTTAGATAACACAAATCAGTTTTTAAAGTATTTGGCAATTTGAAAAGAAACAAAATGTAATATTTAATCAGTTGAACCATCCTTTTTTTTCAGAAGCAAACAAGGTAATTTTTACTGAGCCAGAACTAAGGTGAAAACTAAAGCATAAAAACTAAAGTGGGAAAGTTTTGGCGGCCAAGCTAGACGTTTGTGCATGTCTCAGGTCTTTCTCCGCCATATTTTGATTAAAAAAACCAAAAACTTTATAAATTAGTTTTTTATCAAAAAATGGTGGAGGAAGACATGAAACTTGCATAAACGTGCTTTTCAGCCCCTGAAACGCACGTTTATGCATGTCTCAGGTCTTCCCCACATTTTTGATTTAAAAAACCAGTCTATAAAGTATTTGTTTTTTCTTAATCAAAAAACGGTGGGGGAAGACCTGAGACATGTATAAACGTGCATGAGAAGCCAATTCATCGCACAAAAAAATTGGCCATACACTGTGCTCTTTCCTAATCAAGTTTTTACATGCAAAAGAAAAGAAATTGAAAGATGGGCAAAAGGTTTTACGCTGACAAAAGAAAAGAAATTGAAAGATGGGCAAAGGTTTTTACTCTGACAAAATCGGTTTCCGATCGATTTTAAATCAATTTAAATCAATTACCAATTAAAAATTCAAAAAAAAAATCAATTCTTAATTGATTGGAAGCAATATTTCCAGAAACCTTTGACTTAAGTTAAGTGTCTATAAAAGTCAAGTTAAGTCGACATGGATGAAATTTGCACTCACTAAATTCCATCCGAATCTAATTTAAATCCATCTGACTCTCACTAAAACCATTTAAAACAATGTTAAAAGACCATGAGCAAATATATTAAAGAGTCTAAAAACCGTATTCGAATCAATTTAAATCGTTTTTTTTTAGATAACACGATAAAACGAAACATGCAATTAAAAAAATGAAAAAGTGAGTTTTTCATTATTGAAAGATTTTAGAAACCAAGAAAATGCTTCAAAAAAGTCAAACATTGATGTCGAAGTGATTTCATTGCACAAATATAAAATTATCATCATAAATCAGACTAATGGCAAAAACTTAATTAATATACCAGGCAAAGTGTCGCATTACAAAAAATTTTGGGCTAAAAATTTTGCCATAAAATTTTCAAAAAACATCTTCGTCATTCAGATATTGGGTAAAAACCTGTTTAACAATTTTTTTTAAAAAACGGTCAATGCAGATGAAAAATGGAAAAAAAGACAAAATGATTTCAAATTTTACAAAACTGTTCATTTTTTTATTTGGCAACCATACGTATATGTGTTAAAAAATGAGCAATGAACAAATGCAAGACAAATTGGAAATAAGTGAAACACTACTGATAAAAAAATTGATCTAAGTCAATTTAAATCATTTTTAATTTCCCTAGAAACACTTCAAGACTGAAAAAAAAAGATTTAGATCGGTTCAAAATCAACTTTGATCATTTTTTTGCTGGTATTTAAGATCAATTTAATTCGATTTGAAGAAGATCCAGTTACTTTTATTCTTGTCTATGCAATCATTACGAGGTCAAACTTGTCTATTTTGTAAATTTTAAGCGGTTTTCGCAACAAGGACGCTCCTTTTATTCTCCTGTTGTTCTGTTATTTTCTTTAACTGTTCTGAAAAAACTTAACATGCTTAAAGTCTTGTGTCTGGAATCGAGCAGCATACAGACGCAAAATTGTGCGCCTATCGCGTGCACAAATTGCAATCATGAAGAACTTTGATACTTTGATTTTTATTCTGCATACTTTTATCATTATAAAATCGATCCTAATCAGTTTTTGTCAGTGCGGATAGTTAAAATTTCAAAAACATCAGTTTACTATAGTGAACCATTTCACAAGCTAATATCAAGCTTTTTTCAACAAAATATCTATTTTAAGGACATTTTTGCACAACTTCATGACGAAGCCAAACTGTACACCGGATAGGCGCACAACTTTGTAACTGTATGTTCCTGAAATCCAGGACAAGTCATCAAAAATTTTAAAATTTGTCGGAACGATAAAAAAAACTAAAAGAACAAAAAAAAACAGAGAGCGTCCTTGTTCCGGGTTCTGCTCACATTTCATAAAACACACAGTTTGGCCTGTTAATTTTCATTTCAATTTTCCAACACAGACTAGGAGGAAATTTTTTGAGCGACCTAATGAGAAGTACCAATTTATGATATCAAGGTCGGTCTGAAAAAAAAACAATTTTTCGTCTTCAGCACTCACTCTAAGAAACCTTCTGAAAGCATAAGAATCAACTGAGTTTTACAAAAAAAAATCACAATTACAGATCAACTATATTAAACTCAGTTAGTCCTAGCCCTTTCAAAAGGAATTTTCATACCAACACTGATATAATACTGAGTTGTGACGGAAGGTCTAACTCATAGAGTAATTTCAGGTAAGGTACACCATCTGCTCGTCACGCTATCTTATTTTCAGCCGGATAGATTTGTGCAACTTATTAGTCTAACACCAATCTTAATTTTACTCTTATATCTCTTAGTCTCAATAGATCTAGAGTATAATGGTTTGCTACAAGTTGGTCTCTTGGAAAAGGCAATTAAGCTTTAAGTTAAATTCAGAATGCTCTGGTGCTGAAACTACAAATAGTTTCAGCACTCACAAATAAATGGGTTGTTAGTTAGATGGAGTATGATTGGTTAGTCTTCAATATTTTATTGGGATAAAATATCTAATTTATAACCAATAATAATATACAGTTTGGATCAGGTTCAACCCATCCGGTGTTTACAGAGTTTTTGTTTCTTTGACTTATTTCTGTAGTGGAGGATGGATGATTGATCGTTCGTATTTCGCGAGCCTCATTTCTATTCCATTCTTGGAGGATGAAGCTCCAGGAAACTGGAATCGTAGATTTCATCTTGTCTTTCAACGATGACTGAGATCTTCAACAAAATCCATCTGATTTCTAAATGGTTTGTTATGATCGTTGGTTCTTGTTCGGATTGGAGAACTGTGTTTCGATCTTGTTTGGGAATGGCGTGAAGCTCGAGTCTGGAGGGAAATCTTTGTACTCGTATACTTGAACATCGAGATGGCCATTGGTCTTATTCAATGAAGTCCTTTGATGTCAAGTCGTACTTCATATCCTTTGAGTTGTGGTTGTGAGCGGCATATCGGTTGTGTTTAGCCATTCTGTGGATTGGATGTGATGGGGTCGTCTTAGTTCATTGATGCTCGTCTTCGTGATTGTGTGTGATCTATATTACTGCATTATATAATTTACATAAATAGTTTTTAGTTAGTTCTTCTTTTAGTCCTGAATTTTCATTAGTTTTTATCGCAAAAACGTTTAATTTAGTTCTGTTATTTTTAAAGAGTTACTCACAGTTGAGTACCTCTTATCAAAAAAGGGGAGTCTGTCACAAAGCGTGTGTTCTAGCACGGTGGGTTAGGCAGGATCTTAGGCTTGCTCAGGACTTCGTCTTCTTTTGGTGGGTTAGGCCAGGAGTGAGGGTATGATTTCATGCTGTTTTTTTATGGGGTCCTGTTTTGTGTTAACCTTTTGTGTTGTGATTGTTTCTGGTTTTTCCCTTTGTTGTTTTAGTTGTGTCCTTTTCTTAAAAATCAAATTGTTCGGTTTGAGTTTGTCTTTCAACTTTTTGGTGTTTTATTCTTTCTTTTTTCGACTTATCAAAATTCTTCAAAAGAACAAATTATCGGTTCTTTAGGCTGGTTTAATCCAGTTTGGGTATTAAGGGTTTTTTTTGAGTCATGCTGTTAGTTTGTGTTTCATGGTGTTTAGTAAGCTGCGTTGGTTAGTTGGGATTATATATAATTCATTTCCAACGGGGTTATAAGAAAGTTTGAAACGTGTTATTATCAGTGAACGTTAAAACTTAAAATCGTTATTTTAATCAATTCGACATGTAGTATTCAGATTTACTACATTGGGAAACGAATTTATAGATGAATTTACTGCTGTGGAGAAGAAGTTTTACTGCGTCATTTATTGTTGTTAGTTAAAAAAAGTTTATGAATTATAAAAGGGTTCGCTATTTGAAAAGTTTATAATGTATAAAAGAGTTTGCAATTTGTATTTCTTTTTTCTGTTTTCTTGTTTGTAGATGATGGTGATCTAAAGACTAATGAAGAATTATGTAAAAAGAAATGTTTAGTCTGTTTTGAATTCATTAGTGTTAAATTATTTAGTTTATACTTAACTAATTTTCGGAGAAGACGCCATGAGGGAAGATATCGTGAATTGAATCTGATGTGGTTTGTAATTTTGCTTATAAGCAAAGGATGTTTTTAGTTTCGAGTAGTGCCCAAATCAATTGAAGTGCTTTTATGGTGTTTTTGTTTCCGTGCCAACGGAAAACTCGTGATTGGTGTGTTGAATGAGGTTTAAAAGCTTGTGATTATATTTAGTATTGTGAATGAATTCTAAAATTGGGATTTCTATAGGTGGAATATATTCATGCGGGACATTGAGGGGTCGGGATTCTTCTACATTAAAGGTCTTGTTGAGTGGACAAAATCGATACAATTGGGTTATTGGGTCGTAATTTCTGAGGATGCCTTGGAAGTTAGTGTTTTTAATACAGTATGTGAAATTTAAGAAAATGGTGAAGTGTAATTTGAATTAATAAACTGAAGACGATGGTGGGGTTGACGTGAGGGTGTGTGTAAATATTAAAGATGTTGAATGAATCTATAAAATTTGTAGGTATGCGTTTGTTCAGTTCGTAACATGATGTCTTGTGAACAGTGCAGATCTCGTTCTTCTCGAGTGAGGAAGTGAAAGGTTAGTTAAAAAGTTTAAAATTTATCGTGAAATGATTCATAAGCTTGGATGTCAATTAGTGCTTCGGAAATAATGTGGTCGTGTTTTTTATCTAGTGAGCTTAGTGTAAAGATGAAGGGTGTTTGGATGAAAATTTTTTCGGTTAGTTGTGGGTTAGCGAAATTATCTTCGTCGACAAATTGGTCTTGGTTAGGTCTGATGATGTTGTGATCATAATATTCAATAGAATAATCATAAGCTCGGGGTGCAGTGAAATTTTTTAGTAGCTTTTTATATCCTACGTGCGTAAATTGTCTAGGTGTTAGTGCTGTGGTTAGTTTAAAAAGGTCAAGTTTACTTTTTTCTATTTCGTGAGTGTGTTATTTAGTGGTATACATAGTGGATTTGAGAAATAATAAAACGATGTCCAGTGAAGTGTAGGGATTAGTAAATGCTCATCGACATAGTGGGGTTGTTCAGTGTGAGGGTTGGAATGACTAATGGTATATTGGGGGAAGAGGGGTAGGGAAATTGGGAGAAAGGCTGGAGTATTAGTGTGGTCAGGGTGGTTTACATAATCGCGGGCTGTTCCGGGTTTGGAGGGGAACGGGTTGTTAGGAAAATTTCTTTTGAAAGTTTTATAAGCACGGTTAGTTGTGGATGATGAGTGGGTTGATGTTGTGGATTGATCTAGTTAAGGGGTATAATCTGAAGAGGGTGTAGGAGTTGGTGGATTTGATGATGTTATGTTTGATGATAATTGGTGAATGGTTAGAGTGTGAGGATGTTGTATTTATGTTGAAGTGTTATTAGATTATTTAGTTCTTGTGAAATTGGTGTGTTTTCTGGGGAATTGTTGTTCGAATGGTCATTGGTAAAGAGGGAGTATGTCGGGGTTGCTTTGGAAATATAAGAAATGGATAAGGGGGAATCATTTGTGGACTGTGAGTGAATAGGTCAAAAGGGGGTTGGAAAAATGTTGGTGGGCTGGGTTCGGAGTTTGCAAATTCGTCTGGGGTTTCGATGTCTGAGTTAATAAATTGGGAAATTGTATTAAAAACGGTGATGTCTGAATTAGTGTCAGAATCCATGCTGGATGATGTGTTAACATGGGGTGACTCAGGTGGCCTGAAAGCAAAAATGGGATGATGGGAATTGGGTTCTGGAGGTTGGCTGGATGGGAAATGGAACCGTGAAGGGATCCAACTTGTCAGCTTATCGTGGGCTAAAAAAATGAATGTTTTGAGATTGAAAATTTGCGGTATGTGGTTGTTCGATTATTTGTTCAATTGTATTGTCATTTTGAGGTTGTTTTGATACAATGTGTTTAATTGGACTTTGTATTTGATTTGGTCTTGAATTTGCGATGTTTACTTGTGCTAAATTTCTGAAGTTCCGTGTTACTAGTGATAGTGGCTGGTTACGATTTAAACTTGGTATTTGTGGTGCTGTAGGTAATTGTGTGATTCGTCATATGTGTTTGATGTAGTTGATTATTTTTTTTGTAATTTTTTACTTGTGCATCTAAAAGTATTTTGTTTATAAATGTGGAAAATATTCCAAAAAATCCTGCAAAAATTGACCTGTGTGTGGATTGCGCATTTGTTATAAATGCCTTTTAATAAAGATAAAATAAATCCAATAAAATTAAACCTTGCGTATAATATAGTCAATTTTTCTAAAATATAATATGGCCATCCTAGAAGGGCTAAAACTTACTTCATTTTTGAAATGTACAAAACATAAACTTTTGATTGGTGATAGATCTTGTGGTCGATATTTTTCGCCGTTCAGATGAATATAATCTGTTATGTCTTTAAAATAGATCTTGTGGTCGATATTTTTCGCCGTTTAGATGAATATAATCTGTTATGTCTTTAAAATATCAAAAAAAATCTTGTGCGTAAATGTGCATAAATTTAAAATATCGATATTTGGGTTTCGGGCTAAAGCACTAATGCTTTCGGGTGAAAACTTTTTTGTGGTGGCATTAATGTTGGATATGGTGCAAGTAGATAACATAATCATCGGGATTTAATTGTACAACGTTGTGGCTATTTTCTGATCCACATGATACTGATTTATCCCAAAAATATGTTCTTCTTGGGAGTGTATCAACAATTTATACTTTATTTTGGTAGAATATCGGGATTCTTTTGTAACATCGTTTATCTTCAAAAACGTACAAAGATGATACTTTTTTGGTACAAGTGTTTTACCATAAGATGTTTCCTTCATAAACAATGATACTTGATCTATTTCCGGATAATAAATATCCTGCATATGGTATTTTAGAACTGCTAGTGCTAGTGACTGTAAAATTTGTGTTCTTTCAAGTTCACATAGTTGGTGTAGTGTTTCTAATTCTGAAAGTGACCTTTCTTAAAAAATTCTGCTTATTGTGAAGTCTTATTTCAGATCTAAATGTATATCAGAGTGAAATGCGTCAAAATGTGTGCTATTCATAAATGATATTTCTTGTAATCGTGTAATTTCTGTTTCTTGTGGTTTTAGTTTTCCACCGATTCGTCCTGTGCTTTTTTGAAAATAA
>NC_087071.1:41264183-41428151 GCF_963678635.1 Symsagittifera roscoffensis
AAAAAAACTACAAATTTACATAAAATTACTTATAAAATTCAAAACATGCACATCATGTTTGTCTGGTAGAATTTGAAAAGAAGAAGTGCTGAATAAATTGCGTAAAATCCACACAAATTATCAGTTTTTGTATCTTACGAAGAACCATTCGCCGATACTTTTTTGTTAGAAACGAATAAGCTGTTCTTTTCCGACCCAAAGAATCAGCAAAATAATAAGTTTTATCCAATCGAGCCATCATGATCCAGTGCTCCCCTCTACCATTGCTTGGAGCTGAGTTAACCATTGCAAAAGAGTATTTTGTTAGTTGAGGTACTTTATCAGAGGGGTAAGATCCCATGTATTTGAACCTGAGCTCAGAAATTCTTTCAATAATTTGCAGAAGTGAAAAATTATCCATTTTCGCAAATGTTAGCTGATTTACATCTAAAACAAAGAAATAGAAAGTTTGATATTGTAATTTAGGATGGGAAATCCTAAAGTTATTGACTTACTCGCGTTTAGGTACTGAATCAACAAAGTCCTATACACAAAACTTGTGAACTGGACAAATATTGTTGAACACTGATTTAATGTCTAGGTTGAAGAAATGTCTTGGGTTTTCAATTAAACAGCATTAATTAGCTGCTTTTTCTGGAGATTTAGGTCTGAAGGAAAACAAATTATATAGTACAGAGACAATCACAATGAAAAGTCCCAAAAAGCTACAATATTTTTATAGGAACGTGAAAATTCAAAAAAAGTAAACATTGTTAGCGACTGTTCCGAATTTGTCAATTTGAACATTTGATAGTCTTTCTCCTAAGTCTATCACTTCCGTTACTTGCTCCAAGGGAAACTGGAAAAACATTTCTAATCTCAAGCTTTCTCCACTAAGTTCTGGATAATGCAACTGTTCAGCAGCATCCCGTAGTGAAGTCAAGTCAAAAACTAGAATATAGTGATTTTGAAAATCTTCCATAGGAAGAGCTGGGAAATCTTTGTAAACTGCATTGCTTTCATTGTTGTAACATAAGGTCGACAACGAGAAGTTGTATCTAATGAAACAATTGCTCATCCACCCCGAATAATTCTAAGTTCGTTTAAATGAAATTGCTGATAGCTGAAAGGGTTTTCATAAAAAGAACCTGCAACAGCTGAATTTGTATTCATTACAACAGCTACTCTTCTTATTGGAGCGTTATTGAATAAATTTTCTTGTATGAATTGGTTTGTAAGAAGTCCTATACACAAAACTTGTGAACTGGACAAATATTGTTGAACACTGATTTAATGTCTAGGTTGAAGAAATGTCTTGGGTTTTCAATTAAACAGCATTAATTAGCTGCTTTTTCTGGAGATTAAGGTCTGAAGGAAAACAAATTATATAGTACAGAGACAATCACAATGAAAAGTCCCAAAAAGCTACAATATTTTTATAGGAACCTGAAAATTCAAAAAAAGTAAACATTTTTAGCGACTGTTCCGAATTTGTCAATTTGAACATTTGATAGTCTTTCTCCTAAGTCTATCACTTCCGTTACTTGCTCCAAGGGAAACTGGAAAAACATTTCTAATCTCAAGCTTTCTCCACTAAGTTCTGGATAATGCAACTGTTCAGCAGCATCCCGTAGTGAAGTCAAGTCAAAAACTAGAATATAGTGATTTTGAAAATCTTCCATAGGAAGAGCTGGGAAATCTTCGTAAACTGCAATGCTTTCATTGTTGTAACATAAGTTCGACAACGAGAAGTTGTATCTAATGAAACAATTGCTCTTCCACCCCGAATAATTCTAAGTTCTCTTAAATGAAATTGCTGATAGCTGAAAGAGTTTTCATGAAAAGAACCTGCATCAGCTGAATTTGTATTCATTGCAACAGCTACTCTTCTTATTGGAGCGTTATTGAATAAATTTTCTTGTATGAATTGGTTTTGACGAGATGGAATGATAAAGGTTCTTGCTATAGTTTCCATGTAATTGTATTGAGCAGGTTCTCCTTCCAGATTCCCTGGCAAGTATTGATGATTAGGTTCAGCAAGTAAAATTCTTCTAGTAAACAACGAGCAATCAACAATTTTCATACTGACATTTGGATTATCAGATAACATGTAAAAAATTAGGTCTAGCTCGAATAAATTTAATTCGAACTTTGGTATTTGGTAGCAACCGTTTTTCGCAAGTAAACAAATCAATGGCGAGCCTCCCTTAGAGTGAAAAAGTTATCCCTGTTCCCATGGAATTTGCTCTATCAGTGAATGGATACATATCAAAAGCATCAGGATTTTCTTCGAAACTGTATCCATGACAAGCAAGAATTCCTTTATTACTCACTGCTGACGAGTTGAATTCGTTCGACATCTGTGCCTTATGAGGATATAATCAATTGGCATTGTAAACCCTTGTATTGTTAAAATAAACTTCACAGTTGGAGAATAGAGAATTTAAAACAGTTGTTTACATAAATTAAATAAGTTTGTGGTTACTCATCCGAATCTTCCTCCGATTTTGCTTTATGTTCTGCTTTTTCTTTTCTGAAAGCATCAAACAATCTTCCTTTGAATAGTTGAAGCTTCAAGCTAAAATGGGTATCACGCATATCCAAGTAGAGATTACGCATTGTATTTAAAACCATTGTATTGTTAAAATAAATTTCACAGTTAGAGAATAGAGAATGTAAATGAATTGTTTACATAAGTTAAGTAAGTTTGTGGCTCCTCATCTGAATCTTCCTCCGATTTTGCTTTATATTCTGCTTTTTCTTCTCTGAAAGCATCAAACAATCTTCCTTTGAATAGTTGAAGCTTTAAGCTAAGATGGGTATCTCGCATATCCAAATAGAGATTACGATCCGTTTCAAATTCAAACTCAATACTGCTTTCATCCAGAGAAGTACTGGGGAATACTTCTTGTGTGTAAGATGGCATAATTGTTTCCAAAACTGGGACTTTATCAAAAATCTCCAATGAAGAATTTGTAAAAGCCCCGTACCGAAATTGGCTTTGGTTTACACTCATTTTATATTGTCAAAAATGTCTTTGCGAGAGCGACTGTTTTTTAATCTACTTTTTCGAGAAATGGATCTGGTTCTAGCAGTTCTACGCTTAGATTTCTTTTTTCCACCTCCCAATTGTTTCCGAAGTGTTTTTGTTCCCACATCTTTTGAAATTGTTTTGAGTTTTGTACGTCCACTAACAACTTCCCTAATCTCTAGAGCAGCGATTTCAAACAAATCTGCTCCAATTCTTTTCGCAGCTGGGACTATATATTTTTTAATAAAGGGGATTGCAGTTCTCCCAAGAGTTTGTGCAAGAGCTCCAAAACCTCTTCCACGCTGTCTTGCATGTCCTCGAAAATAGGGAAATTAGCTGAATTTTGAGCAACCATTTCGTATGAATATTTAAATGAAAAAAGATTATTCGAAATCTTGCAGAACAAGAGAAAAACTCGAGTGATTCCTACGGAGACAAAAGAAATTTTTTCGCCTGTACTATCTCTTTTAATTTTATCTTGATACTATGGAAAAAAATTGTTCAACAGCTTTTTAAACTGTAAATTTGTAAAGGATTGATAATTCATGTACTGTCCTGTAGAAATTATATCTCCACTCTTCACTTTGGAGATAAATGGAATACAACGCATTAAGGGAGTTTTTGTGTTGCCAACTATGTTATATTCTATAAAATCACTGTATATCATTAGGGAATGTATTCTTATAATGTCGTAAAAATACTGAGGATAATGTAGACTTTTAACTTTCATTATAACCCCTGTTTGATTTTGTTTTAAATCACAACCAAAAATGTGGCTCAAATCAGCACTCTGATTTATAAACACTGGTTGACTCTCAGGTAAATGAACAGCAACTTTTTGTGTAATTTTATCTACTGATACATAGATTCCGTTATATTCAAAAACTTGAGCTCCTAGACATTCTCGAAACTTAAGGTTCATGGCTACAACTATATCAACAATACTTGGATACAATCCTGGCTCAATGATCATCGACACAATCTTTCTTTTCTCTTCAGAACTTTCTCTGCCATCTACGAATGTAGTATTTCCCTCTGTAACATTTTGGTACAAAGAAGGGTATGATTTTTCTGAAATAGCACCCTCCCATTCTCCTTTCAAATGTACTTGTTCAGGTAGAAAATTTTAAAAAGAACTAAGACTATTATTCGGATAACAATTAAAAGAAGCGTTGGAAACCAACTCAATAGTGAAAGAATCCATGACAACTGATCGGTAGAAACTTAGTTTAAAAAATGATTTACCTTTAATCAGAGCATTTTCTAAGCTCTTTTTCATAAAATTTTCCCAGAATTTCCTCTTTGTAGAGATTTTTGATGATGTATGTAGGGTGGACAATCCATTTTTGATGATGTATGTAGGCTTTTTTGTAGAGACTGCCGAAAATTCAAAAATTTCATCTGTAAATTGTGGTTTATATCCTTTTCGGAACGGAATATCATTCTTTGAAATTCTCACTCTGTCTCCAACTTTGAATTTTAGTTTCTTATACCTGGTTAGAGGTTTATTGTACAGAATTGAGAGGAAATCAGTATTCTTGACATCTCTAGGTGATTTCCTAATAGATCTATTGATGTGCCAATTCATTGTAGACACAAATTGCGGCAACTTGTGAATGAGTTTTTCACCATGATCTTCTATGTAACGGTAAATTATGTGTTTAAATAATTGAATAGCTCTCTCTGCAAATCCAGCTTTTGTTTCACTCATTGTCGAGTAAAATTCAAGGTTTTTTTCCTTGCAAAATTTAATGAAAGTTCCTCCGTCTTCTGTTCCTTTATCAACCCAAAGCTTTTCAGGAGTGTTTTTTCGAGAAATCATTTTTTTGAAAGCTTGTAAAATGTCTTTGGCAAACTTAGTTTTCATTGTTTGAACTCTGACAATTCGCGAAAAAACATCAACAGCAACCAATAAATATTTGACTCCCTTGTTTTCACTCGCTAGTTTGTCCACAAATGCCAAGTCCACACGCTAGATTTCATTGATATATTTTGAAAATGCTTCAAGCCTTCGGAAATGTCTGATTGGTGGACCAAATTTTGTATATGATGTCCTGGTTTGTAAAAATTGTTCTATCTTCTTTTTTGACAACCCGCTTGCTTTACTCAAGTTTCGCACAGAACCGTACGCATCTCTACCCCTAGAATACAATCTGTTCAGACTTACCTTTTCAGATTTTGAAAGGGATCCAAGTTCTTCTGTCTTTCGCTTTGGCGTTCTTGTTGGCAATAAATTTAGGTGGAATTTGAGTTGCTTCCAAAATGGCAAAGTAAATATCGGGAAAGTCGGTATTTTTTCGCTTTAGTGCACACACAAAGTCTACAATTGATTCTTTTGTGTCTCGACTATCTAATATGATATTTTCTGACTGACTTAGTCTAATTCTAGGAGAGTTCAAAACTAAATCAAAAAAGTGCTTATTGTTACTCGTTTTCAACTTTGCATTTACAGCACTGTAAATAGAATCAAAAATTTTTGGTACAATCTCCTCTTTTTCTTGCTTTTGTTCCAATTTTGTTTTTTTTGGAAGTGTACTTTGTGATTGATAAATTGAGTAAGGATTTAGAACAAACTGATCCATACTATGTCAATCGTTTAATGACGAAAAGAGTGATAACAGATATTAATTGTAAGCCTTTTGGCGAGCTCAAAATAGTTCTCCTTTTATGCAGTGAAGTTCTACTTCGTGTGAGTTCTGATATTTCTCTTCGATATTTTACTATGTCTATTTTTCGAAGATCTTTTAGCTTGCCTCGTAATAAGTTTACTGGACATTCGCTGAGGAATTGAATGAAACTTTTTGGACAATGGAGGATGAGTTGTTTTTGCAGTTTCTAGGAAACTGTTTGAAATATTGGGAGTATAGAGACGTATTGTATGCTCATCGTCCAAAAACTTAGTTTCTGTTCCTGCTGGTAGATAAAACTTTGATGGAACTGAACCACTGTTTGTGCAATATCTTAGCGAATCAACTGTTTTTGGAGTTAAATCAATGAGTAAATGACCATAAGGATTTGGCGTTGCATCTTGATACCACTCTTTCAGTTGTGATCCTAGACCTAGTTGTTGACCTAATGTATTGATTTGTAAAACATCTCGCGGTGACTTGAATAAGACTATATGTGTATTTTGTAACTCAACATCTCTTCCCAATTTGCTTTGATGAAACAAGTTATGCTCAATATATATTGTATTCAGTCCCCTGTGTCTTCCAGCAGTAGCAACTTTTACAAACTGCTTAGAATTTGAAATTTCTTCACAAGAGTCATCAAATATTAACAGGTTTTTTGTTCCATTATTGGGAAGGTTTTCAATCAGTTCAAAGTCAACTCCTTGGATAAACTTAAGGTTTTTTCTTTGCATTTGTCCATAAAGAGGTTGATAATGTTGACAAAAAAAAAATTTTGTCAAGTTTTGGTTGAAATGTACCAATTTTTAACCACTCAAAAAGAGGATGCGATTTTCCAGATCCACTCGGTCCAACTAGCGAAATAAAAACTCGTTCTTTGTTAGGAATTTTATTCATAGCTTTGGAGAAGGTAAAATATAACCGTACTTTCTAAAATTGCTACCCAAACTGTTGTTTCTTCACATGTAGTGGATAACATTATTCGAACGATTGCACATGCTAGTATTAAAACTATGACATAAAATTGGCACATAAACACTAGAAGAGATCTATTACACGTACGTCTAAAAAACTTCCAAGGTTTTCGTTCATGATTCTCCTCATCAAAAACAAAATTTCCTAAATTTAATTGCTTATCACATTCATCTCCCATCTCAACTTTGAATTGAAAAAATTGACAATGATTAACATTTAAATTTCAAAAACACGATGATACAATATTATTAAGGTAATTTACAATTTTTTATAAAAACATCGAGTCCATGTTCCGTATGCAAATGTTTTTCTTTCTGCACAATGAAGAGTATTTGCATGACGAAATGGGTAGTTGCTACACCTCCAATCATATTGTTCATCTTTGAAAATCAAATTTTGAACGTTTGGACATGCGTAGTCATCCAAGTTTGTAACCTTTGTTTCCAAAATTTCTGACAGAATTTTACATTTTTTATAACCTTTTGCAAAAAACTCCGTTTCTGGAGCTTTTAGTTTTTTCAATAATTCTCAAGCTCAATATATTTTTCATGGCAACTGTTCCAATTGATTCCAAGAAGATGCTTTGTACACCAAGCAGACTGAAATGTAGCTTTGAATTTTTTGGGAGGAAGAAAGGAATATCCCACAGTTTGTCAATTTTGATAAACTCCTAACTTTTTAACTATTTTGTTTTCAATACACTCAATATCCAAAACAACTAGACTCATGATGGTAACGTTTTTCGATGAAAATTTTAGTTAGAATAACTAACAATCAAACAATGAATATACTGATGAAGCAAAAATTTTAACATATAAACAGAAGAACAATCCAGTCACGTGACCAAGAAAACAAGAACTTGGAAAACTTATTGGAAAACATAACAATAACCAGGTCCCTTACAAGTAGTAGACTTCACAGATCCAGCTGCATCATGTAAAATTGCATGAAGTCTGAAAATTTTTAAATTTGCAAAAAAAACAATCTATACAAGAATTTCCGTATCCAATTAGACCCCCAAAAGGAAATTTTTGGTTCATTATTTTCAAATTTATGTTTGGATCCAAAATAAAACAGGTACAAAGAAAGTAATTTTTTCTTTTTGTATTTGATGAAAAGTCATACTGTATCAAATTAAAATTTCTGAACGTTCATTTTCTACAGTGCATTCGTCAATAATGATATAAGTTTTTTTGAATGTTTCTACATAAGACAAAACTGAGGGGATAAAATCAACTAGTTTATCATACTCTTCTTTTTTCAACTGAAATTTCTGATTATTTTTCCAAGTGTTTCTTTTTCTACGATACTATATAAGATCTATTTTTTTAATATCTGAACGATAACTTAGAAAAACTTTTCGTCTTTCATTATGCAAAGTCCACCCAAATTGAGAAATTTGTGATTCTGTATCCAAGTTTTCCAATTTGGGTAAATTTTGAGACCCCAAAACTGTTAGTGAAAATTTCTGGACTTTTCTTGTAAGACGATATGAAAAAGTCCCAATTTATTTTGAAGCTTTAAAAGAAGATTTCTGGAAAAACCAATGTTCCAACTCATACTGCTCAGCTCAAAGAAATTTTAAAAAATGATTCAAGAAATGAATATTTGAATTACATTACTATAATAACATCACTCAACAAAATTATTGAACTTAACAGTTCTCAACAAACATAAAATCTCCTAAGACTTGGGCGAGTTCTTTGAATTCGTTCAAAGTATAGTTGACATAGGCAACTTGCTTCACGACTTCGTTCTCCTTTGCAGTGAAGAGTCGAATCTGAATGTAGAGTGGCTTGTTAACACTGTACTTCTTGATTGTGACACACACCCTTCTCTTCTTGTATGTTGCAACGTCATACACCGCATGACAGTTCGCAAGTTCCTGCTCCATGGTTGAGTCTTTGTCAGAATAGGGTTCCAATACAGGAACGAGTCCAAGGTTTTCAGCATCGTGAATAACAGTATTCCGTATTGATGATATCCTTTCCCCTTCGTTTTTACCAAGATAGACTTGCTGGATTTTTTTGATTTGTCCCGATTCATTTTTCTTTAGCAATTGGAAGCAAGGTTCAACGTAAATGTTTCCAATGTAGGGTTTTTGGGATCAAGAAAATCTCCCAATTCCTTTTTGGTTCTTTGCAAATTCAATATAGTTGGGAAGTATATCTTTTCGTGAATACGTTTTTTGATTTGAGATTAAGAGCCAACTGATTAGTAGTAGATATTTCAAAATAAGGATATTTGTAAATTTATAGAAATTAGGAAATGAAGATGACTCACTGTACAATCCAAATAAAGTATTATTAACTTATATGGAATAATGAGTAGGTGATGATCCAAATATGGACATTGCGTAGGTGATGGAACTACTATATAAGCAATTGAATGTAGATGAACATCATTTTCAACAAGTAATCGGTGATGGCATCTGCTATTTGTCAAGCATATCCCACTTTTTATTCGGACTACAATGCAAAATCTCTTTTTATCTCTGTCTCAGAAAACTTTTATGAAAAATTTATTGTCACCGAAGACTACTGTGTATCTAACCATTCATCATTTTGCCCAGTGGAAAATTGCAATTTTCACCAATATTAATCGGATCAACGCTCGATCAGATTTTGCAAAGATTAGATAAATATCATTTCACTTATCAAATTGTTGACTGTTTATATACTTTATACAAATACAGATTTTATTTCAATATGATTTCATCAAGAGGTGAAGTTTTAAATCAATTGAATCGTATAGTCGAACACAACTTAAAATATAGAATACCGGAAAAATTGCCCAGTGTTGCAAAGAAACGACTGCTGCGAAAAAAATTCAAAAGACATTATCTCAGTTCTGCTCAGAAGCTTGCGTCCACTCAGACTCTTGGATCAGCTTTTTTGGAAAGGTTTCGAAAAGGTCAAAACTCAAAGTATGAGACTGACTTGTTGAAAATTGTTGATTGTTTATTGATGCTTATGGTACCGTAAATAGTGAGAGTATCAATGTTTCTATTAATAATTGAACATTTGTTTATGAAAAATCTTGTCAAAATTGTTTTTATTTAGTATCAAAATTTTTTCAACGAATAAATATGTAAATTTCAACACGTGTGCAAAAATTAACTCAGAGTTTTTTTTTCGCAAGATGCTAATTTTGGTTTGATTTTTTCATCACGTTTGCAAAAATTTAAATAAACTTTTTTACAAGATGCAAAAACTGTTTTGATTTTTTCAACAAGTGTGCAAAAATTGTCAACAAATTTTTGTGTAAGATGCAAGTTTTTTCATGGTTTTTTTGAAAACAAATGTAAAAATCTAACTTATTTATTCTTATGCATATGCAAAAATTGCAAAATTTTATTGTTAAAAACTTGTTAAATTAATGCTAAAAATTTTTCATAATTGCTGGCTTTGAGTGCTATTCCCTATCTTAATACATTGTTTTTCCAAAAATTTCATCACTATACATGCAAAAAAGAGATTTTTTTTTGATCAAATTTAAAACAAAGATTTTCATTTTCTTTAATTATTAACAGTGCAAGAAAATCCTCTTTCAGTTTTCTTTAAAATGCGAAAATATATAATGAAATTTTTCTTATTTTGCGAGATTTTCTTTGATTTTTTAACAAATGTGCAAAAAAAATTATGAAAATTTTTGCATAGTGCAAAGTTAATGTAAATTTTTTAAAATGCTTGCAAAAATTGTTTAATTTGTTTGTCATCTTTCAAACAAAAATCTATAAAATTTTTTACCAGATGCATAATTAGTTTAATTTTTAACAAAGTTTTACCACTGAAATTTCCTAATAAAATTTTCTATGATCTCTTTGTTCCTATCTCTTGAAAATAAAGTTAGTAGGTGCAAAGAAATTAAATTACAAAGTACAAGACAGTAACAAATTTATTTACAAATCAAAGAGCTGTCGAGCAGCTGAGTTCTCAAAACTTTGCAAGTTCTCAATGGAGGGCAAAGCTGGTCTTGCCTCCATCACTGGTGGTTGTCTTGGTGGTTCGCTGACTGGAGTTCTTGGCACAGAGAATCCCTCATCCTCTTCGATGGTAATTGGATTGTCCACAGATCCCTCTTCCCAAGGAAAGAGGAAATCGTTGAATGGTTGAGCCACACATCTAGAGTCAGGAATTTCGGTGTAGCTCATTCCCACATGCTCGGCCACTTCCTGCATCAATTGCATTTCTCCAAGTTGATTCTCTGTAGGGGGTACTTGCGTTATATGATGTTCGTTGAAATCCCTGCGCATCACCTCCACCATATGCCAGACTTGGATTGGGTTGTCCATTCGTGCCAGAAAAACTCCACAAACTGTTTCTCGCACTTAGATTTGTACTAAATCAGCCGAAAATTCCACCGAGAACATAAGGTTGTTGTTTTGTACTGAGAAGATAATTTTGAGCAATAAGTTCAGTTAATGAGTAAAAACAAGATTTACAGTTGAGAGGGAGAATGTGACGGTGGTTAAGTTGAAATTGCAAAATTTTATTGCTAAAAACTTGTTAAATTAATGCTAAAAATTTTTCATAATTGCTGGCTTTGAGTGCTATTCCCTATCTTAATTCATTGTTTTTCCAAAAATTTCATCACTATACATGCAAAAAAGAGATTTTTTATTGATCAAATTTAAAACAAAGATTTTCATTTTTTTTAATTATTAACAGTGCAAGAAAATCCTCTTTCAGTTTTCTTTAAAATGCGAAAATATATAATGAAATTTTTTTTAATTTGCGAGATTTTCTTTGATTTTTTAACAAATGTGCAAAAAAAATTATGAAAATTTTTGCATAGTGCAAAGTTATTGTAAACTTTTTAAAATGCTTGCAAAAATGGTTTAATTTTTTTGTCATCTTTCTAACAAAATTCTATAAAAATTTTTACCAGATGCATAATTAGTTTAATTTTTAACAAAGTTTTACCACTGAAATTTCCTAATAAAATTTTCTATGATCTCTTTGTTCCTATCTCTTGAAAATAAAGTTAGTAGGTGCAAAGAAATTAAATTACAAAGTACAAGACAGTAACAAATTTATTTACAAATCAAAGAGCTGTCGAGCAGCTGAGTTCTCAAAACTTTGCAAGTTCTCAATGGAGCGCAAAGCTGGTCTTGCCTCCATCACTGGTGGTTGTCTTGGTGGTTCGCTGACTGGAGTTTTTGGCTCAGAGAATCCCTCATCCTCTTCGATAGTAATTTGGTTGTCCACAGATCCCTCTTCCCAAGGAAAGAGGAAATCGTCGAATGGTTGAGCCACACATCTAGAGTCAGTAATTTCGGTGTAGCTCAACCCCACATGCTTGGCCACTTCCTGCATCAATTGCATTTCTCCAAGTTGATTCTCTGTAGGGGGTACTTGCGTTATATGATATTCGTTGAAATCCCTGCGCATCACCTCCATCATATGCCAGACTTGGATTGGGTTGTCCATTCGTGCCAGAAAAACTCCACAAACTGTTTCTCGCACTTAGATTTGTACTATATCAGCCGAAAATTCCACCGAGAACATAAGGTTGTTGTTTTGTACTGAGAAGATAATTTTGAGCAATAAGTTCAGTTAATGAGTAAAAACAAGATTTACAGTTGAGAGGGAGAATGTGACGGTGGTTAAGTTGAAATTGTTTTATTTAGAGCTGAGAGAGGAGGTAGTTGACGCTAGTTTAGTTGAAAATAAAATGATTTCTAGTTAAGAGAGAGGGGTACCTTCAACTGGAATGTGTGGGTTTAACCAATCAGAATGGACTTTACTTATTTGGATTGTAGTCGTGTCCAATCAGATTTTAGTTTCCTTTTATGGAATTCTTATAGAAAACTCGTGCCCAATTGGAAACAAAGCTCCATTTTATACATTGTCGTTTTCAATCACAAAAATGTTCATTTTTGTTCAAGTTGTCGTATCCAATCAGAGGAACTTTTTAAGGACTTAAGTCTTCCAAATAGGTAAGAATATACACAAAAGCAATCGCAAAATTAAATGACCAAAAGTTGTTTACTGTAAAAATAAGAAATATTTCCGATATAAGTAACAAAAGAAGAAAAATTAATAAAATTAGCATCTCTACAAGTCTTCTCATCAAGTTAATTGATTTTTTTTGTATATAATCGATGAGAAATTGCTGTTTTTTCAGCAGATAATCAAGTTCTTTGATTTTGATCTAGATTTTAGATGATAATTTAAAGTTGATGAATTTTTCAAAGCAAATCTGTGGAAAACTGATACCAAAACTGATCATGCAAGATTTTCAACTTTGAAAGTCTTTAAAAAAATGGATGATTAAAGAACTTTGCTGGGGAGTTTTGACAAATTTGGGAGTTGGGTGGGGAAAAAAAGAGACTTTGAAATATTATTGTACGACTTTTTTATTAACTTCAAGTTTTCTAAAATAAATAAAATTTCTTTTCTAGTCAGGTGTAACGCAACAGTAAGTTTATAACTTTGATACGCAAAATGTGGATCAAAAATAAACTCTTTGATTGAGTAAGTTTCCCTAAAGAGACCTTTACTTAGTCGAAGAACTCTATTTTGGATAACATAAACGTCCAAAAAATTGTGAAAAATGTAAGAATCTATATCTATTTCATCAATAAGGAAATCACACGGATTATTTTTTTTCTTGTAGAAAAATTCGTGGAAGTTCAAATGCTTTTTAATTGACATTCTTCAAAAATGAATATTTTGGATCCAAAGTTATGTCTAGAAACTGCTTAGTTCTGATTGGTTGAAAATACTCTGGGAAATTCTAGAACTTTCGAAGGACTGACGTCATTACCATAAAAGGAATATTGCGTGGGCAGTGACGTCACTTCTATTTATAGAATGACGTCATTATCATAAAAGGAACATTGCGTAGGCCTTGACGTCACTTCTATTCAAAGAAGGACGTCATTACCATAAAAGGATAATTGCGTAGGCGTCATTGATAGTATAAATACACTTATTATATTGGGTTAAATCATTCATTTTGTTTGCCAATCAGAAACAATCTATTGATTTTTCCTTCAAATTTTAAATTTCGTTACTTCACGTATAGAAAAAAGTAAGTATTTTTGTTCAATTGGTACTTTAAGTTTTTAATTTTGGAACATTTCTAACTTCCCAATTATTTTTAGATAATGCCTGCCCTTATTCGAAATTAGAAAATGAAGTGTGCGGACTATGCACAGGAATACAGGAGAACTGATGCAGCGAGACATCGAAAAATATGTGAAAAACAAAAGGAATATAAGTGTCCAAACTGTCATTTTTATACAAAGAGCAAAGAGGAGATGGGTTATCATGTTGCGAAGAAGCATGCTCAACCAAGTTCAAAGCAGTCGACAGTTTGTCCTTCTTGTGAACAAGAGTTCCCAAGTTACTACTCTCTCCAACAACATCGTAGAAAATAACATGGAGAAAAACAACGGAAACCCAGTGATACTGTAGCGGACTTGAATAAGATTGTGGAGGAAGAAGGGGAAGATGGTGAAAAGCTGAAGGAGGAACTTAGTGCTTGTCAACATTTTTTGGTGGATACGGAGAGGGAAAATGGGAGACATAAGTTATTTAACTTTCAAATGTCCAAATTAGATACTAAAATAATCAACGAGAAACTAGAGGAAGTCTTCAATAAGCTTGATTCTGCAGCTAAAATCAACATTGCTCTGGGTTTTGTGAGACCTTGAGACTGGTGACTATCGATACTTCTACGCCCATGAAAACAATACTCTGTTTGAAAAATCCCACTTACTTTGTACGAAAGCGGATTTGATAACAATCCAAGGAAAAGTAGAAAAATTTGATATTGTGGAGCAATGTACCCAAGAACGCCAGAACACAAAGTGGCGATTCAAGTTGATTACAAACGTTACAATTTTTGCTGCTTTGCTGAAAAACATCCCCATGGGGTGTCCAAACTCTGTCTTACCCGAACCTTTATTACCACATACGCAAATGAATTGTCTTTTATCTAACAAAGACAAGGAACCTTACAAAGATCATTTGTGTCTTTTCCGCGCATTGGCCATGTACATGAACGGACACAATGATCTCGACTCTCACTCTTCTAGATACTTTACAGATTTTATATCAAAATCTGGTTATGATACTAAAAACTTTCGTGGAGCTTCTGTAGAAGACTTACCTGTTGTCGAGGAATTTGTGCAAAGAAACATTTTTATATACAATTTCGATATCCAAGAAGGAGAATATGTAGGAGAACTAGCTCGACGAAGTATTGGAAGATTTCACAAAACAGTCAAATTACTGAGATTTAAAAATCATATCTTTCATACAAATGATATTGGTTTTTTCTTCAAGTGTTTCCGGTGTGCTAGTTATGACACTTTTTTTAAATAAATCCGACAATTTGTTTAAACATCTTCTGAGATGCAAGGACCGAGTGAAGCATAATTACCCAAAGAACGTCTATGAGCTTCGCGAAACCTTGTTTGAAAAGCTAGAAGGATTCAGTTTTCCAGTTTCTGAAGACAACAAGCTTTTCAAAAATCTAGCAATTTTCGACTTTGAGTCGATTTGTGTTCCTACAGAGTAACTAAAAGAGATGCAAACTACTACCTGAATTGAAAAACATGTCCCCATTTCAGTCTCTATACCATTAAATCTGATTGATGAACCCATATTTTTGTACAACAAGGATCCACAGAACTTGATTATTGATTTTGTAAGCAAACACAAGCTGTTGGCTGAGAAAAGTAAGCTGGAGATGAGAACAAAATTTCAAGAAGCAGATATGTCAACACTTTTCTTGCGAATTCAGAAAAATCAACTCATTGATTTGAAACAACATCTGGAGAGATATGTAAACACTTAACCTGTTTTCGGATTTAACAGCGGTAGACATGATTTAAATTTGATCAAGTCCTACCTAATCCCCTATTTGATTCGCGATAAAGAACAAGAAACATCCGTCATCAAAAAAGCAAATGACTTTATGTCTTTCAAGTTTGGAGATGTACAATTTCTCGACATAATGAAGTTTTTGGGAGGGGAAACTACTCTGAACTCCTTTCTCAAAGCCTATAAAGAAAGCGAAACGAAAAGATTCTTACCCTATGATTGGTTTGATAACCCAGAAAAACTTGACTTTCCTGAATTGCCACCGTATGAAGCCTTTTTCAGTAAACTTAGAAACAACAATCCTCTAGACAAAGACTTCCTTGATTATGAGAAGCTTAGAAAAAGCGGGTTTGACGAACAACAGGCACTGAAAAAGCTTCAAATCAAGACTGTTCCTCCACCTGGCTTGGATAATTACAATTACTTACAAGAGACTTGGAAGAAAAATGGAATGACAGTGTTCAAAGACTTTTTGAAGTGGTACAACAACAAAGATGTAGTTCCAACCCTGGAGGCAATGCAAAAAAAGATTCACTTTTATCATAACAAGGGGATAGATATGTTAAAACTTGGTTGCACACTTCCAAATCTAGCAAACACTTTTTCTTCACAAATCTACAAATTACAAGTTTTATCCATTTTGCGAAAGTGATAAAGACTTGTGTGAAAAAATTAGAGAGGACATGACTGGAGGAGCTTCCATTGTTTTCACTCGAAAAGCTGTAGTTGATGAAGCATACATCAAAAATTCATCAAATGTTTGTAAATCAATCGTTGGAATTGATGCAAGCCAGCTTTACCCTTTCTCAATGTGTCAAGATATGCCAACAGGACTCTTTACAAGATGGGAGTTTGACACTGAAATGCAGAAATTCAAGGCAAGACGAAATCGAACTCGCAACTTTGAGAATATGGTCATGTCTTTTTATCAAGAATCAAGACCAGAATCAAAAAATGAGAGCTTTTTTACATCCGGAAAACAGAAAAAAATCGACTGTTTTAATGTGGACGGTTATTGTGATCACTGTAAAACAGTGTTTGAAGCAATGGCATGCTACTACCACTTCTGTTCCTGTCAAGAAGCTCGTCCCTCCTTAACAGAACAGGATATTGAGCGAGGAAACAAGAAGGGAGAGATGGATGATATGCGACGAGAATACATTAAAGAGAAAGGATACAAAGTGGAAGAAATGTGGGAGTGTGACTGGTGGGAAAGTTTCAAAACCGATGACAAGATCAAAAATCACGTCAGAACCCGCTTTCCCTATAAAAGACCTCTTTCTACAGACTCCCTTCTAGCAAAAAAAAGATGGATCTCTTTTTGGCTACGTTCAGTGCGACTGCTATGAGCTAAAATCAAAACTTGCGAATTTTTCTCCAATTTTCAAAATTACTGAGGTTGGAAGAGATTATATTGGAGATTACTTGAAAAACTATGCGATCCAGAACGAAATGTTAAAGCATCCTGCTGATATCTGGTTTCAAGCTAGAAAATGGAACAGTTATAACTCCTCTCTTCAACTTTTATATGAAATTTGGATTGCAGTGCACCAAAATTTACCGATTTGTTGAATATTCTCCTCGGAAATGCTTTAATAATTTCGTTCAGTCGGTGGTTGATGCTAGAAGAGAAGGAGATGAAAACCCTTTGTCAGGAGTTGTAGCAGAAACAATGAAACTTTTGGGTAATTCTTCGTATGGATATCAGATCATGGATAGATCGAGACATACAATCACAAACTATCTGAACGATGAAAAAACTCACAAGGCAATCAATGAATCATTGTTCAAAAGATTGAATACAGTTGAAAAAGACTTGTGTGAGGTGGAGTTGTTGAAATCAACCATTGAACATAGAGAACCTATCATCGTTGGATTTTTCATACTTCAGTATGCAAAACTGAGAATGTTGGAAGTCTACTATAACTTCTTTGACAAGTTCTGTGATGTGAATAAATTTGAAGAGTTGGAGATGGACACATACTCACTTTACTTGGCACGGGCCGAAGAAAATTTATACGACTGTATCAAACCAGATAAAAGAGCTGCTTGGGAAAAAATGAGGGAAAATGACTGGAGAGACTCTTTCAAGGCGGATGCAAAATCTAACTTTTTCTTCCCTCGAACGTGTTGCAATACGCATAAAAAGTATGATAAACCTGAGCCGGGACTTTTTAAAGAAGAATTTAGATGTACAGAAATGCTATGTGTAGCAAGACATATTGCTGCTATGACAACAAGTCAGGTAAGTTCAAATTTAGCAGTAAAGGATTAAACAAGCGAGTTCTCGACGATTCTGGAGACGGACCTATGTCAAAGTACAGGAGGGTGCTCGATGATGCAATCAACTTAACATCTACAAATAGAGGATTCAGAACTATAAATCATATGGTGGCAACATATGAACAAACAAAGAAAGGACTAAGCTATTTTTATCCAAAAAGACAAGTACAAGTTGATGGAATTCATACAAAACCAGTGAACTTATAAGAACTGATCTGGTCTAGTAAGTTTATTCATGATGTCGTATTATATTGGTTTTATGATGTTAAAATGTAAAATTTTGCGGTAAACTTGTTATACAATGCAGTGATTTATATACTTTTTGTAATTTAGTTTTTTTCTCTCAAAAAATTCGATTTTTTTCGATGTCTCTGTAGGTTCAGAATAGATTCAGATAGATAGAAAGTAAAAGTATCTAATAAATTTTTATTAGATCAAATTAAACAAAATCTTATCGTGTTTTGAATTTTTTCGAAAAAATTTTAAATTTTTTTTTGATAAAAATTCCAAGTTTTTGCACAAAAACTCTTACCATTGACTTACCATGCACCAAAAAAACTAAATACACAATCTGAATTCTACAATCTACACGTAATTAACAATTAATTGTTCCCAATTAGGTAACGCGCGCCGAGATTTTTGCGAAAAAATTAGACATTTTCGCACAAAAACCAAAAATTTCGTTTATCTTACCATTATCTTACCATCACACTGAAACCTTGCCATCGGTTTTCCCTATCCTAATACATTGTAGACTCTATACCCAATCTTAATACATAGCATGGCGGACCGGAAATCTATAACGTATCTTAATACATGGGGTCCGCCATGTACCCCCCCCCCCCTCCCCCACTTCAGCTCCAACATCTACTACTGACGAGACTGCATTTGACGAGTTTGTACTTCCCAAATGTTATCATTTTGTTTAATGTAAAGTGACTTCTCGACTTGTGAGCGTTACAAAGGATTGTCTGACTTTCAAGTTATTTTTCCATTCCAGCTGCTCATCGTTACAATCAATATACTGTGAGGAAATTGCCTTGACTCTGCAACCAGTTTTTTCATTAATTTCGTGCAGTATCGCGCTGTTAATCTGCAAAGTTTTTTCGAACTAGTTTTGGCCAGCATTTTGTCAATTACTCTCAGAAAACAAAAATTAAAAAAGCTAGCATAATTAGCTGTAAAAAAATATTAAACACTTGCCCTTGGCTTTAACTGGTCGGCTTTGCATTCTGTTTTTTGTAAATGGTTGCATCAGTGATTTTGAAAAAAAGGCCAACCCTCAGGTTTCATAAGATTTTGTAGGCAAAAATCTAAATGAACTTGCTCAATATTGTCTCGCCAAAGAAGCAAAAAACATCAGTTAGCGTTGCTTAAACGCGAATTAGTGATAAGCAGAACGATGCTGAAATGCATCTAAAACAGCAGGAAGCTAGATAAAATTAGATGCAAAAAGGCACACACATCATGAGCAGAGTGATTGATAAGAAGCTTGTAGAAATAGAGTTGCAGCATGACCCTGGTTTAGGTGTTTGATTTATGTCTCGACTTTCTCGACCAAAAACTGGCATGGCTCCTCTTTCTTTACCAAGTTTTGGTATGTTTCAACTTTCTCGGCCTTATAAAGAAGTGTTCGACTTTGTTCGACGCATTTCAGGTAAGTTTCACTTTCTCAATCAAAATTCGATATGTTTCGACTTTCTCGATTTTCTTGACCGATTTTCTAAAACTTTTTTTTGTTCGAGTCCGCATAGATATATTTTGAGTAGCTCGAAGAAAGTTGAATAGGTTTCGATTTTCTCGACTTTCTCGACCTACTAATTTTAAAAATTGGAAAACTAAAAGTCAACTTTTTTCGTTCACTGTTTTTGCAAATATTCTACAAAATTTGTTACCCGAGTTTGTCATTAGCGAACATCAATGCAAAAATCGAAACGAAAAGAATTCTCATTTTGCGATACAGCACAAACTGCATGTGCAATAGATGTCTGTTCAAAAAATAGAGAACATCCCGTATGAGCGATATAGATTAATCACAAGAGCGCAAGAAAACGGAGAGACGTTAGAATCATTTCACGCGGCACTAACTGCACAGGCATCCACGGCTGAATAGTCCGAGATTATTCATATCAACAATGAAAAATACCACATTACAGGACAATCTAACGTTTGAAACGTTTACGCCAGACGAGGTACTCAAACGAGCCATTAAGTTTGAACAAAGTAAACAAACGACACAGGCGTTTCAAAAATCAATAAGTGGAAAAAAAGTTTTGGTCAATTTCCCTCAGATTAAATTGATTTTTATGATTTTGTTTAATATTTTGAACATGAGGTGAACTTTTTTTCAGAAGTATATTTTTTACAGCTAATTATGCTAGCTTTTTTAATTTTTGTTTTCTGAGAGTAATTGACAAAATGCTGACCAAAACTAATTGCCTCAGATTGAAACAAAGCAAGAACCCATAATTCAGTTCGGAACGAGGGGTCAAAAATACAAAAGACCGAGTACAGACCAATTCAGGAAGAAAACAAATAGCAAAGGAAAACAAAATTCGACCAGAGCAAAAACAGTGCACTAGATGTGGATGAACACTCGGCGAGGGACATATAAAAAATTGTATGGCAATGCAAAAGACCAGCAAAAAGTGTAACAAACCAAACCATTTTGCCAAAATGTGCCGTTCGCAACAGAAGAAAACTCAAGTTCAGGAGAAGAGTGTAATCTAATTCAGAGCTTTGATTCATGCGATGAGTTCGAGATCATGGCCATCGAAACGAAGCCTCGGTCTGTTAATCAGAAAAAATGGAAGATTGATATACACAGAAATCCTCAGTCTCATCAAATGAAATTAGTGAAAGCGTTGGTTAGAGTAAACAATCAAATCAAAAATATGACAATAGACAGAGGGAGTCCAATATTATATCTTGACTGGACTACAGCCAAACAACTATTAGATGGATCATCAGAAACAAAATTTTTTCCAGCCGAGACGCTGAACCTGTCAGCACAGTTTGTAGACTGTCACAAACACCCATTTATGGTATTGGGAGCAATACAAGCCAATATTCCTTCAGCAGGTTGGGATGTCAAAAACGCACATTTGTTAATCAGAGAACGACGAGCAAGATGCTTTCTGGGTCTGGATCTACAAGGAAAGGTGGGAATTTCTACATCTAAAAGACCAGCACCATCAAAGAGATCTAGGTTTGACGTGCTACTGCGCGAACAGTCAGAAGGCTTGAAACAAAAATTTTCAAGCCTTCCTTTTTGACCGGCAGCGGATGTAAAAAAATCATATGGTTAACCCAAAATTCAACTACCCGATATGACAAATACAAGAAAAATTTAGGGGAATACCTATCCATTTTCAGGACAAAATCCAGGCAAATTTAACGAAATTGTTATCGGAAGGTTATATAATGAAACTAGACAAATTTACAATCGACTTCTTTATTGCTCCAATAGCAATTACAGTGAAAAAAGATGACTCCACTAAATTGGCATGAGACTCATTGACTATTATTAGACAATTGTATGAAAACAAAAACCAAATGCCAAATGTAGATGAGTTATTGGATGGAGTGAGTCAAATTGTCAATGCAAAAACAAGCGTGACATTGTATTTTACCAAGCTTAACCTAAAATATTCATATAGTCAAATCAAACTAACTGCAGAAACAGCTAAACAGTGCAGTTTCAATATTGTGGGTGGCCAAGCAACATGAACATACAGGTTCATTACAGGGTTCTATTGGTTAGCAGCCATGCCTACTGAATTTCAAAAGGCAATGGACCGGACCTTAAATCATGCTAAGAACACATTTTGCTTTCTCGACGATATTTTGATCGTTTCAAAAGGAGACAAAACATGAAAAGTTGGTACTCGATGTATCAAAGAAACTAGATGATGAAAAACTAGCTTTAAAGCCCTCAAAAGTTAAGTTCTTTCAGACAGAAATTAATTGGTTAGGACATAAACTAACACAAAGTGGAATATTCCTCAAAATCACAAAAACGGAGGCTATACTTAATCTTTGACCCCCAAAATTGCTTCAACAATTGAGATCATTCATGGGTAGTATCAATCACCTCTCTAAATTTGTTCCCAACGCAGCGAATTTAACCGATAAACTCAGACCACTATTGAGAGAAGAAAACGAGGAAAAAAAATGAAAAGTATACATTTGCCGATGAAAAACTTTGAATGGGGTGGGGGCAAACACTCCCTTATCTTCGACGAAATTAAAAAGGCAGTAGCACGGATCGCACAAAGTAACTATTATAATCCCACAAAAGATACCCGGGTAAATTGTGACGCAAGTCTCAGTGGCCTATGGGCAACTTTGGAACAAAGAATAGCCAATGACGAGTGGGTACCCATAGCGTTCGCTTCACGTTATCTAAACACCCAAGAGAAAAAACACTCGACCAATGTACTGGAACTGCGTGCAGTAGTTTGGTCAGTCGACCGCTTTAAATACTATCATTTAGGAAAAGAATTTGTAATAAAGCTCTAACATCAGCATTGGGAAAAATAGATCAAATAAAACGTATTAATCTCGACTCACTAGTTGGATGGACCAATTGTTACCTTACCATTTTGGGTTGGTGCACATACCGGGTAGAGATATGGGAATAATAGATTATTTGTCAAGAGAACCAAACGCGCTGAGTCAAAAATGGATGAGAAATTTGTGATAACGTCGATTGAGGAATTTCATCGAGCACTCGACTGTTTGAACAGTCGGCTAAGTAATTAGACACAGCCTGACTGGAACAAAAAAATCTAGATAATTCTGAAACCAGAAATCTCTGGATAGAACGCAACACACGTCAACCCACGATTGTTATCGCAACCAATCTTTCAAAAACAAATAAAGCTCGACCGGAACAAAAACGATCAAAACTCAAGTTTCTCAAACTGTGTACAGAACAGTTCAAGCAAAATATCTCAGTGTAAACAGCCCGTCAAATTCATATCAAATAATTTCAAATACACAGAAGAAAAACGGATGGAGGAGAAACTAGGAAAAGAGAAACCGAAAAAGACAGTGAAAATAATCAAGCCGAAAACCAGCGAGGAAAGACGAGTGAAACGTTGGAACAAGTAACAGAAACGACTTTCCAGAGAACGAGGACGGTTCAGAGAGGTTCAGAGAGGCTCAGATGTAACGCAGGTCGAGTGGTGGAAAATGGACATATACAAAAAAGTCCTGAAATCAGACCATCAACGGCAACACCAACACGCACAGAACAACCCAAGTTCATGTCATTTTAGGATCTAGTTGGATCGGAGCGTAATGACAAATCAACCCCAGGAACCATGTTAAAGCTAGAAGCGCCCACGAAAGTGACCAGCCCACACAAGAACATAGAAGATAGGAAGGGAGCAACAGTGATGGAGGTGGACTTAACAGCAGACAGCCCAACAGACAGCATAGAAGTCAGCACAGTAGCAGGAAGAAGACTCAAACCCAGAGTTTTGCGTCGCAGAGAAGAATGAAGAGAGCAATGTACTTAATCTGTCGAAGTTATTCGATCGAAATCTATTAGCTGAACTAACCACCGAGGACACATGGATAGACAGACTTCGTCGCGTCATCGAACGGAACGACCGAAATAATTTTGAAATGGCCAATGAAAGTAAGAGCAATGTACTTAATCTGTCGAAGTTATTTGATTGAAATCTGTTAGCTGAACTAACCACCGAGGACACATGGATAGACAGACTTCGTCGCGTCATCGAACGGAACCACCGAAATAATTTTGAATTAATGGGAACTTATACGAAATCGCTCTGGCACCAGATGTCCGTAGTGGATGATTGTATCATCGTGGACGGTCGGCTAGCTGTTCCAGGGCAGCTGCGGCTCGCAGTACTAAATTGGATTCATTGTGGCCATAACGGGCAGGAGGCAATGTATCTGTGGTAGCCACACATGCATAAGGACATTGTGAACTTGGCCGAAGAATGCAGGAATTGCACTCGTTATGGTAGGAATGCTAAATATATAATACCGAAGAATGTTTCAAAGCCACTCCCACTGCTATCGCTGCTGGACCAAGAATTACAAATTGACTATGCGGGACATTTAGAAGATCACAAGGGGGAGAAAATTTGTTTACTTGTAGCTATAGATAGATACTCAAAATTTCCGTCGGTAAAAATCACTAAGTCAACTGGGCGTTAATCATCAATTAAATTTTTACGTACTATGTTGATTATCACGGAATACCAGAGTCTCTGAAAAACGATCAATTCTCTGGCTTTGAGGACAAAACAATGCAAAAATTTTGTTCCGAACTTAATAGTGTACAAAAATTTTGTCCAGTGGGGGACCACAGGGTTTGTGGATTAGTTGAACGAACCATACAAACTATCAAAACAAGATTGTGAGTTATGTTGTTGGATGAAATTTTTTCATCAAAAAAACTTAACCTTAGCACGATAATTCGCGATCTTAGATAGAGAAAACAAAATTCGATTCAATGCTCTCCATTTGAAGCCCATTTTGGACGCCTTCCAAATTATGAATTTAAAATCTTAAGGGAAAAATTCGTAAAAAATTTTGATCGTGTAGATAAAAAACACCTGGAGCGCTCAGCCCTCACTGCACCACAGCTAAAGAAACGTATTGATCAGTCGAGAAAGAATGTCAAAATCGTACGAAAGGGGCAGAATAGTTGGGAAATCAGTCCGCTATTTAAGTCAGAAGTCGAATCAGCGAGGGATAAGGATCGATCAAAAGCACTATGAACCCTTCTTGAAGCCAATGCCAGGTGGAACGCCACAAGACGAGACTCCTCCGGTAACGATCTGAGACGAATTGGCAACGAAACTAGCACAATTGACACCGAGTTGCGGAAAGAACTTCTATACTCATGGGAACATGGGTTTATTGAGGATGAACCAAAAGAACAACCAGAACAGCGATCTCCCATCCTGCTATGGAAAGACGAGAACAGAATAGTGGCAAAGCTTAATGAATCCCTTCAAGGGAAAAGTGCAATCAGAAACCCCTTTTACAGTAAAAACGGCTGCAGGTGCAGTTTATCGGAAAAGTGACATCGTGGAATTGAAAAAAGATGCCAGCGCAGCAGGAAAGAAGAATCTCAAGAAGGACCAGTTAAGAAGCCCACACGGAGAAGAACCAAAGCAAAAGCTACAGAAGAAAGAAAGCAGAATGCAACTGGAGGATAGAGAATTAGAAGAAGATATGCCACAAACTCAACAAAAATCGGAAATGATAAAGGTAACAGTGGTATATCAGGATAGCCAAGAGAATATGACCTCAAAGGACATGGAGGTAAACGGGGGTTTGAACTTAACCGTAAAGCAAGCCAAACCGAACAACTCAGGACCACTTTCGGATAAAGTGAAAACTTTTCTTGACGCTAAGGGAGGAAAGCAAAAAGAAAAAACCCAACGACTCAAGAAGCCAGAAGACAAAAAGCTGCTGCAGCAGTAAACACCGATAAACTAACAAGAAAACAAGACGTCAGTAAGCTTTCACAACCGTCGAAAGCGGATATGACCAACTCGACAAGTTCACAAAAAGATGCAGCGGGCAGCAGCAAAGACATTACGAGACATACATCTGGAGAGAGAATATTGGAAACATTACAAAGCAGCGAATTGACCACAAATGATTGGAGCAAATTGGCCGATTTGGTATTAACGAGAGGTGTACAGAATTCTGCAGAAAAGATACTGAAATCTATGGACGGGGTGAGCGATGATAAGCACACCAGTACTCCTCCTGTGTTCTTCGACCAGTCAGGCGATAGCGAAGTGACAGTGAGGCGTATCGGATAACAGAACAAAAGTTAGTCGCTACGAAAATCCACTGAAGCACTCAGTTAAGCTCATAAGTTTGCAACAAAACATCACGGACTTAAGCAAGGCAGCTCTCGAAGCGTACAGATTAAAATTAGCAACATTTCGAGTAGACGCGAATAAGTCAATAGAAACAGAACTTGGAAACCTGGAAAAACTTTTGCTTAGAAGAAAGATCGGGAGCGAGGCCTTAGATATTTCAAGAAACTGGAACGCATCGTGGCGTGTACCATTGCTTTTCGATGGGAACCAAGAAAATAGATAGAAGCAAGAGAAGTAGAAACTCGAAGAAAAATGAGTCAAAAACTTAGTAAGCTGAGTACTAAAATTCTTATTTACTTAATAAATTTTATCAACTATTATATAAAGTTTAGTTGTCTTCGAGTGAGTGTGGTACAGCACATGCGGCATGTGCAGTAATTATGTGTTAACTTTGCTGTACACTAACCTTTAGATTCATATTGCTATCTGTAATCATAAATTGTTATTATACCAAGGTCGTTTCTTATTGTTCACTGAGTCTATTCAGTTGAGAGGCAGATCTCCGTACGGCAGATATGGAATTCGGTCTGACCTAAAAGCCTTTCAGAGAAAACCATCAGAAACAGTTTCAGAGACTAAATTTACATCTTGAAACCTACATTGTTTTCACACCAGTATTATAGCATACTATCCCTTACCACACAACTATAATTAACAGAAATACAAGTGATTGGATTCTAATCCCTCTTCAATGACTTTCAACTATCTACCTTAAGCAATTTGTGCTTACGCCTAACATTTTCAAAGTGCATCGTAATTAAATCATTTTTTGAGTATCTTTTCTTAAAGAGATTATTCATTCCAGTATTGGACGCGTTATTTCAAATGACAGTTTTCAGAGCAACTTTTTCATTCAAATTGTTCATCCATCTGCAGCTAGTGTGATGGCTCATGTGCCGAGACAGTTTTCCTTGACAAAGACCTTGCGAGGTATATTGTTTCTGTCCAGTCTGGAATTGTATCACTGAACCAATCAGTTTATCCCGATTTTCCAAGAGTCTTTAACTGGTTCTCGCAAACAGAGAGACATTTGGTTGTTTATCAAACAATGATTGACTACTGGGAAAATCTTCATCCAAAATTCAGTCAACCTTTCTTTTCTTTAAACCTTTGAATCAATATCCAGTCAACCTTTCTTGCCATATAGTAACACAAAAAGCTACCCTCATACCAATTCAAACCATAGATTCAGAAACAATTTCTCCTTATTAGTTTTCCTGTATTGTTACCCAAGCGTTTGCTGCGAAGAAATTAGTCGACAATCAAACTTTGGTTGAGTTTTTAGCTGTTAAGCGGGACGGGACAATTATTGCAAGTTTGCCAGAACTGATTTAAACCCTCTTCTAAAGCTTGAATTTTTCTATAATTTCTGTAGCACCCATAGCATCAGTCCGGCAACAGTTTCGGTGAGAACAACCTATTTTTAAAAAAAGATCAATTGAAGTCAGCGTTTGCTGAATTTGCTTGTATTGGCGCATTGTACCAGAAGTCTTGATCATTGACTACGCAACTTTAGTCAGCCTCGACTTGTAGCTGGTGCTAATCTAGAAAAAAAACTATATTTTCACCCTTAGCCTAGTAGAAAACTTCAGAGGTGCCTATTTGCTAATTTGAACAACCTTCAGTCCGATGAAACCGTCGCTTGAAAGGAATTAGAATAGTTTTGACAATCCACATATCTTTTTACGATTACATTAATCACGTCAGAACAGAATTTTTTTTTCATTGTTTTTTTCTCACCAAAACTCTTCAACTTCCTTAGTGCTGAAAATATCAGGTGAAGACTTTTTCCGCACACAAAAAACGACGTTTTAAGGGCAACCCTGAACATCGTAGGACGAATGGAAAATTGTCACACTCTGAATGATCGGCGTTTTCAGCAGCTACTGAAAAAAATCCCAATTGGTTTTTTATAAGAATTTTCAAAATATTCCTGTATCTATCAATTGACACCATGTTCGAGATCTTCGGTATTGTTTGAAAGAAATAACAATTTTTTAAATCTGCCCATATCTCATGAAATGCCCTGTAAAATAACGAAATGGATAGAATTTTTTAAATGAAAGTTATTATCTGGTTGCTACTAAGTTATTATGTGAAAATGTGAAGTTTTAAAAAATGTGAAATTTGTCCATACATTACACCAGACATAATCAAAATTGATCTAGAGCAACGAAGAGTGGTCAAAACTGTGTAAACTGAACGTAATATGACAAACCATAAAAAATGAAATCAAAGAGAGTCGAGGTTTGGAACTTTGTTTGATGAAACAACTTTCCAGAAAAACTCGAATAGTTTTATTTGCATGTAAACCAAATAACCAAAGTAGTCAAAACATTGATCCCAATTGCTCACTGTTTTCGATCCCCAAAAACTATACATTTAAATTACAGCCAATCTTTAATTCGAAAAATTTGATTAAAAAAATAAATAAAAGTTTTCCCGCTAGTTGCTGGTTAAACTCGTAACAGCAAACCAAAGTCGGTAATCTCAGAAATTTTGATAGTGAGTGACCCCAATATCTTTAAGACAGTTTCGATCATTGTTCAAACAGTTCGGTTGACAGTAAATTACAACACTTATTTCATAAAAACATAAGCGATTTTGTGATATGTGATCCATGTTAAAAAACGCATCCAAGATGAATCAATTATCGTTTCATCTGTTAATTGAATCAGCTTGTGTACTTTTTTTACCTTGTGAAACCTCCTAGGAGCTATCTTTTAGGCAAAATGGTTAACTCGACTTCGAAATTCTGGAGTTCATCTTCTGACCCGTTCTTTTTTCTTGAAGTGACTGCATTTGTCGAGTTTGTACTTCAATTTTGTTGTTATTTTGTATGATGTGAATTGACTTCTACAACAGATTGCCTGACTTTCAGGTTAAAATACCATCTCATCTGCTCACGGTAACACTTCGTAAATTTTACCCAATATCATTTTGACTCTGTAACCTGTTTTTCATCAATTTCTCACCGTATCGCACTGTAAATCTGCAAGGTTTTGTTGAAATACTTTTGATCCTTATTTGTCAATTACCCAAAAAAAACGCAATTTCTGAAATCTTGAAAGTTCGCTGATAAACTTCAGAAATTGGATTCTTTAGCTAACTTTAGCTAACTATATCAGTAAACAAAACGTTAAAACTGGCCATTGGAATCAATTGGTTGGAAGATTTTGATCCGACGTGGGCTACATCGAAACAAATTTGCTTGCTTCCTTCTCAGAAGTAAGTGTTTCCACAAAAAAACGCATCAGTGATCGAAAAACGTTTTCAACTCTTTAGGTTTCATAAATTCTAGTAGCAAAAATTTGAGAGAACTTGCTGAAAAATATATCCACAAAGAAGCAAGAAACTTGAAATAGCTAAGCCGAAATGTGAAGTAGAGAAAAACATAGCGATACAGATATGAGTCGAAAACAGCAGGAAGCTGATAAGATTCGTTGTCAAAAGGTACCTCAGAGAAAAAGATCAAAAATCCACGGAAAGCTGGCACAAACAAAATGAGGAGACTACTTGATAAAAGGTGAGTTGCCGAGAGAAGAAATGATTAGCAGCATGACCTGTTTTTGCTAAACTTCTACGGATTTTGAGACTCGAGTTTGTCAATAGCAAACATCAATGCAAAAATGGAAACGGAAAAAAATCTCAACCAAACCTAATCCTAATACCATCCTAATTAACAGCCTTTTAATCATCTAATTTAAAAATCTCCGGCTTTACAGTATAAACTTCAAACTGCACCGGATTTTTTCATTTTTTTGAGATCATACAATACGCTATTGGATGCGCTAGTTCCAATGACAGTTTAAAAAGCCACGTTTTTGTTCAAAATTTGGTCGGAATAAACCGTCGATCCAGCTGCAGCTAGCGTGATGGCTCAAACGCCGAAAGTTTTTCCTTGAAAAGAGAGAAGGCACGGTTTTTTTATTTTTTTTTCCAGCCTGGAACTTATTCACTGAACCAGTCAATTTTAGGCCCAATTCATCATTTTTTTTTAAAAACCTTAAGCTGCTTCTCGCACACAGCGAAACTTATTCATCAAATTTTGAGTGACTAGTGGGAAAATCTTGATACAACAACCAGTAAACCTTTTTTTTTCTTTTATATGCGAGGTAGTAACTCAAACAGCGGCCATTAAAACTATTCAAACAATAATTTCGGAAACCAACTCTTTTTATTAGTTACCATGTACCGTCTACCGTTAGCCGAGCATTAGCTGCGAAGAATTTAGTCGCTATGTAACTTTCGGCTGAATTGTTAGCTGTTAAGCGAGATAACAACATCATTTTAAGTTGGCCCAAATCGATTTCAACCCTCTTGCAAGGCTTGTCTTTTTTTGATCGTTTCTGCAACAGCATCCATAGCTGCAGTCCGGTAACAGTTTCTATGAAAAACTTCTTTTTGGAAAAACACTCAACATTTTAAATTGAAATCAGCTGTTGCTGAGTTTTCTTGAATTGGTGCACTTTACCAGAAAGCCGTGAGAACAATAAAACACAAATTTGAGAGACGCTTTTTTGCCCAACCAAGCGCGGAACAAACTATCTTTCAAAACACGAGATTAGCCTTGGTTGTTAAACAACGCACTTTAAATAATTAAATTGAAATTTTTTTGAGCTAAGACTAGTTAAAAAGAAAGTTCAATTAAAAATAATTAAAACACTCAGCTAAACTACATTTAGTTTATAAGTGCTTCAGGGTCGAATAGTGCGGGGTGCTAAGATACACCCAAGTGACGGGTTGGTTCTCTTTATCGATGGTTAGGGCTTGAGTTTGGTGTCCGATGTTGTTCCCAGACAAGTCGACTCATGTTCGCCTAGTTTGTCATCCGAGCTTTCAATGAGGCTTGTAAAATCAGTTTCGTTCAACTTTGAAGGAAGTTGATTGATGCCAAGCGGCTGGAGTTATGTCGGGTTAAGGACTCAAAAAACTTGGATTGGTGGCTACTTTTTTCATAAGTGAAAAAACGTTTTGCTTTAGCAATCCCGGAGACCAGCGCTTGAAACGCTATGAGCTGGTTTTTGGAACCTAATCTAAACTACATTTCATTATTCATAATTTAGATATCTTACCACTGTAAAGTATTTAATATTAACCAATCACAATCCATCTAACTAACAATCCACTTATTTGTAAGTGCTGAAATTACTTGTAATTTCAGCACCAGAGAGATTTGAATTTAACTTAGAAATTAGTTGCCTCTCCCGAGTACTTCAGCAGCCGCAACAATACCAGTATACTCTAGATCTATTGAGCCTAGCAGAGACTAGTTAAACACCCTGAGACTAGTAGTTATAAGAGTAAGATTAGGATCGGTATTAGACTAAGAAGTTGCACGAATCTATCCGGCCGAAAATAAGATAGCGTGACGAGCAGACGGTGTACCCTATCCGAAATTACTCTATGAGATAAGCCACCCACACTTAACTCATCTGGTGCGACCATAAGTCTCGAACAAGACCTTAAAAAACAAATTAGCTTAGAACTAATAAAAATTAGATTAGAAATAGACAAAAACATTTTCAAAATGTTATACGATAATAATTTAATTGAATGGTCTCTACGACTCAATAGATCAAAACCGCTATTCCGAACAATACAAGAACGACCACGTATTGGAAACAGACCTCGGACAAGAGACGACATACGACTACGAAGAAACTTACCAGATAGTTTCATAATAGTACGGCAAAAGCCACAACAAACTTTTAAATTTAGATTATTAATGGCAATGAATTTAGTTTTTCATTCGCAAACATAAAGTTCTTGAAGTAAAATCTTCAATGCATCTACCAGGCGCTAAATAAATTATTAATGTTCAATAACGATTGATAAAAACATCTCTAATCGTTTCTTTCTCTGCAGTGCTATATAAAACATATTCAAAAAATAATTTATTCAAAATAAAAATAAAAATTAGTAGCATGACAACAAATTGTTAGTAAATATAAATCACCTTGTTGTTCCAGCTTCATCACCTAAACATAACAGCAATCATAAGTCAATTAACATCATCAAAACTAAAATTCACAAATTGTTGTTTGAAATTATAAACTTTATATACTTTAAACTTAAAATCCAAAACTAGATCATCAAGGCTTATCCTTGGATGTAAATTAATTTTCTATTCTTAGTTTTATTCTTGATCATCAAGGCTTATCCTTGGATCAAAGAACAGTTTTGTTCTCCTTCACCCACTTATAAAGTGTTTAACGACCTCAAACGTCGATTCACTATCCAACCTTTTCAAAAGACCCAGGACTAATAGAAGTTTTTCAAACACTAACCATTTAAATTAGGCTAAACAGTGAAGAACTTCGGTTATTCATCCTTCACTTGACCCCTCCTCTCATACGACCAAGGATAATCATAGACTTAGTAAGTTTAAAATAGTACCTAACGAACTACTTGCGTTCTAATTATACCTGAACCTTGTGGATCGATTTACTATTGTCCAACCCTTGTGAACACAATCACTACCCCTCAGTATGATTAAGTAAGTTAACACCTTAGCTTATACCAGCCACGAGAAAGTAATAATCATTCCTCGGAATCGATATACTTTTCTCTCCAACCCTGAAAAAAAAGACCCAGGCTAAGCTAACCAAAAAATCGTAAGGACTAACAGTCTAGGAAATTAAAATCACTTACAAACAACTTTGCATCCATCACGCTAAACCTTATGTCATTAAAAAATCTAGGAAATGAAATAAGGTGTTAACTTACTTAATCATACTGAGGGGTAGTGATTGTGTTCACAAGGGTTGGACAATAGTAAATCGATCCACAAGGTTCAGGTATAATTAGAACGCAAGTAGTTCGTTAGGTACTATTTTAAACTTACTAAGTCTATGATTATCCTTGGTCGTATGAGAGGAGGGGTCAAGTGAAGGATGAATAACCGAAGTTCTTCACTGTTTAGCCTAATTTAAATGGTTAGTGTTTGAAAAACTTCTATTAGTCCTGGGTCTTTTGAAAAGGTTGGATAGGCCTCAATAGATCAAAACCGCTATTCCGAACAATACAAGAACGACCACGTATTGGAAACAGACCTCGGACAAGAGACGACATACGACTACGAAGAAACTTACCAGATAGTTTCATAATAGTACGGCAAAAGCCACAACAAACTTTTAAATTTAGATTATTAATGGCAATGAATTTAGTTTTTCATTCGCAAACATAAAGTTCTTGAAGTAAAATCTTCAATGCATCTACCAGGCGCTAAATAAATTATTAATGTTCAATAACGATTGATAAAAACATCTCCAATCGTTTCTTTCTCTGCAGTGCTATATAAAACATATTCAAAAAATAATTTATTCAAAATAAAAATAAAAATTAGTAGCATGACAATAAATTGTTAGTAAAAACAAATCACCTTGTTGTTCCAGCTTCATCACCTAAACATAACAGCAATCATAAGTCAATTAACATCATCAAAACTAAAATTCACAAATTGTTGTTTGAAATTATAAATTTTATATACTTTAAACTTAAAATCCAAAACTAGATGATCAAGGCTTATCCTTGGATGTAAATTAATTTTCTATTCTTAGTTTTATTCTTGATCATCAAAGCTTATCCTTGGATCAAAGAACAGTTTTGTTCTCCTTCACCCACTTATAACGTGTTTAACGACCTCAAACGTCGGTTCACTATCCAACCTTTTCAAAAGACCCAGGACTAATAGAAATGTCCTGTATGTATGTATGTATGTCCTGTAATAGAAAAGGACCCATGTATGTATGTATGTTTGTATGCATGTTTGTATGTATGTATGTATGTATGTACAATTGTATGTATGTATGTATGTATGTATGTATGTTTGTTTGTATGTATGTATGTATGTTTGTATGTGTGTATGTGTGTATCTATCTATGAATGTATATCTGTATGTATGTATGTGTTCATTTATATATTTATGTATGAATGTATGTATCCTTGCATGTATTTAAGTATATATAAAGATATATGTAAGTATATATGTATCTATGATGTATTTATGTATGTATGAATTTATGTATATATGTATATATTGTGGGTATGGTTAAATGTATGCAAGTGTGTTTGTATGTTTTGTATATGTATGTATGTATGTATGTATGTATGTACGTATGCATGTATATTTTTTTTTGAGGACTAATTTTTTGAAATGGCCTCGAGAAATTTTTTGACCATACCGCTACTTATTTTTCGACCCTGCAACGACTGTTTTTTTTTTCGATAGTGACTGGGGCCTTTTTTATCTTGCCTGGATTATTTTTATGACCATACCGCAACTGATTTTTTGACCATGCAACAGTTTTCTACGCGACCACGCTGCATCTAACTTTTCTACCATTCCAATAAAACTATTTTGTCGCCGCAGCTAGTTTTTCAACCATGCCGCGACTATTTTTTCGATCTCGGCCACAGAGTTACGCTATTTCCAGCCTCAATCTGCGACTGCTTTTTCGAACATCGCGACCGAGATGGCCGTATTTTGAGAATTTGCCCTCGACTTAAAACCTGACTATGGTTTTTTGACCGCGGAGCACACATCAGCCCGACAAGAAAAAATGAAAATTAGGTTGCGTACTTCAACCCTGGCAGTCACGATTCAACCGATGCGACCAAAAACCACAAAAATAACTAAACGAAACTGGGTTTAAATAATTAGGACTAATGGAAATTGCTCTCAAAGTCAGCGTTTTTGTAAGCACTGATGATTTCTAGTAGTTTGCAATTGAGATGTGACCTATAAAGTCGCATTTCAAGCAAGTAGAAAAAGAATTATGAAGAAACTGACGTTTCAGTACCTTATGGCGTTGCGGTGATGCCCAGTAAAAATTTAAATGCGGGTTCAAATTGCTCGTGAACTGTAATTCGCAACAAGATGCAACTTAATTTGCTCATCATGATTAAGTGAGCTCTCATTCAAATTTACAAATTAACCTCCGGCTTAGGCCTGTTGCTGATTGACTAGGAAAAGACAATTTGCTAACACACTTTCAAAATAGTCTACCGGAATTGCTTAGAATGCTATAACAAAAAAGTATTATTAAACAATGCCTATAATTTTTCTTCATGTTAGATTTGATCAACATAGATGAAAAACGGAACTGGTTTTCTAATTTAGTTCAATAAACTCTTTGAAATTACAACTTTAATTTATATAACGGGATTAAGTACACTTTTGCGTTTAAAGGCGGGTGAGAGAAAGAGAAGCCCTCTCCCAAAAACCAACCACCAACAGCTCTCATTCTGGTGCATCCGGACCAAACAGAGCTGTCACAGAAGCATATGAGTGCATTCTTTGTGCGGAGACGTTTCAGCAACCCAAGTTGTTTCCCTGTGGCCACACATTTTGTGGACCTCCACGCAAATGTATTTCAAGTTTGATGAATATGGACAATCCCAAATGTCCAGTTTGTCAGGCGGATATCGGCCACTTGGTCATCGCGAATCTCGCGTCTAATTACACTGTCATGGCTATGATTGAGGTATGTAGAGTTTGTTTATTCAGGTAAAAAGTACAGAGCGTTTTTGCGATTTTTGTCTAGGATTACCCCGTAGTAGTAGATGCTGGAGCTGATAAGGGGGGGGGGGGGTTTGCCTGCTGACCCCCATGTATCAAAATAGGGAATAGAGCATCCGGTCAGCAGGCTATGTATTAAGGTTGGGTATAGAGTCTACAATGTATTAAGATAGGGAATACCGATTGAAAGGTTTTATGGTTTGTGTGATGGTAAGATAATGGTAAAAAAAGCGTAATTTTTTGGTTTTTGTCTAGTTTTTTTGCAGCAGAAACAGATGTAATAGGTTAGCTATTATTTGACCTAATTTATTAAATAATCTTACTTTCTATCTAATTGAAACGATAATTTTACTTTGATGATGATGATGATGATGATGATGATGATGATGATGATGATGATAATGATGATGATGATGATGAAGATGATGATGATGATGATGATGGTGATGATGATGATGATGATGATGATGATGATGATGATGATGATGGAACAATGAAACAATGCTGAAACCTACAGAGACCTCTAAAAAAATCAAATTTTTTGAGAAAAAAAATTAAATAACAAAAAAAGTATATAAATCACTGCATTGTATCACAAGTTTACCGCAACATTTTACATTTTAACATCATAAAGCCAATATAATACAACATCATGAATAAATTTACTTGATCAGATCAGTTCTTATAAGTTCAGTGGTTTTGTATGAATTCCATCATCTTGTACTTGTCTTTTTGGATAAAAATAGCTTAGTCCTTTCTTTGTCTGTTCATATGTGGCCACCATATGATTTATAGTTCTGAATCCTCTGTTAGTAGATGTAAGATTAATTGCTTCATCAAGCACTCTCCTATACTTTGCTAAAGGTCCATCTCCAGAGTCTTCTAGAACCCGCTTATTCAATCCTTTGCTGCTAAATTTGAATTTGTCTGACTTGTTTTTCATAGCAGCAATATGTCTTGATACATAAACAGAGCATTTCTGTGCACTTAAATTCTTCTTTGAAAAGTCCCGGCTCCCGCTTATCATGTTTTTTATGGATACTACCACACGTTATGGATACTACCACCAAAGTGAGTCTGTGTCCATCTCCAACTCTTCAAATTTATATACATCACAGAACTTGTCAAAGAAGTTGTAGTAGAGTTCCAACATTCTCAGCTTTGCATACTGAAATATGAAAAAACCAACGATGATGGGTTCTCTATGTTCAATGGTTGATTTCAACAACTCCACCTCATACAAGTTTTTTTCAACTGTATTCAATCTTTTGAACAATGGTTCATTGATTGCCTTGTGAGTTTTTTCATCGTTCAGATACTTCGTGATTGTATGCATGGATCTATCCATGATCTGATATCCATAGGAGGAATTGCCCAAGAGCTTCATTGTTTCTGCTACAACTCCTGATAGAGGGTTTTCATTTCCTTCTCTTCTTGCATCAACCACCGATTGAACGAAATTATTGAAACACTTCCGAGGAGAATATTCAACAAAACGATAAATTTTGGTGCATTGCAAGCCAAGTTCCAAATAAAAGTTGAAGAAAGGAGTTATAACTGTTCCATTTTCTAGGTTGAAGCTAGATATAAGCATTCTCTGTGGATGTTTCAACATTTCATTTTCAATAGCATAATTCTTCATATAGTCACCAATATCGTTTCTTCCAACCTCAGTGTTTTTGAAAATTGGAGGAAAATTCGCAAATTTCGATTTCAGTTCATCTGGAACAACTAAGTCACACTGAACGTAGCCAAGAACAGATCCATTTTTAAATTTTTGCTAGAAGTGAGTCTGTAGAAAGAGGTCTTTTATAGGGAAAGTGGGTTCGAACATGATTTTTGATCTTGTCATTGGTTTTGAAATTTTGCCACCACTCACACTCCCACATTTCTTCCACTTTGTATCCTTTCTCTTTAATGTATTCTCGTCGCATATCATCCATTTCTCTCTTCTTGTTTCCTCGCTCAATCTCCTGTTCTGTTAACGAGGGACAAGCTTCTTGACAAGAACAAAAGTGATAGTACCATCCCATTGCCTCGAATACTGTTTTACAGTGATCACAATAACCGTCTACATTAAAACAGTCAATTTTCTTCTGTTTTCCAGATATAAAAAAGCTCTCAATTTTACATTCTGGTCTTGATTCTTGATAGAAAGACATGATCATAATCTCAAAGTTGCGAGTTCGATTATGTCTAGCCTTAAATTTCTGCATATCAGTGTCAAACTCCCATCTCGTATACAGTCCTGTTGGCATATCTTGACACATTGCGTAGGGGTAAAGCTGGCTCGCATCAATTCCAACGATTGACTTATAAATATTTGATGAATCTCTGATAAATGTTTGGTCTACAACAGCTTTTCGAGTGAACACAATCGAAGGCCCACCGGTCATGTCTTCTCGTATTTTTTCACAAATCTTTATCACTTTCGCAAAATGGATAAAACTTGTAATTTGTAGATTTGTGTAGACATATGTTTGCTAGATTTGGAAGTGTACATCCAAGTTTCAACATATCTATCCCTTTGTTATGATAAAATTGAATCATTTTTTGCATTGCTTCCAGGGTTGGAACTACGTCTTTGTTGTTGTACTACTGCAAAAAGTCTTTGAACACAGTCATTCCGTTTTTCTGCCAAGCTTGTTGTAAGTAACTGTAATTATCTAGTCCAGATGGGGGTACAGTCTTGATTTGAAGCTTTTTCAGTGCTTGCTGTTCATCAAGTCCACTCTTCCTCAGTTTTTCATAATCAGTAAAGTCTTTGTCTAGAGGATTGTTGTTTCTAAGTTTACTGAAAAATGCTTCATATGGGGGCAGTCCTGGAAAATCAAGTTTGTCGGGGTTGTCAAACCACTCATAAGGAAAGAATCCTTTTGTTTCACTAGCTTTATAAGCTTTGAGAAATGAGTCCAGAGTTGTTGCTCCACCCAGAAATTTCATAATGCCAGATCAAATTTAAGTCATATCTACCACTGTTAAATCTAAAAACAGGTAAAGTATTTATATATCTCTCCAGATGTTGTTTCAAATCGATGAGTTGATTTTTCTGAATTCGCAAGAATTGTGTTGACATATCTGTTTCTTCCGAATCTTCAATACATTCGTCTTCGTACTCAAATTTGTTACTTGAAAAGTTTTTACCACGTTCGTTCAGCTGATCAAAGATCTTTCTCATTCTTTCATTCACAGCTACTTCACTCTCTTGAAACTTTTTTCTCATTTCTAGCTTACTTTGTTCAGCCAACAGCTCGAGTTTGCTTACAAAATCAATAATCAAGTTCTGTGGATCCTTGTTATACAAAAAGATGGGTTCATCAATCAGATTTGATGATATAGAGACTGAAATGGGGACATGTTTTCCAATCCTAGTAGTAGTCTGCGTCTCTTTTAGTTCCTCTGTAGGAACACAAATCGATTCAAAATCGAAAATTCCTAGGTTATTAATTGAATCCTTCTAGCTTTACAAACAAGGCTCATAGACGTTCTTTGGGTAAATATGTTTCACTCGATCCTTGCATCTCAGAAGATGTCGAAAATTGTCGGATTTATTAAAAAAAGTGTTACAACTAGGGCATCGAAAGCACTTGAAGAATCTATCTATATCATTTGTATGAATAATTTGATTGTTAAATCTCAGTAGCTTAACTGTTTTATCGAATCTTCCGATACTTCTTCGAGCTAGTTCTCCTACATTTTCTCCTTCTTGGATATCGAAATCGTATATAGAAATGTTTCTTTGCACAATTTCCTCGACAACAGGTAAGTCTTCTACAGAAACTCCACGAAAATTTTTAGGATCATAACCAGATTTTGATATAAACTCTGTAAAGTATCTGGAAGTGTGAGAGTCGAGATCTTTGTGTCCGTTCATGTACACTGCCAATGCGCGGAAAAGAAACAAATGATCTTTGTAAGGTTCCTTGTCCTTGTTAGATAAAAGACAGTTAACAGAATGGTTTTTCAGTAGAGGTTCGGTTAAGACAGAGTCTGGACATCCCATTGGGATGTTTTTCATCAAAGCAGCAAAAATTGTAACGTTATTAATCAACTTAAATCGCCACTTTGTGTTCTAGCGTTCTTGGGTACATTGCTCCACAATATCAAATTTATCTACTTTTCCTTGGATTGTTATCAAATCCGCTTTCGTACAAAGTAAGTGGGATTTTTCAAACAGAGTATTGTTTTCATGGGCGTAGAAATATCGATATTCACCAGTCACAATATTTCGAGGACAAAAACCAGAGCAATATTGATTTTTGCGGCAGAGTCGAGCTTGTTGAAGACTTCTTCAAGTTTCTCGCTGATAATTTTAGTATCTAACTTGGACATTTGGAAGTTAAATACCTTATTTCTCCCATTTTCCATCTCCGTATCCACTAGAAAATGTTGACAAGCACTAAGTTCCTCCTTCAGCTTTTCACCATCTTCCCCCTCATCCTCCACAATCTTGTTCAAGTCGGCTACCGTATCACTTGGCTTCCGTTGTTTCGCTTCATGTTCTTTTCTCCCATGTTGCTGGAGAGAGTAGTAACTGGGGAACTCTTGTTCACAAGAAAGACAAACCGTCGACTGCTTCGAGCTTAATTGACCATGCTTCTTAGCCATATGATAGCTCATTTCTTGTCGATTATAAGTAAAATACTTATAATCAGGGCAAGAAATAACTCCTTTAGAACAATTTTTTTGATGTCTAGCAGCATTGGATCTCCTGTATTCCCGACCACAGTCCTCACATTTGACTTTCTCGTGTCGGTTAAGGGCAGGCATTATCTAAACATAATTGGGACTTTAGAAATGTTCCAAAATTAAAAGTTTAAAGTACCAATTGAATGAAAATATTTACTTTTCGTGAAGTAACGAACTGTAAAGTTTGAAATAAGATTCAATTAACTGTTTCTGATTGGCATACAAAATGAATGATTTAACCCAATAAAATAAGCGTATTTATACTAACAGTGACGCCTACGCAATTATTCTTTTACGGTTATGACGTCAACCTTTGATTAGAGAATAGAAGTGACGTCACCACCTACGCAATTTTCCTTTTATGGTAATGACGTCATTCTTTGAATAGAAGTGACGTCACGACCTACGCAATTTTCCTTTTATGGTAATGACGTCATTCTTTGATTAGAAGTGACGTCACCACCTACGCAATGTTCCTTTTATGATAATGACGTCATTCTATAAATAGAAGTGACGTCAACACCCACGCAATTTTCCTTTTATGGTTTTATGGCAATGACGTCATTCCTTTGAAAGTTCTAGAATTTTCCAGAAAAATTTTTAACCAATCAGAACTAAGCAGTTTCTAGTCATAACGTTGGATCCAAAAAATTCATTTTTGAAGAATGTCAATTAAAAAGCATTTGAACTTCCTCGAATTACTCTACAAGAAAAAAGAAAATATTCCGTGTGATTTCCCTTTTGATGAAATAGATGTAGATTGTTACTTTTTTCACAACTTTTTGGACGTTTATATTGTCCAAAATAGAGTTCTCCGGCTAAGTAAAGGTCTCTTTAGAGAAACTTACTCAATCAAAGAGTTTATTTTTGATCCACATATTGCGTATCAAAGCTATAAACTTACAGCTGAGTTACACTTGACTAGAAAAGAAATTTTATTTATTCTAGAAAACTTGAAGTTAATAAAAAAACATCAGTTCTTTATTCCTCCATTTTTTTTTAGGATTTTCAAAGTTCAAAATCTTGCATGATCAGGTTTGGTATTAGATTTCCAGAGATTTGCTTTGAAAATCTCAAATCTACATCAAAATTAAAGAACTTGAATATCTGCTGAAAAAGCAGCAATTTCTCATCGATTTTATACAAAAAATTCAGTTAACTTGATGAGAAGACTTGCAGAGAAGTTACTTTTATTAATTTTTCTTCTTTTGTTACTTATATCGGCAATATTTCTTATTTTCACAGCAAACAACTTTTGGTCATTTATTTTTGCGATTGCTTTTGTGTATATTTTCACTTATTTGGAAGACTGACTTTATTGAAAGGTTCCTCTGATTGGATACGACAACTTCAACAAAAATGAACATTTTTGTGATTGGAAACGATAATGTGTAAAATGGAGCTTTGTTTCCAATTGGACACGAGTTTTCTATAAGAATTCCATAAAAGGAAACTCAAATCTGATTGGACACGACTACAAGCCAAATAAAGAGAATCCATTCTGATTGGTTAAACTCACACATTCCAGTTGAAGGTACCCCTCTCTCTTAACTAAAAATCATTTTATTTTCAACTTAACTACCGTCAACTACCTCCTCTCTCAGCTCTAAATACAATAATTTCGACTTAACCACAGTCAACTTTCACCCTCTCTCAATTCTTTCTTCTTTTTACTCATTAACTCAACTTATTGCTCAAAATGATCTTCTCAGTACAAAACAACAACCTTATGTTCTCGGTGAAACTTTCGGGTGATTTAGTACAAATCCAAGTGCGAGAAACAGTTTGTTGAGTTTTTCTGGCACGAATGGACATCCCAATCCAAGTCTGGCAAATGGTGGAAGTGATGCGAAGGGATTTCAACGAACATCATATAACGCAAGTACCCCCTACAGAGAATGAACTTGGAGAAATGCAAATGATGGAGGAAGTGGCCGAGCATGTGGGAATGAACTACCCCGAAATTCTTGACTCTAGATATGTGGCTCAACCATTCGACGATTTCCTCTTTCCTTGGGAAGAGGGATCTGTGGACAACCCAATTACAATCGAAGAGGATGAGGGGTTCTCTGAGCCAAGAACTCCAGTCAGCGAACCACCAGTGATGGAAGCAGGACCAGCTTTGCGCTCCATTGAGAACTTGCAAAGTTTTGAGAACTCAGCTGCTCGACAGCTCTTTGAGTTGTAAATAAATTGGCTACTGACTTGTGCTTTGTAATTTAATTGTTTTACATCTAGTAAATTTATTTTCAAGAGATAGGAACAAAGAGATCATAGAAAAGTTTATTAGGAAATTTCAGTGGTAAAAAATTGTTAAAAATGAAACTAATTATGCATCTGGTAAATACTTTTATAGAATTTTGTTAGAAAGATGGCAAAAAAATTAAACCAATTTTTGCAATCATGTTAAAAACTCTACATTAATTTTTGCACCATGCAAAATTTTTCATAATTTTTTTGCACGCTTGTTAAAAAAAACATAGAAAATCTCGCAAATTAAGAAAAATTTCATTAAATATTTTCGCATTTTAAAGAAAACTGAAAGACATTTTTCTTGCACAATTAATAATTAAAGAAAATGAAAATCTTTGTTTTAATTTTGATCATAAAAAATCTCCTCTTTGCATTTATATTGATCAAAAATACTGGAAAAACAATGTATTAAGATAGGGAATAGCACTCAAAGTCAGCAATTATGAAAAATTTTTAGCATTAATTTAACAAGTTTTTTACCATAAAATTTTGCAATTTTTGCATATGAATAAGAAAAAATAAGTTAGATTTGTTTTCAAAAAAATCACGAAAAAACTTGCATCTAACACAAAAATTTCTTGAAAAATTTTGCACTTGTTGAAAAAACCAAAACAGTTTTTGCATCTTGTAAAAAAGTTTAATTAAATTTTTGCAAAAGTGTTGAAAAAATCAAACCAAAATTCGCATCTTGCGAAAAAACTCTTGATTTGAATAAAAACAATTTTGACAAGAGTTTTATTAACATATATTCAATTATTAATAGAAAAATTGATACGCTCACTATTTACGGTACCAAAACCGTCAATAAAACAATCAACAATTTTCAACAAGTCAGTCTCATACTTTGAGTTTTGAACTTTTCGAATCCTTTCCAAAAAAGCTGATCCAAGAGTCTGAGTGGACGCAAGCTTCTGAGCAGAACTGAGATAATGTCTTTTGAATTTTTTTTCGCAGCAGTCGTTTCTTTGCAACACTGGGTAATTTTTCCGGTATTCTACCTTTCAAATTGTGTTCGACTGCACGATTCAATTGATTGAAAACTTCGCCTCTTGATGAAATAAAATTGAAATAAAATCTGTATTTGTATAAAGTATATATACAGCCAACAATTTGATAAGTGAAATGATATTTATCTAATCTTTGCAAAATCTGATCGAGCGATGATCCGATTAATACTAAGTGAAATTTGCAATTTTCCACTGGGCAGAGTGATGAATGGTTAGATACACAGTAGTCTTGGGTGACAATAAATTTTTCATAAAAATTTTCTGAGACAGAGATAAAAAGAGATTTTGCATTGTAGTCCGAATAAAAAGTGGGATATGCTTGACACATAGCAGATGCCATCACCGATTACTTGTTGAAAATGATATTATCTATATTGAATTGCCTATATAGTAGTTCCATCACCTACGCAATGTCCATAATTGGATCATCACCTACTCATTATTACATATAAGGTAATAATACCTTACATGGATTGCACAGTCATTATTTTGAAATTTCTACTACTGATCAGTTGGTTCTGAATCTTAAATCAAAAATGTATTCACGAAAAGATATCCTTCCCAACTAAATTGAATTTGCTAAGAACCAAAAAAGGATTGGGATATTTTCTTGGTCCCAAAAACCCTACAACGGAACAATTTACTTTGAACCTTGCTTCCAATTGCTAAAGAAAAATGAATCTGGACAAATCGAAAAAACCCAGCAAGTCTATCTTGGTGAAAAAGAAGGAGAAATGATATCAGCAATACGGAATACTGTTATTCACGATGCTGAAAACCTTGGACTCGTTCTTGTATTGGAACCCTATTCTGACAAAGACTCAACCATGGTGCAGGAACTTGCGAACTGGCATGCGGTGTATGACGTAGCAACATACAAGAAGAGAAGGGTGTGTGTCACAATCAAGAAGTACAGTGTGAACAAGTCACCCTACATTCAGATTCGACTCTTCACCGCAAAGGAGAACGAAGTCTTGAAGCAAGTTGCCTATGTCAAAGAACTTGCCCAAGTCTTGGGAGATTTTATGTTTGTTGAGAACTGTAATGTTCAAAAATTTTGTTGTTGAGTGATGTTATTATAGTAATGTAATTCAAATATTCATCTTCTTGAATCATTTTTTAAAACTTCTTTGTGCTGAGCAGTATGAGTTGGAACATTGGTTTTTCCAGAAATCTTGTTTTAAAGCTTCAAAATAAATTGGGACTTTTTCATATCGTCTTACAAGAAAAGTCCCAGAAATTTTCACTAACAGTTTTGGAATCTCAAAATTTACCAAAATTGCAAGATTTGGATACAGAATCACAAATTTCTCATATTGAGTGGACTTTGCATAATGGAAGACGAAAAATTTTTCTTAGTTATTGTTCAGATATTAAAAAAATAGATCTTATAGAGTATCGTAGAAATAGAAACACTTGGAAGAACAATCAGAATTTTCAGTTGGAAAAAAAGAGTATGATAATTTGGTTGATTTTATCCCCTCAGTTTTGTCTTATGTAGAAACATTCAAAAAAACGTGTATCATTATTGACGAATGCACTGTAGAAAATGAACGTTCAGAAATTGAATGGAATTCTCAGAAATTTTGATTTGATTAAGCATGACTTTTCATCAAATACAAAAAGAAAAAATTACTTTCTTTGCACCTGTATTGATTTGGACCCAAACATAAATTTGAAAGAAATGAACCAAAAATTTCCTTTTGGGGGTCTAATTGGACACGGAAATTCTTGTATGGATTACTTTTTTGCAAATTCAAAAATTTTCAGACTTCATGCAATTTTACATGATGCAGCTGGATCTGTGACTTCTACTACTTATAAGGGACCTGGTTATTGTTATGTTTTACCTAGATTTCCAAGTTCTTGTTTTCTTGGTCACGTGACTGGATTAATCTTTTGCTTATATGTTATAAATTTTTGCTTCATCAGTATATGCATTGTTCGATTGTTAGTTATTCTAACAAAAATTTTCAGCGAAAACAGTTACCATCATGAGTCTAGTTGTTTTGGATATTGAGTGTATTGAAAACAAAATAGTTAAAGAGTTAGGAGTTTATCAAAATGGACAAACTTTGGGATATTCCTTTCTTCCTCCCAAAAAATTCAAAGCTACATCTCAGTCTGCTTGGTGTACGAAGCATCTTCATGGAATCAATTGGAACAGTGGCCATGAAAATTATACTGAGCTTGAAAAAATATTGAAAAAACTAAAAGCTCCAGAAACGGAGTTTTTTGCAAAAGGTTAGGAAAAACGTAAAATTCTGTCAGAAATTTGGAAACAAAGGTTACAAACTTGGATGACTACGCATGTCCAAAAGTTCAGAATTTAATTTGATAAGTGAAGAATATGATTGGAGGTTCACTCTTCACTGTGCAGAAAGAAAAGCCTTTGGATACGGAACATGGACTCGATGTTTTTTTAATAAATTGTAAATTACCTTAATAATTTTGTATTATCGTGTTTTTGAAATTTAAATGTTAGTCATTATCAATTTTTTCATTCCAGAGTTGAGATGGGTGATGAATGTGACAAGCAATTAGTTTTAGGAAATTTTGTTTTTGATGAGGAGAATCATGAACGAAAATCTTGGAAGTTTTTTGGACGTACGTGTAATAAATCTCTTTTAGTGTTTTTATGTGCCAATTTTTTGTCATAGTTTTAATACTAGCTTGTGCAATCGTTCGAATAATGTTATCCATTACATGTGAAGAAACAACTGGTTGGGTAGCAATTTTATCAAGTACAGTCGGTTATATTTTACCTTCTCCAAAGCTATGAATAAAATAATTTCTACCAAAGAACGAATTTTTATTTCGCTAGTTGGACCGAGTGGATCTGGAAAATCACATCTTATTTTTGAGTGGTTAAAAATTGGTACATTTCAACCAAAGTTTGACAACATTTTTTATTTTTATCTACATGATCAACCTCTTTATGGACAAATGCAAAGAAAAAACCTTAAGTTTATCCAAGGAGATGACTTTGAACTGATTGAAAACCTTCCCAATAATGGAACAAAATACCTATTAATATTTGATGACTCTTGTGAAGAAATTTCAAATTCTAAGCAGTTTGTAAAAGTTGCTGCTGCTGGAAGACACAGGGGACTGAATACAATATATATTAAGCATAACTTGTTTCATCAAAGCAAATTGGGAAGAGATGTTGAGTTACAAAATACACATATAGTCCTTTTCAAGTCACCGAGAGATGTTTTACAAATCAATACAATAAGTCAACAACTAGGTCTAGGATCACAATTGAAAGAGTGGTATCAAGATGCAACATCTACTCCTTATGGTCATTTACTCATTGATTTAACTCCAAAAACAGTTGATTCGCTAAGATATTGCACAAACAGTGGTTCAATTCCATCAAAGTTTTATCTACCAGCAGGAACAGAAACTAAGTTTTTGGACGATGAGCATACATTACGTCTCTATACTCCCAATATTCCAAACTTTTTCCCAAAAACTTCAAAAACAATTCATCCTCCATTGTCCAAAAGTTTCATTCAATTCCTCAGCGAATGTCTAGTAAACTTACTACGAGGCGAGCTAAAGGATCTTCGAAAAGTAGTCGTAGTAAAATATCGACGAGAAATATCAGAACTCACACGAAGAAGAACTTCACTGCATAAAAGGAGAACTATTTTGAGCTCGCCAAAAGGCTTACAATTAATATTTGTTATCACTCCTTTTGTAATTAAACGGTTGACGTAGTATGGATCAGTTTGTTCTAATTCCGTACTCAGTTTATCAATCACAAAGTACACTTCCAACAAAACAAAAATTGGAACAAAAGCAAGAAAAAGAGGAGATTGTACCAAAAAATTTTGATTCTGTTTACAGTGCTGTAAATGCGAGGTTGAAAACGAGCAACAATAAGCATATTATTGATTTAATTTTGAATTCTCCTAGAATTAAACTCAGCCAGTCAGACAAAACTATATTAGATAATCGAGACACAAAAGAATCATTTGTAGACTTTGTGTGTGCACTAAAACGAAAAATACCGCTTTTCCCGATATTTACTTTACCATTTTGGAAGCAACTCAAAATACACCTAAACTTGTTGTCAACAAGAATGCCAAAGCAAAAGACAGAGGAACTTGGATCCCTTTCAAAATCTGAAAAGGTAAGTCTGAACAGATTGTATTCTAGGGGTAGAGCTGCGTGCGGTTCTGTGCGAAACTTGAGTAAAGCAAGCGGATTGTCAAAAAAGAAAGTAGAACAGTTTATACAAACCAAGACATCGTATACAAAATTTGGTCCGCCAATCAGACGTTTTCGAAGGCTTCAAGCATTTTCAAAATATATAAATGAAATTTGGTGTATGGATTTGGCATTTTTTTTTAAACTAGCGAGTCAAAACCAGGGAGTCAAATATTTATTGGTTTCTGATTATTGGTCGACCATGAGTGTTTTTTCGCGATTTGTCAGAGTTCAAACAATGAAAACTAAATATGCCAAAGACACTTTGCAAGCTTTCAAAAAAAATGATTTCTCGATAAAACACTCCTGAAAAGCTTTGTGTTGATAAAGGAACGGAATATGGAGGAATTTTCAAAACATTTTGCAAGGAAAAAAGCATTGAAGTTTACTCGACCAAACAAAAGCTGCATTTGCAGAGAGAGCCATTCAATCATTAAAACCCATTATTTACCGCTACATAGAAGATCATGGTGAAAAATTCATTACAAGTTACCGCAATTTGTGTCTACAATGAATTGTCGCATCAATAGATCTATTGGGAAATCACATAGAGATGTCAAGAATACTAATTTCCTCTCAATTTTGTACAATAAATCTCTAACAAGGTATAAGAAACTAAAATTCAAAGTTGGAGACAGAGTGAAAATTTCAAAGAATGATATTCCGTTCCGAAAAGGATCTAAACCACAATTTACAGATGAAATTTTCGAAATTTCGGCAGTCTCTACAAAAAAAGCCTCCAACATACATCATCAAAGAACTCGACAAAGAGGAAATTCTTGGAAAATTTTATGAAAAAGAGCTTAGAAAATGCTCTGATTAAAGGTAAATCATTTTTAAACTAAATTTTTACCGATCAGTTGTCATGGATTCTTTCACTATTGAGTTGGTTTCCAACGCTTCTTTTAATTGTTATCCGAATAATAGTCTTAGTTTTTTTACAAATTTTCTACCTGAAAAAATACATTTGAAAGGAGAATGGGAGGTTGCTATTTCAGAAATATCGTACCCTTCTTTGTACCAAAATGTTACAGAGGGAAAGTTTACATTCGTAGATGGAAGAGAAAGTTCTGAGGAGAAAAGAAAGATTGTATCGATGAACATTGAACCAGGATTGTATCCAAGTATTGTTGATATAGTTGTAGCCATGATAACGTCTAGGAGCTCAAGTTTTTGAAAATAACGGAATCTATTTATCAGTAGATAAAGTTACACAAAAAGTTGCTGTTCATTTACCTGAGAGTCAATCAGAGTTTACAATTCAGAGTGTTGATTTGAGCCACATTTTTGGCTGTGATTTAGAACAAAATCAAACAGGGGCTATAATGAAAGGAAAAGGTCCACATTATCCTCAATATTCTTACGACATTATGAGAATACATTCTATAATGATATACAGTGATATTATAGAATATAACATAGTTGGTGATACAAAAACTCCCTTATTGCGTTGTATTCCATTTATCTCCAAAGTGAAGAGTGGAGATATAATTTCTACAGGACAGTACATGAAATATCAATCCTTTACAAATTTACAGTTTAAAAATCTGTTGAAAAATTCTTTCCATAGTATCAAGATAGAACTAAGAGATAGTACAGGCGAAAAAATTCCTTTTGTGTCCGTAGGAATCTTTCGAGTTGTTCTCTTGTTCCGCAAGATTTCGAATAATCATTTTTGATTTAAACTTCATACGAAATGGTTGCTCAAAATTCAGCTGATTTCCCTATTTTTCGAGGACATGCAAGACAGCGTGGAAGAGGTTTTGGAGCTCTTGCACAAACTCTCGGGAGAACTGCAATCCCTTTTATTAAAAAATATATAGTCCCAGCTGCGAAAAGAATTGGGGCAGATTTGTTTGAAATCGCTGCTCCAGAGATTGGGGAAATTGTTAGTGGACGTAAAAAACTTGAAAACATTTGCAAAAGATGTGAGAACAAAAACAATTCGGAAACAATTGGGAGGTGGAAAAAAGAAATCTAAGCGTAGAACAGCTAGAACCAGATCCATTTCTCGAAAAAGTAGATCAAAAAACAGTCGCTCTGACAATTTTTGACAATATAAAATGAGTGTAAACCAAAGCCATTTTTGGTACGGTCCTTTTACAAATTCTTCATTGGAGATTTTTGATAAAGTCCCAGTTTTGGAAACAATTATGTCATCTTACACACAAGAAGTATTCCCCAGTACTTCTCTGGATGAAAGCAGTATTGAGTTTGAATTTGAAACGGATCGTAAACTCTACTTGGATATGCGTGATACCCATCTTAGCTTAAAGCTTCAACTATTTAAAGGAAGATTGTTTGATGCTTTCAAAAAAGAAAAAGCAGAACATAAAGAAAAATCGGAGGAAGATTCAGATGAGGAACCACAAACTTACTTAACTTATGTAAACAATCTACTACATTCTCTATTCTCGAACTGTGAAGATTATTTTAACAATACAATGGTTTACAATGCCAATGGATTATATCCTCATAAGGCACAGATATCGAACGAATTCAACTCGTCAGCAGTGAGTAATAAAGGAATTCTTGCTTGTCATGGATACAGTTTTGAAAAAAATCCTGATGCATTTGATATGTATCCATTCACTGATAGAGCAACTTCCTTGAGAACAGGGATAAATTTTTCACTCTATGGGAGGCTCGCCATTGATTTGTTTACTTGCGAAAAACTGTTGCTACCAAATACCAAAGTTCGAATTAAACTTATTCGAGCTAGACCTAATTTTTACATGTTATCTGATAAACCAAATGTCAGTTTGAAAATAGTTGATTGTTCGTTGTTTACTAGAAGAATTTTAGTTGCTGAACCTAATCATCAATTCTTGCAATGGAATCTGGAAAGAGAACCTGCTCAATACAATTACATGGAAACTATAGCAAGAACCTTTATCATTCCATCTCGTCAAAACCAATTCATACAAGAAAATATATTCATTAACTCTCCAATAAGAAGAGTAGCTGTTGCAATGAATACAAATTCAGCTGTTGCAGGTTCTTTTTATGAAAATCCTTTCGATTATCAACAATTTCAATTGAGAGAGCTTAGAATTATTCGGGGTGGAAGAGCAATTATTTCATTAGATACAACTTCTCCTTGTCGACCCTATGTTACAACAATGAAAGCAATGCAGTTTAACGAAGATTTTCCAGCTCTTCCTATGGAAGATTTTCAAAATCACTATATTCTAGTTTTCGACTTGACTTCACTACAGGATGCTGCTGAACTGTTGCATTATCCAGAACTTAGTTGAGAAAGCTTGAGATTAGAAATGTTTTTTCAGTTTCCCTTGGAGCAAGTAACGGAAGTGATAGTCTTGGGAGAAAGACTATCAAATGTTCAAATTGACAAAATCGGAACAGTCGCTAAAAATGTTTAGTTTTTTTGAGTTTTCAGGTTCCTATAAAAAAATTGTAGCTTTTTTGGGACTTTTCATTGTGATTGTCTCTGTACTACATATTTTGTTTTTCTTCAGACCTCAGAAAAAGCAGCTAATGAATGCTGTTTAATTGAAAACCCAAGAATTTCTTCAACCTAGACTGTAAATCAGTGTTCAACAAATTTTGTCCAGTTGACAAGTTTTGTGTTTGGGACTTTGTTGATTCAGTACCTAAATGCGAGTAAGTCAATAACTTTAGGATTTCTCATCCTAAATTACAATATCATACTTTCTAGTTCTTTGTTTTAGATGTAAATCAGCTAAAATTTGCGAAAATGGATAATTTTTCACTTCTGCAAATTATTGAAAGAATTCCTGAACTCAGGTTCAAGTACATGGGATCTTACCCCTCTGATAAAGTACCTCAACTAACAAAATACTCTTTTGCAATTGTTAACTCGGCTCCAAGCAATGATAGAGGGGAGCACTGGATCATGATGATTCGACTGGATAAAACTTACTATTTTGCTGATTCTTTGGGTCGGAAAAGAACAACTTATTCCTTTCTCACAAAAAAATATCGGCGAATGGTTCCTCGAAGCTACAAAAAACTGATAATTTGTTTGGATTTTACGCAATTCATTCAGCATTTCTTCTTTTTAAATACTACCAGACAAACTTGAATAATATTCATGATGTGCATGTTTTGAATTTTATAAGTAATTTATGTAAATTTGTAGTTTTTTCATTTGTAAGTGTAAATTATGGCAGTAAGTTTACTATACGATGCAGTGATTTATATACTTTCTTTGTAATTTAAACTTCTTTTCTCAAAAAACTTGACTTTTTTCGAAGTCTCTGTAGGTTTCAGCCTTGTTTCATTGTTTCATCATCATCATCATCATCATCATCATCATTATCATCATCATCATCATCATCATCATCATCATCACCATCATCATCATCATCATCATCTTCATCATCATCATCATCATCATCATCATCATCATCATCAAAGTAAAATTATCGTTTCAATTAGATAGAAAGTAAGATTATTTAATAAATTAGGTCAAATAATAGCTAACCTTATCGTTTTTTGAAGTTTTTTTGAAAATTTTTTCATAAAAATTCCAAGTTTTTACCCAAAAACTCTTACCATTGACTTACCATGTATCAAAAAACTAATCAAAAGTCCTTCATTACACAACCTACACGATTAAATTTCGATATTCACAAATTAGTTAACACGCGCCAACATTTTTGCGAAAAAACTAGACAAAAACCAAAAAATTACGCTTTTCTTACCATTATCTTACCATCACACAAACCATAAAACCTTACCATCGGTATTCCCTATCTTAATACATTGTAGACTCTATACCCAACCTTAATACATAGCCTGCTGACCGGATGCTCTATTCCCTAACTTAATACATGGGGGTCAGCAGGCACCCCCCCCCCCCCCCCCTGATCAGCTCCAACATCTACTACTCCCCGTTTATGATAAAGTCATGAAGCAGCTTTTTGAATTTAACATATCTCAAAGTTTTTTGTGGCGAATAATGTAAGAAAGTTTTTTATCAGAGAAACAGTTCCAAGTGGCATTTCAGGAATTTATTGACAAACATTTGACAACAAGGCGTTGCCTTGAAGGTTTTGTCAGATTTATAAAGTGTCTTTCGTAGTTTTTGAAAACTTTTTGTGCTATTGACAAACGAAACTAGGAAACAATTTGAAGTCACGAAAGTAGTCGATTGTTTTGATTTAAATTTTTGGTGATACCACTCAACTCGCTTTAGTTCTTGTTAAGGATGTAACTTAAAACAGATTTTCTGGTAAAGATTTTGGCTCAGATTCAGCTAATTTTAAGCTGTCATTTCGTTCAGATTTTCATAAGGTCAATTCTACAATAAAAGTTTGGTAAAATCCGAGGCAAACATTTTCCTCGTCATCCTTTGCGTTAGTTATTGAAGCTTGAGAGAAAAGGATTCAAACCAGGGGCGGATCTATGATTTTCTCGAGGGGGGGCGGATTTTCAAAAAATTTTCCAAAATTTTGACGACCTTTTTTTTAGGTCGACCAAATTGATTTTTCGAGCTCTCCCAAAGCACTGTTTTGCCCCAATTTAGGCTAAATTTTCTGCGCGGCAGGCAAATTTTGAAAAAACAGTTAAAAAAGCAGTTTTTGGGCACTTTTTGAAAAATGTTGACAAAAAATTGCGTTATTTTTGGCGCGCGCTCCCCCTCAAAGTTAGTATATATTGGCGCCGAAGGCGCCTTTAGAAACAGTTTAGGGTCGTTCGGCCAAAAATGGATTTTTGAAAAAGTATCAAAGGGGGGACCCTTTGGGTCGGCAGGGGGTCGAATCATTGAGAGAGGAGCGTAGCCCAAACACCCCCCCTAAATCCGCCCCTGATTCAAATTGTCTTTTGATTTTTTGATTTCTAATTAATTGTAATAACTTAAAGCAGAATTTTATGTAGTTGTTCAACTTGAAATGCTGTGGGTTTTTGAAAAAAAAAACTGTAAGAAGTTAAAACGCAATCAAGTTTGATAAAAGTAATAATCAAAAAGCAATGAATCTACAGGCTTTCTATTGTAAAATTTAATAAATTAATAACCAGTAAAAAACGGATGACATTACAGTGATAATCGATAGGAAGCCAGGGTTATACAAAAACCAAACTGTGCGACTATCCAGTGCACAGTTTGGCCTCTTAATGGAATTATAGGTTAAAAAAAACTCTTTTTTTTCTAATTTTTGAGTGTTTGTAAATCACAGCCTATTTTGTTTTGAAAAAACTTGGATATAGCTGACTACAAAACAAAAAAAAACAAATTTATAGACGATCGAAGCCTAGACTATGGTATAGACGAACAATTCAATCTTTCAGGTAAGTTTTTTTTCCAATTTTGTTTGTTTGCACCTAGAAATTTTCTGCGACTGAAAAAGAACTAAATAACATTTTATCCTTAATTTTAAACTTTCTGTCTGAAACAAAAACCATTCAAACAAATTTGGTAGTATAAAGTTGTATAACAAGCAATTTATGACGTAATCATGTTTCATCAAACTTTCAGTTTTTTTTGTCAACGAAATCAATTTTTTCCATCTTGAAAAAAAAAATTTCCACTAATCGCGATTTCCTAGAGAAACTCCACCTAAAATTTTTTTGTTGATGGAGAAAAAACTAATTTTCCTTCTAAAGCAAAAATGCTAGTCATACAATTTTTATATGATGAAACTGTATGACTAGCGTTTTTTTATCAGCTATATTTGTGAAAACTTATGAATAGCGTGCAGGTCCTTCCGTGGTTATGAACTTTGGATGCTTTTTCAGTTTTAAGTCATAAAACACATCATAATTGTTAAAATTTCCAAGCTATATTTTTTCAATTTTCGAAATGAACGACAAAATTTTCACAATTTGCTTGCTTGCTCATGCATGCCTGTTTTAATAGTTCAGTCGATTGATGAGGTTTTGCAGTTTTTGTAACCATTCTTTTTGTTTTATAACTACTCAATCTCGTCAAACTTCAAGACTCACAGTTTTAAATTGTTGTTTTTTTGCGGTTTCAGTCAGCACTATAGCATTTGATCAAAAGGGAATACGATTCATGAAGATAATATCTGGATAATAACGAGTAATGACAAACTTGGGTGATATTAAAAAAGATGATAAAAGAAGTGATAAATAAAAAGTCATCTGAAGAAAACCATTTCCATTTTAGTGCATGTAAAACTCTACAGAAATTTTTTTTTGATACATTCGCTTGAACTTTCAACAAAATAATTCAAAATTCTATATCAGAAAAAAAACTCGACTGTTGAACTAAGGAAGAACGCGAGGGGAAACATTGCACTTTTCTTGTTCATAGCTCCGAGGTCAAACTGTGCACTGGATAGGCGCACATTTTTGTGTCTGTAAGTTCCTGGTTCCAGAGATAAATGTAGAAAAAAAAAGTTACAACACAAATTAAACATGTTACAAAACATAATTTCCGTGGATTCCGTGTAAAAATAAGTATAATGAAAGCTTTGTCATCACATTGGTTTTGTCGGCATATTAGATTCTGACAATATAAGAACCTGTTATGGATTTCGCAAATTTAAGTGGATTACGCAATTTTATGCGGATTTCGCTTACAATTTGAGAAACCCTCTTAAAATTTGCCGAATCCGCTTACAATTTGCGGATTTGCTTTCAAATACGCATTCCACTGACAGTTGCGGATTCCGCGATAGCTTAAGTTTACTAAACACATAAAATTACTTGTTTGTGGATTCCACAGATTTCTCTGGACTCGGAGCGATTGCCGGTTTTCGGAGCGATTTTGAGCACAATAGTAATTTATTGCCCGGGGTATCCAATACAGCAGAGAAGATCAATGAAAACAGCAAATATGCGGATCGGCGGCAAATCTGTTTTGGCCTGTTTCGGAATCCGCTTACAATTCACAACTTGCTCAAACTCGCCTCGTATTGTTACAGTAGTAGCTATAAAATCAGTTAGCTTAATTGAAATTTCTCTCTTAGTTAAACGGAAGGTCATACTTTTTGTTTTGTTCGGAGCTTCATGATTAGCTGAATTTAGCAAAAATGTTTCAGCTCTATTTAATTACAGTCCCGTTTCCTGAATCTAAAATTTGAATTTCGATAAAATTCTTATTCTCTCCTCTCCCATTATCTCAGGGAGATACAAACAACTTCATTCAAATTCATATGTACTTCATACATTTTCAAATTATTTAATTCACAAAAATCGTCGAGTTTCTTCAGATCGGATTATGGTAGTTTAATTTCAGATCTAAAGCTCTGCGAATGTTTTTGATTACCATATTTAGCTTCTTTTTTATACCGCTTCTGAACTCTGCATTTTTCCACATAATTGTAGTTCCCGTTTCTATACACTATTTTTTTTTATCGTGACCCGCACTCAGTAAAAAGAGAAAATGATAGATTATAAGAAATTTTTTTTGTAGTCTCCATAATTTTCTAAAAGAATTGATTATAATCGATTAAAAATGGATCATTTTTTGAAAGTTTTTTTTTGTCAAAATTTAAGGAATTATAATCCTTTATAATGGATTATAATCCATTTTTGTTCAAAAATTGTCATCCCTTCATTTCGTCTTATTTTAGTTTCATTTTAAGTGCTTTTCAGTTGGCTATTGGTTTTTCAACAAACGTCCTCGCTTCATTTCGTTTTATTTTTGTTTTGTTTTGGGTGCTTTTTATTTGTTTACCGAACTAAAAAAGCTGATATTTCGATTTTATAGCTTAAATTTGAATCAATTTAATTTTTACTATGTTTTCATGCAAAGTAGCTAAATTTTAACCCATTTTAATTGATTATTTTTTGTAAGATAAAATTTTGATAGAAAAAGGATTTTAACCTATTATATAATATTTAATAAGAGAATGTGAGAGGTTTTTGGAAAAACTATAGTCAATTATAATCGATTATATATTTTTTTAAAATTTCACCATTATCATGGATTACAAATCGTTTAAACATCATTTATTGGTGATTATAATTGATTATAATTTTGTTAAAAGTACGATTGTAATTATAATATAATCGTTTATTTTCTCTTTTTACTGAGTGTGGGGAGGTTTAGCAAGTATCCAAAGAAACGAATATGAGTAAATCATCGTATCTTTTCGTTTTAATTACCAGTGTTTTTAAGATAATCTGCAACAATCATTTCCTATTTCAAGAATTTCAAAAAACGTTTCCTGCTGTTTTTTCAGAACAATAATTTTTCCACTTATTTTTAACAATTACTTGGTATCGTGCATCCTATTAATCTGTTTTTTTTAATCGCCCATAATCAAAAAAGATAGTTATCAAACAATGGTTTTTCATTAGAGGCAGAGTTCGTACAAAAAAGAACTGATGTCCTGTCGGTCAACCGACATACTGCTTTTTTGGCTTGTTATTGCAATTATATATTCCGTTTTTGTTTTCTTTTATACTCTCTTTCATCGAGGCATTCATTCTGCTCGTATAGCTTATCTGAAATTCTCGTGGTACGATGAACAAATTTTTGCAATATTAAATGATGTTTTATTTTTATCTGTTTGTCCAGCCTCAGTTTTCGTTAAAAATAGCATTAAAAATATTATCCAGATTTGTTTGGCAATTGAATCAAATTAGATTTTAGCAACTTTTTGACATCAAATTTCTCAAACTCAACCTACAAATCAAGTTTTCTTCAATTTTTGTATTAAAAAAGAGCACCTTTCTTCTCCATGTGTAATTTAGGAGATGAAAAATACCCCAAACACCTCGGCATCCGGGTCAAACTCTGATATCAACTTGATCTGCTCCGACTGCGACAGACTGCTGACTGGTAACTCAGACTGGATCGAAAATCACAAAGGCCATAATGTCCGGCCAGTCGATATTCAAGAAATGCGGACCAATGTCAGGAAAGAAACGGACATGATGATATCTGCAATTCATACCTCAGCAATCGAGGAAATCCGCGTGATTCAAAACAGGCTGATAAGCATGTCGAATGATCTCAAAAGTAAACAAAAAAATATTGGAAATATGTCTGCAAGCGAGCTGTCTGCATTTTCTCGGAGCCTGAAGGATAACAAAATTCAGATCGAGAACGAAAAGAAAAAGCTCTTCCAAAAGGCGTGTGAGATAAAAGAAATGAAGAACTTCATGGCTAATGACCTATCTATCGACTTTTTTCTAAATTAACCAATCTGTGTGAATAATATGGAAATTGTAAATTTGTATAGTTACTAGAAAAACTGTATTAGAAGCTACTAACTGGATAAAAATCATAGTTTTATCTCGCTTGGATATATCATTTGCAAATAAAAATAATTTTATCGATTGTTTTCTAAGATATTCACCAAATTGTCAAATCAAAACTGTCTGGAAACAATTCAGAATAGGTGATAATTTACTTTGACGAAAAAATACTTTAATTAAATTACATCAGAAGACAAAAGGAAGAGAGTTAAAGGAAAAAATTTAAGAGCCCTCCTCGCAGCTCCTCATATGCACCTTTTTAGGGTTGACCTCTATTCGACCAAAAACGCTAATCAATGAAAGAATTCTGATCATAAAAAATTCTTCCATTTTGCTGAAAAGTACATCGAGTTTTCAAAGAACGCTTTTCATGTTTGGTCAGTGTATCGTCATTAATAAAATTTAAAAAACTTTGTCAAAAAAACAGAATTTCCATATATGGGAAAAAATTATGACCAGCATTCTATGAAGCCCACAAAAATATTTTCAAATAATTTACAAATTGCTGCAAAACAAAGAAGGTTTTTTGAACTGCAAAAGGAATGTTCATCTGATACACCCTTTAGCATGCAAAATTTAGTTTCTCAAAAACGCCCAAAACGCCGTTTTTTTTTTGCATGTTTACGATTAACTTGATGTTTTGATCCAAACTTTTTATAATAACCATCTCTGAAAAACTTTGCCAGAGTTTTTAAAATCTGTTACTTTTTGAAATCAACTGTGAAAAAAATCTAAGAAAGTTCTGAGCGTTCAAATGCAAGACAGTCAAACCTTTGTTGACTCTATTATTGAGCAAACGAAGGTCTCTGTGATTTGTGTAAAACTTTGAGAGTAATTCAATTTTTTCTCCTAAATATATGTTTTTTTTCATGGTATTTTTTAAGAAATGAGAACAAAATTGGTAAAAGTTTTCATTTTTTCCTTTTTCAAAAAATGTTTCAGGTTTTCTTCAAAAAGCTCATTTTTTCCTCAAATTTGTAACAAAACAGCTCTTTCTTGTGTTTTATATTTGTTAACCATATAATTTTCAGGTGATTCAGATTGTTTTTTTAATTTTTTTAAATCAACTGCCCTTGTTGCAAAAACGCCATTCGCACAATTTCACACTTGTTCAGTTAGTATTTCACACCTCCAGAAAATGTCTGATAATTCTACGACTAGCATTTTTTCGCAGTGTAAAAATAGTTGAATTTTTTTCTCTGTATGAAACTGAGTGATAAGCATTTCGTATTTATTTTAAAAACAATAAACTTTTTGAGTTTGGCTGTAAGCTTTTGTGTTCGCTTCCCTATGCAATAACTGAAAAATTTCGCAGGTGCGAAAATCAACAGATTCAGAAGCAATAATCCCACCAAACTACTGCATCTTAAGAATCACCGTGTACATTACTGTTCTACTATAACGCCTTTGTAATTTTTAACACTACTTTGCATTTTGTTGAGCACGTATAAAACGCCTTCTTTTCAAACGTGTAAGTTTTGTGACTTTTGATACTAGCTTTCTATTTAAAACAAAATGACTAATTCTGGTTCACACAAACCACACTCTGATCTTTGTTTTTTTTGTTCAGAAATGTGCTTGAATATAAAAACTCAAATTTAGCTTGTAGTATTTTTTTTCGAAACTAGTTTATTTGCGCCTAGAAGAGTTTTGCGACTGAAAAAGTCTCCAAAAATGTTTACTTGAAAAAGTTCTTTTTTAACACGAGTTATGCAACTTAAGTACATGCAAGTGTATCTAATTTCTCTGGTCTCTTGCGGTTTCATCTGCTCTATCTTTTTCCATAGGTGTCCAAAAAATATTCGTCGGTAACATTTTTTTTCGTTGAATCATGAATCAACAAAATTTGAATTCTAACAACCTGTCCAGATAGAAGAGTATCCTTTCTCAGAGATAAATGTTGATTTTGAAGTGTTCTAGTAAAACTTATTTCTTTTTCATCTGAATTGTGCGAATATCACATTTTAGAAAAGAAACGTTAGCAACAAACTTGTGGATAAGTGAAGAGTAAGACTTGTACCATGACGATTAGGATTGGCATCATTGAGAATGAGAATTTGTCTCAGAAGAGTTCCATGTTTTTTGTCACTATCACTCGAAAATCTTACAAAATGAAGAGATGTCTATAGGGCCCGAAAGTTGTTTCAGGTTTGGTTTTCTTTTTTAGTATTTTCTTTTTTTTTCAAATCATTGGTCAAATATAGCATGGGAGCTGTGAATAAAATTGAGTAGTTATTCGAGAAAAATGAATGGCTGACCCATCTGGACAGTTGAGTAAATATGAAAGAGTTAAAGAAAGACAGCTTTTAAAATCGCATCAGATCAACTGTGAGGGGCTACATGTTTAGATGTCAATCAATTTAGTTGCTACCTACTATTATTTATATCCTTGAGAGTTTCTCATATTACTATTAAGTGGGAAATTGGTACCTGACTGTCAGTCAGTCTAGGTTTGTCTAGTCTGCCTATTTGTTGACCTCTAGTTCAGAGTCCTAATTATGCGAACTAGAAACAAGTTGAACTTAATCTTCAACCGTACCGTTTTAACTTACCCTTGTTATGGCAGCCGTCAGCAATAACGTGCGTCATCTGAATTACAACTAAGAGTTTCCTTTTGGATGAAATTTTATATCATTTAACCAGCCCTCCTTTTATTTGAGTTTTCCAGACTCGATGATCATTTGGAGTTTTCCACCCCAGATTTAACATCAGTAACTGTGAAGATCGTTTTTTGCGAACATGTTTTGTGGATTTTTAAAACATCCTGTAATATCCGTTTTATCTTTTTTCCCATTTTTGTGATATCATGACTAGTCATCGCAGCCTGGATAATTTCAGTTCGATCAGTTTTTTGGCAACGAATCTGTTCAATCCCTGGTGCTTTTTTTTAGTTTGATCGAAACTTTTATGATTATCGCCAACTTGATTTTCCGTCCAGTCACCTTTTCTATAGTAGTTTTTTTTTTCGTCGTATTCTCCCAGGTTGACCAAAATTGCTAATCATACACTTTTAATGCAATTACAGAAAATTGTTTGAAAGGTCTATGATTAGTGATTTTTCATATATTTTTCATTACTAGCGTTTTTCCATAGACCAAAAATATTGTTATATTATATTTTAGTTTCTGAAAATCTTTTGGTTGTCTTCATAACTGGACAGAAGTGACAAAAACGTTAGTTGAGAATGATAATTTGTCTCAGAAGAGTTTCATGTTTTCTGTCACTATCACTCGAAAATCTTATAAAATGAAGGAGATGTCTATTGGGGCCAAAAGTTGTTTCAGGTTTGGTTTTCTTTTTTAGTATTTTCTTTTTTTTTCAAATCATTGGTCAAATATAGCACGGGAGCTGTGAATAAAATTGAGTAACTATTCGAGAAAAAAGAATGTAAGCAAAAACGTAGAGTAAACAGAGGTTTTACCGCGTCGCATTAATTTTGCTTTGAAAACGTCCTGAAAGTTCTTTAGCCTGTCTTTGGTGAATATTATAACGAATTGTTTGTTTGAGTACAAATTTTGTTTTACGGTTGATAACAAAAGAAAAAATCAGTTGGTGCATCAAAAAAAGCTATCATACATTTTCCGTTTTTGGAAATTGTCTGATTACCAATTCTTTGACAAAAGCTTTTCTTTTTGAATTACTATGATAGACCGAACTTTATGCCAAAACAGCAAAAAAGTTCCTGAAAAATTCGATGATCCCATTTTGGCAAAATGTATAAACTTTGTTCGTGGAGTATTTTTTCATAGATTTAGTTTATGGAATTGTAAGATTAGCAGTTTTTATCTACGGAGGTCAACCCACCGGGCCTATTCTTCATTTCACTGCGTCCCTGGCCTTTTGAATTGACCAAAATATTTTCATTTTCATGTCTTAAACGATTGTTTAGACTTCTGCTTCTGCCTGAAAAATGCTCGTGAGTGATTTATCGGAGATTACATAATTCTCATGACTTGAGTTTTACGATGGTCTATGAGATCATTTTGAAACACCTTGCGTTCGTTGTCAAAGAGTAAACTTTTCGGTTCTCCAAATCTGGCAAAAACTGCTGACAAATAATTTTGACTGTCAGAGTAGTTTTTCATCATTATTTGAGCAAGTCTCCATTGTCGACAGCAGCCGAAATGTTTCATTGGTCTTTGATTTGAGTCCAATTTTTTGAGAAACATCGCCCACTTCTCATTTGAATCCCAGTTGCATGAACTTTCAGAATCCTCAGTAGTTAATGCCTTCTGATGTTGCCAATGATTTGGCTTCCTTCTTGAAATACTATTCAGCGTATGAACGTTGCATCGAAAACCTTTTCCTGCTCTAAGGGTGTCTTTAAGTGTCAGATTTGCTTGAAGATCGTGTACTATGACTCCGATAGTAGTTGTCTGACTATTTGAGAAGAAGTTGTCGTTTTGCACGAAACGTTGTTTCGTTCTTCTGCTCTGTTTTCATGATGCAGTATTCGTAGAGCAAATATGCATGAAGACTCTACTTTGCGGGAACAATCTATAATTAGTAGTCCAACTCCATCTACACAATTTATCGAATATTTTTAATAGATGCTGCTGTTTTCACTGTCTCAAAATCGTGAGCTAAAAATCACTCAAAGAGTTTGTTATGATTTTTCACGATTGATTTGAGTGCGAGTTTGAATTGCTTGAATCTGAATTTTTATTCCACCACAAAAACAAACAGTTGCTTTTCTCCTTCTAAGCTAAATATGTTCCTGAATTTTTTTAGGGGCATCCGTTTTGCGGTATTAATTTTTTGTTAAACCTGCGCTCCTCGTTTTCAGCATGATTTTTTTTGTTTTTGTCGTTTCAGTCAGAACTTTTCTGATGAAAATCTATCAGCGGAAGTTTCTTGGCGGCATAATTTGGTATCGTTCTTTTGTAGAAAACGGTCAGAGATGAAAACGAGTGCAGGTTTTATGGCCAGCAGGATGTTTCCCGAAACTTAATTTCGGCAGCTGATACCAAATACACAGCATATCAAATGATCGGAAATGGTTTCGAGTTTGAATTCGTTTCCATGATGGTTATTTTTTTTCTTAGTCCTCCGTTTTTTAAATTTGATGATCACGCGTTTGATGCCTTTTATTTCAACTGTTCTAAAGCTACTCACATGACCTTTCAACCAATCAAAGACCTTGAAACTGTCCAAAAATTAACCAAATTTGACGCTTATTTCGAATTTTCTAATTTTCGAATACTGAGCCCCAGGGGCGGATTTAGGGGGGGGGGGTGGGGCGTACGCTCCCCGCCCTCAGGGATTTGACCCCCTGCCAACCCAAAGGGTCCCCCCTTTGATATTTTTTTCCGAAATCAATTTTTGGCCGACCGACCCTGAAATCTTTCTAAAGGCGCCTTTGGCGCCAATATATACTAACTTTGAGGGGGAGCGCGCGCCAAAAAAAACGCAATTTTTTTGTCAAAATTTTCAAAAAGTATCCAAAAACGGCTTTCTTGACTGTTTTTTTCAAAAATTAGCCTGCGGCGCAGAAAATTGGGCCAAAATAAGGACATTTTAGTGTGCTTTAGAAGAGCTCGGAAAATCAATTTGGTCGATCTAAAAAAAAGGATCCGCCCCCACCCTCGAAAAAATCCTAGATCCGCCACTGGATGAGAAATGGAGCAGAAAAATTACCACTTCATAGCTATCATATGTACTTCTCAAATTTCCTTGAGAATCCAGAATGCCAACAACATGATAGTCCATTTTATTTTTTGCTATGTTTTTAACTGTGTTTTTATGAGATTCAACATGTGCGCTCAATCTCCGTAAGATGAAATTGAAGTCGAGAAGAATCAAAAATAATTTCGTATTATCGGCAATAAAAAATTATCAGGGGTTTTGATAATTTCCATCCAAAAACATTAGCTCATATAACACCAGTTTTCAGCTTCAATAAACACATTGGCGCAAGCTAGCCGCAAGAATCGGTCGGTAATGTCCTTGAGACAAATTGCTCTCTTTGGCGGTCCGCCTTAATTAAGGCTGAAACGAATTAGAACCAAAAAACAGTAAAAAAACGGTCAAATGGGGCTATAACCCCTCGGGTCTACATGTTTTAAGGCCTGCGTATGAGTGGACTCGATCCCGGTTGACCGGCATGAGAGACTTGTTCCTAGGCCGCTCGGCCAACTGTGCTTATGGTTGTTACATTTTGGTCCAATCATATTCAAGCTTGTGTTTGATTTTATATGCATTTATACTCTGTTTTATAAGAAGGAAGAACCGGAGCAATCTTAACGGTCGGCCGAGTGACATCACGGGTTGCGGTCTTAACCAAGGCGGATCGGGCGCAACGGTCCTGTCCTTAATTCAGCTTGACGAATCGGGCGAGGGGTTAGTACCCACGTGGACTATCGGGCTCAATCACCCACACGAGTTGTGCCACTTGAGAGTGGAGTCAAATTGAGTGAGGCACTTGACACGCTTATTCAGTGAGGGAACATATTCTCGAAGCCAACGAGACCAAATCGCGTTAGCATATGACTGCGCTCGCACGTACCTCTTCTTTTGGTCAAAAAGCTCCCCAAGTAAAAGCGAAGGAAAACTTGTGGCATGTTGTCCAAACAAAAAGTGGTTTGGGGTCGACGCTTCTAACTCACATGAATCCGAACTAACGGGAGTGATTGGCCTCGAATTCAAAGCCTGCTCAACTAAGCAGGGTGTTGTTCCTAACACCTCTTCGGTGACTCGCCTACTGCCTAGTATATCGTAAAGCACGCGTTTTACGCTTCGAACGAGACGCTACCTGGAACCGCCATGATGGGGTGCGCCTAGCGGGTTAACTTTCCAAGTTACACCTTTGTGTGCAAAAATGATCGGAGACATGCCATTCCAGCTCTGATGCAGGCAAGTAGTTCCTTTTCCGCACCAACGAAGTTCGTGCCGCTATCCGACCAGATCGGGCTTATTGTAATGAACTGTTCAATGCCCATGACACACGAACTAGTGTCCAGAGATGGTACAATCTCAAGGTGTACAGCCCTGGTGGTGAGGCAAGTGAAAAGAAATCCCCAACTTTTTTTCACTGCTTCTGCGAACCGGAACGTGGAGCGGTCCAAAGTAATCCCCACCCGTATGATGAAAGGGTGGTTGCTTGTATCTGAGACGTTCGAAAGATAAATCCGACATCATTGGCTGGATGGTAGTTGCTTTGCGTTTACGGCATGTTACACATTGATTTCCGATAGACCAAACTAGTCGACGCAACGCAAGTATTGCATATTTCATATTTAAAACGGAGCGCATATAATCTAAACCTTGATGAAAATGTTTGTTGTTGTGGCTGCGGGCCAACAAGCGAACTAGGGTATGTCGGGCGTCAAGTAATATTGGGTGCTTAGTATCAAACTCGGTATTCACTAAGCGCACGATCCGTCTGGTGGAACAGATGATACCAGCGGGACCAAAAAATGGCTATTCTTAATAGGTTTGCCAGCGGCGAGTGTTTTTAAATCAACGAGGAAGCATTCCATCTGTGCAAGTTGAATCAGTCTGCTTTTTGCAATATCAAGTTCAGTGGGGTCGTGTTTCGTAAGTCCTTACCGCGAAAATGCTTATGTGAAGGCAGCATCCTTAACAGAAAAGCGACTAATCATTTATATCCCGTGAAGGAACTGAACCTTTCCCAATTGAAATTGTTTTCGGGATGTTTGATGGATGTGACATCGGGGACGAAGGAAGATGATGTCTCCAAGCAATTATCAACATCACAAGAAAGACCCTTTAAACGAAATTTATTGATTACACGTTCGTCGGGTATAAACGGCCAATCTTTAGTCCTGAGGATGCTCGGACCAATAACCCAGCTGCTATCCTTGAGGGCTTCCGAAGAAATCCCCCGCGTACCGGTAGCAGCTGGATTATCGCCGATCAGTACATGTTGCCACTCATCAATAGTGGTCGGTTCGAGCATTTCGCCGACACGGTTAGCGACGAATACAGGTAATTCTTCAGTGGAGTTTAGCCACTGCAAAACTGTAGTACAATCCGTCCACATGTAGACATGATTAATGCAGACAGTAAAGGCGGTCAGTATATCATCTTTCAGTCGTGTGGCGAGCAGAGCAGCTTGAAGCTCTACCTTTGGCATAGATAGCGCTTTCAGGAGCGCAACGCGAGTTTTACCAAAGATGAAGGATATTTGAGTTTTGTGCCAACTCGAGAGTCGCGCATGCAATAATCCAACAGCACAGAAAACGTCCTGCAAGCTATCACCGAACATGTGGAGCTCAATTTGATCTACAAGCTCTGTGAAGTAACCACGGGGAAAAGTCAATTGCCCTAAGAGAGGAGTGCCACTCGAGAAAGTTATCTTTTATCGCTTCCGGAAGTTCCTCGTCCCAACTTTGGCCAATGATTTTCCAAATATCCTTAAGCAAAAGACGGGCCCTAACGGTGTATGGCGCTACTAACCCAACAGGGTCAAACACAGCAGAGACGAATTTCAAGACGGTTCGTTGAGTTAATGCCTTATCGAGAGGACGACCAACGCCTCTGCTAACAACTAATGTGTCTTTCACATGGTCCCACTTGAGACCAAAGACGTGTGATGATTGTTCTGCACCATTACAAACTTCCTTGATAGGTAAAGACAAGGTTTCGCAATCCTCGGGGTTCATTGCTGAAGTGATTTCATCAGCCCTACTGACAACTTTTCATCCTCCCAATTTTAGTAACGAAACCAAATTGCGGCTAACTTTAATTGTATGGGTAACTTTTTCGAACGAATTCAACCATTCGTCCATGTAAACATTTTCAGTTACGACTGAGGCGGCCTAAGTGTATGTGTTTGTATTATCAGTTGCTGTTTTTCGCAACGCGAAATTGGCGCACGTAGGCGAATCCCGAGCGCCGAATATTTCGCGAGTGTACTGATGAACTACCACATCGGAAGTGGTATCCTCTCGCCACAAAAATCGGAGTGAAATTTAAACGAAACAAAATTGCGGCTAATTTTAATTGTATGGGTAATGTTTTCGAACGAATCCATGTAAGGGTCCGTGTAAAATTTTCAGTTACGACTGATGCGGCCTCAGGGTATGTAGACATATTATCAGTTGCTGTTTTTCTCAATGCGAAATTGGCGTACGTAGACGAATCCCGGGCGCCGAATATATGGCGAGCGTACTGATGAACTACCACATCGGAAGTGGTATCCTCTCGCCACAAAAATCGGAGTGAAACTTGATCACGGGCGAGGACTCCTACCTGGAGGAACATACCCTTTACATGCGCGGAGACGGTGTACTTGTGTTGACGGAATCGCAAAAGTACAAAACTTAATTTTTGGTGTAGGTCCGGACCCATCATTAAGGACTTTTTAAAGGATGTGCAGTGAAACTTAAAAGCCCCATTCAGGACTCGGCGCACCTTAACCGGCTTGTTCGGTTTCACGACGGGATGGTGCGGAAGATACCACTCGCGATCGGAACGCGTACGTGGATCATGAGATTCGACGGTAACGACATAGCCTTTCCTATTGTCCTCTCTATTTGTGTATGCGTAACTTTCGCGCAGTTCAGGGTCTTTACTTAACCTTCTCTCCAATTTTTCAAATTGGACGAGTGACGAGTAATAGTGGTTTGGTAGATTGACATTACTATCAAAGCAGAGGAACAATGCATCTTTCGCCCCCGTGAACGGTTTCAGAATTAAGGATGGATAAAGGATGTTTACCCGCGGCGCAATGGGCATCTATTTTTTTTTGAAAGAACATAAGATTCCAACTCATACTAGGATTTTATCTGGTCGGTCAGAGAATAATCTTCAACAACACATTTGAAACACGAATAAGTAGAAACAACGGACGGCGGCGACGGACCACTTATGACCCAACCTATCGGTAGGCGAACGGAACACAGTGAGTTTTCATCATCTCCCAAGATGAACTCAGTGGATCTAACGGCGTGGTAGTAGTCTTGTCCTATAACAACTTCAACACCCTCAAAATTTTTTTGAGTGATCTTAAGAAGTGCTAATTGTGGATATTTTTTCTGCAAATCAGCAATATTGATTAATTCGGAACCGATCCGAATATTTTTTTAACATATGCACACAGAGAAAAACGAAATCACTTTTATTCGGCTCGGAGGAACCTGTAAACTTGACCCTCTGAAACTCAACAATGGTGGTTGAATTGAAACCACTAATTGACAAAATAATGGGCTCACCTTCTATGCAGAGACGGTTAACTAGTGACGAAGACGCACAAGAGCGAGTCGATGCACTATAACAAAGAACCAACGTCAGAAGACTGGTTACATCACAGGATACACCATGTGTTGCAATTGGCAACGACATTTTAGACAATTCAATGTCATGTATATCACTAACAGCAGCATGGGTGGAAGTTTTTATGTTAAAATTGAATTTTCCTTCCGAGGAAATACTTTTACGGCTTAATGGAGCAATACATTTGTGTGTGCTATCACACTCTGGCTTCGGGCACTTTTTAGCTCTAGATTATTGCCGGAACATTGAGGCAAGCGAAGCAAAATCTCTGCTCAACTAAGTATTTTGCTCGCTGAGTAGCATTCTTTTCCTTAAAAACAGCACAGTTCCACAATGCACTTTGTACCTAACACCATAACACGCATAACACGCAATAACTCAACGCTCAATTGCGGCTTTTGCTTTGCCTGTGACGAGTGTTTTTAGATATGTCAGTTTCGTATCATCGTTGAGAACAACGGAGTCCAAACTTAAACTGACCAAAACATTCGTACCAGTTTAACGGGTTGCCGTCAAACTGAGCTAACTTCCGTTCAGGAAGATGATCTTTGCGGCTATGCATCAATAGTTCCGCCAATTCACGAGCGGAGAGAGGTCGATCCGACGAACAACCTTGGTTCGGATAAGCAAATGATGGTGCGTAGTCTTCGTTGACTGGTTGAGAACCGGTATTAGTATAATTGAAGAAATGCGGAACATGCTGGGGATGAACTGGCGGAGAATCAAAATACACAGTCCCACGACTAGTACATAACCCGGCGGTGTTACACAGTGGGACAACCGTTGACACATTAGAAAAAAAATGTTTCCAGCATAAAAAACACCGAGCAGGCGTGACTATTGGAGTTGTAGCTGCCAATCGCTATAAGTTTGCATGTTAAGACAACCATCATCACTCTTTCATTTTTTGCAGAAAATCCAGTTTTACCGCCTGAGTTATGTTTTTACTTGATGGAAAATATGACTTATCTCCACAGAATTTAATTTTTTTGGTTTCTAGATTTTTTAAACTAATTTGTCCTGAATTGTCAGATGATTGTCTTAACATTGTATGAAACCCCCCCCCCCCCCGTGATCATACTCCAAGAGCAACCTAGCATGCTGTGCTTGATTATTAAACTGTAGGAGAACTAGCAAATCACTTAGAATTATATCTGTTTCAGCTGTATTAATTCAAATTATTTTTTGCTAGTAAACGCAATTTTTGTCACGAGATGAATTCCATTGGTATCATTTAGTCACCAATGGTAAATTCAAATTCTGATTTTACAGTATCGATCAGGTTCATGAAGTGTCAAAAGAAATTGGTTTTCACAGTTCTTTCTTCCTGACAGGGTTTCGGCTCATTCAATAAGACAACGCGCTCTCAGAGTATGCTGTAGTCTGACTTCCTCAGATAAGTCAATAATGACCATCTCTTTGAGCTTTTTTGTATAAACTAGACATCTCAACTTTATGATTACTTGCACTGGAAGTTAACCAAGAAAAACGTTTGTCCTTTGATGAATGAATTCTCAAATTTAGACTAATCGATTGAATTGATAGATATCAGTTGATTTGGTGCATCCCGCAGAGGGCAACAAGTTATGCGAGGGACGAGCGAGTGAGAATTTGTCTTAAAACTGATCCGGTTTTTTTCTTTCTGTTTTATATATAAAGAAAACTTCGATCATTAAAAAAAACTACTTAATTTAATTCTAGCTAGAGTGATTAGATCGAATAAAACTGTGTATATTTTTATATTACCGAAACATAATATAGCCAGTACAAAAAACTTGGTCCGAGTGATCTGTATAACATGATTGTTTGTTCATTTAATTTAAGGATAGCAGAAGTATCACAAGGCTATTTTGACTGCCAAATTCCAGCCACAATAATAACTCATCTTTCCTGCATGATTTGGTTGCCCCGATGCCGTGTCTTTCTTGAACATCAGATATTGTGGCACGTTAGCTTTTTCTATGTCTAAAAAACGCAAGCAAGATCTCGTTCTCAGTGTGGATCTGTATGCGACATAGTCACTTAGCTGTTATGTTCTGCTTGGACCATAACTCATTGGGCTATGAACAAAAGCAATTCCGATGTCTCTCAACAATCTCGGTTGTTTTCCTGGTATTAGGACTCAAATTGGTGTGTACTTCAGATTTTTACCGTCAGTTGTTTTCTAATTTTTTTCTAGTTTCTGGGTTTTTCTCATTTTTGTCTTTCTTTTTGTTTTCGTTGCTATTTTTCTAGTCGTTTATTGACTTTTCCATCTGCCTTTGCGTGCACTCGTTTATATCTTAAGTTTAAATTTTCTTGTTAAATAGCTCTTGACTGTCTAGTTTTCGCATCTGTTTTCTGTATCTGCTGGTCTGTTGAAAGTGTGGGGACCACTTGGGTTGGCTCTGATTTATTTTTCCGATTTCTATTTACAACCTCGTCCTCCGACCACTTCTTGAGATCGTGCATAATTTCAGTAGGCCGCAGGGTTATATCAATTTTTTCAATCTAAATATGCATGTTTGACTTTTTCGATATTAGGTTTTTGTCAAACTCTTTGTTTTTAGGTTTGAAATTGAAGTGTTGGTTTTCCTCATCTGTGTATCTCAAAAATTGATGCGAGTTATTGTTAGTAATTCAGCCTTACCCGATGTTTTTTTCAACGGTGTTTTAGATTTCATATCCTCATAAATATGTCTGTTTTTATTGATTTTATCATTCTCTCTACTTCACTGATTAATCTTTGATCATCTAGGGGTGCAAAAATTAGTTTGATGTTGTCTGACTTACAAAATCGTTGGAAATTTTAGCTCTAAAAACTTGGGTTTGATCACATCTCATTTTTCTTCGTACTTTGTGATTTGAAATATTGCGTTGCGTATATTTTATGCCAATGTCGGCCGTTGTGTTAGATAAATCTTTAGATGTAGGTAATTTGGACCACTTATCTATAGCAACTAAGATGTAGGCATCCTAATTTATACTGACTGGGAGGGGCACTGCAAAAATCTAAATTATTTTCTTCTTTAGGCTCAACTAGTGATTCCATTTGTAATGAACTTTTTTTTGCATTAACTATTTAAAAAAATGTCCTGTTCGGTATAAATTTGCATTCCTTTTTCTGGTTGCAATTTTGTTTTTGTGCCCAAAAATATGTTTCACCCAAAAAATCTAAAAATCAAAAAGAGTGCTTTTTGGTAAGAAAACTTTTGTTTTTTTTTGTTTCATATAATATTTTTGTAAAAAAACAGGCCTTTTTTTCAAATTTTTAGTTAATAGTTCCTTATAAAAAATTAAAATTAACTTACAAGAAAAAAAACCAAATGCAGTTTTTCTGCGTGGTAATTGCAAGTTACACTCTGGGTTTTATTATAAGAAAAAATCCTTGGTAAAGGTTTCGGATGAAACCCAAAAAACTAAAACGAAACTTTGTTTATTTTATTAATGGAAAAAAATGTGTTTCGTACCTTTTCGTAGTATGGAAAAAAATATATCTCATACAACTTCATAAATTGACAAAAACTGCTTTGGCTGTTTTCAAAATTTTTTTGTGATAAAAAAGTTGGCAAAACGCTTGTTGTTTAACTCCAGAGTATGAGAAAAATTGCTTATTAAAATATTTTATAGAAGGAAAAAAAAATACCGATCTTGCTTTTTTATTGAAAAATAACTACGTTTTTTTTTGAAAAAAAAAACGGTTACCATACACTTTCCATATATGAAAATTGTATGATAACCATTTTTTCATAGAAGGCAAGATTTTCAGAAATTGTTCAAAGTTGTTATAAACAAATTTATATTTTTTAAGAGTGCCTTTGCTCAATTTAAAGTACAAATTTAAATTGAAGCTAAGAAAATAGTTATCAAACAATTTCCATATATGAAAATTGCATGATAACCATTTCTTCATAAAAGGCAAGATGTGCAGAATGTCCTAGAGTTTTTTCTTACAATTTTCTGAGTCTATGAAACTGTAGCAATTGTAGGACAAACATTTGTTCATAATGGAAATTGTAGGATAATCATTTTTGGTCAACCCACGCTAAGATGCACTTGAAATACTATCTACAAATTAAAAAATAACTTAACAGTTCTCAAATCAAGCAAGATGTCTTGACCAAAAACAATGTGAGCGACTTTTTTCAAATGCTCGAGCAAATCTACCACTAGAAAATATGTAAGATTTGAGCGGTTTGAGTGGTTTTTTTAGACAATTACGCTCAAAATCTTGCTTCAAGATGAGCGGTTTGAACGGTTTTTGAACGGTTTATTTAAAAAAAACCGCTCGAAAACCGCGCAAGATTTGAGCGGTTTATCTAAAAAACTGTTCAAAAACCGCACAAGATTTGAGCGGTTTTTGAACGGTTTTTCTAGATAAACCGCTCAAAAACCGCTCTAATCTTGCGCGGTTTTTGAGCATTTTTTTTCAGATAAACCGCTCAAAACCAGTCAAATCTTGCGCGGTTTTGTAGCGGTTTTTTAAAAAAAAACGTTCAAAAACCGCTCAAACCGCTCATTTTGAAGCAAGATTTTCAGCGTAAAGGTTTCAAAAAACCGCTCAAACGGCTCAAATCTTGCTTCAAATTAGGTGAAAAATCTCGACTCGAGTTACGCCACTGTTGTGCGTCCCGCAGAGGGCAACAAGTTATGCGAGGGACAAGCAAGTGAGATTTTGTCTAAAAATTGATCCGTGTTTTCGTTGTTATTTTTTGTTCCAATTTTCGACACGAAAACAGCGGAATATTTGTGCTCGGAGTGGGTTTTTTTTCATCAGACAAATTTCAACTTTTTAACTAGCCGTTTTTGACGGAATTTTTAAATATCATTCGAAATGTATTGTTGTTTTGAGCTTAAATTTGAAAGGTAATGTCACCTGTGATCATTTTTAGTAAAGTTATGGGAGTTTAAAGATTGCCATTTCGGCCAATTTGGGACAATTAACGCGCGATATATTTCGCGCTAATAACGCGTAAGCGGAGAGTTAATCCGCCTTAGAAATCGTTCCAAATTGGTTGAAAGAAGCTTATTTGCCTAAATTGATTTGTTGTAAGGAGCTAAATATATCCTGATGTACTTGATATGGCGTGTGGGGGGATGATTTTCAATAGAAGTTTCAAAGTTTAGAATTTTTTTCTTTTTGTTTCATTTCATTTAATGTTTTTATGTTTTACTGCTCCATAAACCTAAAAAGGCAGTCGGAACATTCAGGGCTTCGCCCTGTTACGAGCAGTCTTGTCCGTCTTAGAAATTGTTCCAAATTGGTACAAAGAAGCTTATTTGCCGTAACTGATTTGTTACAAGGAACGAAATCTTTCATTTTGTACTTTAAATGGCGTGTGGGGTGATGATTGTCATAAAAATTTTCAAATTATAGAAAAAAAATTTTCATTTTATTTTATTTCATTTATTTTTTTAATGTTATTACTGCTCAATAAAACTTAAAAGGCAGTCGGAACATTCATGGCTTTGCCCTGATACGAGCAGTCTCGTTATACATGTAGCATCAAACCTAAGGAAAATTTCTGTTTATTAGAAAAACTACCTAGTATAATTTCAGCGTGATAATTCCAGAGTGGTTAGATCGCATAAAATTGTGTATATTTTTATATTACCGCAAAAAATTATAGCCAGTACAGAGAACTTAGTCCGAGTGATTGCTTGTTTCATCTATTTGAAGGATAGCAGAAGTCTCACCAAGACTATTTCGACTGCCATATTTCAGCCACAAAAATAACTCATATTTCCTTCTGGATTTCGTGGCCCCGATGCGGTGTCTTTCTTGAACATCAAATATTATGGCGCGTTGGGTTTTTTATGTCTAAAAAAAGCAAGTGTGGATTTAATTGCGACATTGTCACTGAGCTGTGATGGTCTTCATTGCCCATAATTCATTGGGTTAGGAACAAAATCAATTCCGATTTCTCTCAACAATCTCGGTTGTTTTTTTAGTGTAAGCATCCAAATTGTTGTGTAAATTAGATTTTTCCCGTCACTTGTTTTCTATTTTTATACTAGTTTTTGAGCTTTTCACTTGTTTCTTTTTCTTTTTGTTTTCGTTGCTACTTGTTCTTGTCGTTTATTGACTTTTTCATCTACCTTTGCTTGCACCCCGTTAAATCTTAAGTTTAAATTTTCTTGTTCAATAGCGTCAATAGCTCTTGACTGTCTAGTTTTCGCACCTATTTTCTGCATCTGCTGGTCTGTTGAAAAATTGGGGTCCACTAGGGTTGGCTCTGGTATACTTTCCCGATGTCTTTTTTACAACTTCGTCCTCCGACCAATTCTTGATGGTGCAATATAAAGGCTGTAGAAGTTATATCGATTTTTTAAAATCTAAAAATGCGTGTTTGAATTTTCCCAGTTTAGTTTATTTGGCGAACTGTTTGTCTTTAGGTTTGAAATTGGAGTGTTGGTTTTCGTCACCTGCGTATCTCAAAAATTGATGCGAAATAAATTTTGGAATTCAGCCTTATTCGATGCTTTTTTGAATGGTGTGTTAGTTCTGACTATCCTCATAAACCCATGTGTTTTAGCGATTTTATTTTTTTTCTACTACACTAAATGATCTATGATCATCTACAGGTGCGAAAAGTAGTTTGATGTTGTTTGATTTACAAAATCTTTGGAAATTTTAGCTCTAAAAGTTTGGGTTCGACCACATCTCAGTTTTCTTTGTACTCGGGGATTTGAAATATTGCATTGCAGATGTTTCATGGCGATGTCTGCCGCCATAATTGATACTACTTTAGATGTAGTGAGTTTGGACCACTTATCTATGGCAACTAATATGTAAGCATCATTATTTATATTGACTGGGGGGCTGCAAATTCTATGTTAATTTCTTCGTTAGGCTCAACTAGTGGTTCCATGTGGAATGAACATTGTTTTTTTCGTATTAACGGTTTTAAATTTTAATCTTTTTTGGTTGCAATCTTGTTTTTGTGCTCAAATATATTTCACTCAAAAAGTCCAAAAATCAGAAACACGATTTTTTTTGTTTCATATGCAAAGATAAAGATGAATTTGTAAGAAAACAGGCCTTTCTTCTCAACTACCAAAGTACACAAACTACAAAGTATCTAGCATAAACAATCAGTCTTGTTTTTGGTTTATAGTTCCGTATAAAAATGTTAAAACTAACTTACAAGGCTAAAATTACCAAATGCAGATTATCTACGTAATAATTGCCAGTTACAATCTGGGCTTTCTTATGACAAAAATCCTTGGCTAGTGTTTCGGATGAAACCCAAAAAATGAAAAAAAAAACTTTTTTGTATTTTTACATATTTATGGAAAAAGTGTTTATCGAATCTTTTCATAGTATGCAAAAAAGGTTTCTCCGAAACACTAGCCAAGGAATGGTATGACTTTGGTTATTTTCAAAAAATTTTTGTGATAAAAAGTTTTGGAAAACACTTGCCATTGAATCCCAGAATATGACAAAATTGCTTTTTATAATATTTCATAGAATAGAAAAAAATACTTATCTTGCAGTTTTCGTAGTTTTTTTTGAGGTATGAAAAAGTATGAAATAAAACGATAAGTTCGAAAAGTTTTTTTAGTCAACCGCGACAATTATTCTTTCAGAAGAATTGAATAGATTGTATGTTGGTCTGTACCATCGAGGATATATCATGTTATGTAAACGTTAAAAACAAGAAGCAAAACAGTTCGGCATTGTTATCCCATGAGAAACATTGCTGAATAAGAGGACCTGCTGAAAAAACAAGGATGCTCCTGTCGAAAGGTACAATTGAGACAATCATAAGCATCTGAACTTCAAAATAATGACAAAATTATTAATGCAGGATGAGTTGCAAATTTTTATATTAAGGTTTCAAAATTATTTTTTTTGGTTCTAAATGAAAAAAGCAACAAAAAAGCAGGAGAAGATAATGGCACTAGTTTTTTTGTGCCTACTTATTTTAATGTCGGATGGAGTTTCAGTTTAAAAAATCTCGGATGGAATTGAGTAGTGACTATTTAACGTCATTTTGATTGTGTAATAAACTATTCTAAATCCACGGTCTATGTCAACTAATGTACAATTACTTGAAAAGATAAAACTAATAAATTAGAGTGTGTTAATTTAAAACGCTGTGGAAGGACAACTGAACTAACACACTACGATCGACCGATGGTGGTATCGAATAAGTTAACTGGTATTTAATTAATACCGAAGGTCATGTGAAACAGCTAAAAACAAATTACAACATTTCCCGCCGGGAAAAAAGATAAACTACTAAATCACAAACTAATTCTATACACAATCAATTTCCCCCTTCAAAGTAGGAACAAATTTGTACAAACTGCGCCATGAAAGTGAATAGTACAGCAAGCAAAATAGTATGGTAAGAGTCTATTCAACCAACGGGTCTGTCGACTATGCATCGTTACATTCCCGTGGTTTGCCAAAAGTGAAGAGAGTAGTGCTTTATGGTCCGTAATGATTTGGAATTCTGTTCCCTGAAGATATTTCCTAAAGTGTTCGGAAGCCCACACCACTCCCAGTAGTTCTAATTCATTGGTGGAATACCTCATTTTATGATTCTTTTGAAATATAGATGCAAATGCAATCGTTTTCCACTGGTCCCCTGTAGTTGTTCTGGAGTCGCACGAAGCTGTGCGCTGTGCGAAGCGTCCATTTCCAGCCTGGTCCTTCTTTTTATGTCAAAATGGCTATTTTCTGTGATTTTTACAATTTCTGATTTTAGTTTTTCGAATGCTCTTGAATAATCATTGTCCCATTTATAGACAGATTTTTATTCAGTAGCGGACAAAGTGGAGAGCTTAGGGTCGAGAAATTCGGGACGAATTTCACATACCAGTTTATCGAGCCGAAGAACGAACGTAGTTCAGAAATTTTCTCGGGAATTGGCAAACTTTTATGACGTCTGCTTTACCGACCAATGGTCGTACTCCCTCGCCGGAGATTTTGAAGCCAAGCCATTCTTTTTCTGATTTAAAAATTGTTTGTGAATAGTTTGTGTCTATGTAACAGTTTGTGAATAGTATTTTTTTCAACAGTGAGTCCATGATCCGTTGGAATTCAATTTGCATGTCACCCAGTTAAACTACTATACTATAATTACACTGTTTACTTGTTTGATCACACAACTTGAGTTGAATGTAGGCGTTTTTCAGATCTAGGTTGCTGAACCAAACTTGTCCGTTGGTTTTCTCTGAGATTTGTAGAGCTACGTTATCTATGAGTTTGTGGATATTAGGAATTTATTACTAGTTTTTGAGAAAACGGTCGTTTAATAATTTAGAATCTAACGCAAATTTATTTGAACCGTCTTTTTTTCGAGTAATCACAACCGGGCTGATGAAGCAATCTTTGTCGCATTGTTCCAGTATTGATATATGACCTTCGGTCTCCATTCTTTTTAAATCTTAATTTACCCACGCGTTTAGTTGAAGAGGAACTCTTCTCCCTTTAGCTTGTACTGGTTTAAATGGTGAGTGAAAGTGAGTTACTTTGTGATCGTTAAGTTTTTTTCACACTCTAGTGATTAGTTTTTTGAACTCATTAAAGATCTTGTCATTGAAAGGAGGCAAGTGTGTACTCTGAAGAACGGTGTTTCTTCGCTGGTCCAGTCATTGGATTGTGTCCTCACGATTATTTTTCCTAAGATATTGATTGTATCGTCAGTGAAGCCACAATACAAGTCTTTGATCCGCTTCTCCTCTGGGTAAAATTTCAAGTTCGGGTATCTAAATTTGATCTTGTGCAACAAATTTTGTTTTAAAAAATTTTCAGGGCTTGCTGAATTTACTGGTATGTTCATATTCACAATCATATCCCAACTCAGGCCTATTTTCAGGAGTTTCTTCGTTTCGAGTCCGTTTTTTTCGTAGATTGTCCTCACGCTCAATACTTTGAAGTCGTCATTGTCGCTCTGCCCGTACTCGTTACAGGCGTTTATCACATCACATGACTCTCGATTCTCAGCCGAGGAGCTTTCCGGGGAGACGTATGTACAATTCTCGGTATTTACATAATTGTCATTCACATCAGTTACAGCGGGATTTACATTACTTGGCGAAGTGTCCTTTATAATTACAATTTTTTCACGTTTTTTCCTTCACTGGGCAAACGTTCGGATGCCTTTTCTTAAGTACTTTCCCACGTTTTATGCGCGAGTTACTCCGTTCTATATTTAGACTTGGTTCCTTCTTGATCTTGTTATGGTTGTTAAAAGAATTAAACATTGTCCTATTGGTCAATGATCGTGCCATATTTGTCAATTTATGATGAATAAAATATCTTTTTTGATCAATCAAGGCTTGGTTGAGTGCTTCCGTTGGACTTATGATGGCTGAAAGTGATTTCCTTTGGGTGTCTGTGTTCTCATATTGCAGATGAAAACGTCCCTTATCCACTCCGCTTCATCGGATTTCTTTATATTACACGTACTCGCCAAATCCGTTAGGGCTCCCGAGAAATGCTCGTAAAATTTACGATATTTCTGCTTTCGATTTAAAAATTTGTACCTTCCAAACGTAGTATTAGCCGTAGTGTTGTTTAATCCTGCGTCAAGCAGATTCCAAAACTCTGTGTAGGAGATTGCTAAGATCTTGAACCTCGTGTTCTTTTTTGTAAAGATTCTTTTTCCTTCGCTCCCTAAAGCTAGAAACAAGATTGAGCGCAGTTTCTTATCTGCCTTTGTTTGTCTCATTCCGTTGAATTTCCTTTTTTCTTCCTTGATCCGCTTTTTTTGGCCGATTCGTAATGTTTCATTGCGTTTCTGTTCCTTGTCTCTCTGTTGGCTCTGTCCGTGTCCGACTCGCTACCTCTAATTTGTTCCAAGATGGGGATTTACGTTTCTGGAATCTCTGGTATGTGTAGCCTCTCTATGTCCAGATTTTCTTTAGCAATAATCGTCAATTGAAAATGGTCGCTCCATTGGGTCCAGTCATGCGGTGGCTCTAAGGTATGGTTAGATGAGAAGGGGAGAATTCCACGCAGGTTTGAATCATTTGACTGCGCCATAAAAAATTATTCTAAATCCACGGTCTTTGTACAACTATTGTACGACTTTTTTAAAAGTTTAAATTATCAAAATAGAGTGTGTTAACTTAAAACGTTCTAAAAAGACAACCGAACTAACACACTACGATCGACCGATGGTCGTATCGAATAAGTTAAGTGGTTTTTAATTAATACTGAAGGTCATTTGAAACAGCAAAAAAACAAATCACACCATTGGGTTTTCGGTCAAAAAAACTTTTTCACAGAAAAACTGTTCAGGACAGTTTTGCCTCTCTGACCTAAACTGAGCAAAGAGAGAATACAACTGGTGGGTATCATTAAGAGGCTGTTTAAACCATTTCGATCCGCAATATTCCAGCCCCAGATTGGAATGATATGTGACATTTTTCTTCTTATAATTTTAATTTGGGGAAGGTTTTTTTGTTTTGAAAAAAAAAACGGTTTTGCGTTTTCTTTTAAACTTTTGTGGTACATACTTTCTATTATGCTTGCCGAAACACCAGTTTTTCTAAATCAATGTTTTTTGTTTTGTCTTATGAAATGTTTTCAAATCTGCATCTTACATTGGAAAATACTTTTTTTCAAAAAAAAAAAGATCTATTGCTTTCTACCTAACATCTATCTTTTTCTTGCAACAAATTGTAGCCATATCTTACTGTAGAACTCGCACAGCCATCAAAAGTCCTTAATTTTTTTCTCAGTTCAGAGTTATATAGAAATGTGTTATGCTATCAAAAAAAAGTTTTCTGCAAAGCCGTAATTTACTTAATAAAACAAAAAAAAGCTGTCATTTTAATACCCGCACCGAGTGCCCATGGATTCTAATCAATAATAATGGATTCCCGAGACCAAAAAATGTTTATAATCCCTTACGGATGTAAAGTTCAGACCAGGAAATCGATTTTTTTGCAATTAGAATCGATTGTTCTGGAGAAATAATAATCCATTATAATCCATTATGATCGATAATAATCCATTATTTTGTCACTGAAATCGATTATTTTGCCAGGAAAATCCATCAAAATCGATTATTTATGAGGTAAAAAAATCCATTATAATCCACCATAATCGATTATAATCGATTAATTATGAGGTAAAAATCCATTATAGTCCATTATAATCGATTATAATTCATTTTAGTCAGCTAATCCAGCGATTCTATTTCTAATTCTTAAGTAAACAAAAAAGACTTTGTACAAGTTTTTTGAGGTACATAATTCAACCCCCCCCCCAAAAAAGTAGAATTCAAATCTCATGATTTTAAAAAGTCCTCTTTGTTTGCCAAAACCATTAACCATAATAGCTGCCCGCTCCGGCCAAATAATTGAAAAAAACATTTCCAAGAAAAGGATACAGGGGATTAAGTGAGTAAAAACAGGTGATGGTACGTACGGACCCTGTTAAATTACCCTGGAATTTAAATTTACTAGCTTTACGAATAACTCATACTACCGTGGGTACACTAAATGAGCAAAATAAAGCTAAATTTACATGTTTTGTCTCAGAGCGTCTTTTTTGACGTCGCACTATTTTAAAATTTTTTGATCGAAAATTTGAAAAAAAAATGTAAAAATTTGAAATATTGTGAAAAAGGCAATCCGAACTATAACAACCAAATAACATTGTAGAACCAGATAAAACTCTAAGTGATGGCCGCCGAGCGTCTAAGGATTTTAATCGATTATAATGGATCATAACTCAAACTCGAATGTTGTGGAATAAACACAAAAAACGATTATAATCGATTATAATCGATTATAATGGATTTTGCTGATTCGAAAAATAGTGTCATTATAATCGATTTTTAATGGATTATAATCGATTATTTTGTAATTTCATAGACACTGTCTATCTGTCTATATAATGGCAATATAATCGACTAGAATCCATTGGCGCTCGGTGCGGGTATGTTTACCGCAGTAAACATTGTAACGCAGAATCAAAAACTTTTCAGTTCAAAAGTCAGATTCTGAGAAAATGCATTCAAACTATAAATTATGATAGATATAAAGAACTTTACTTGTTTCTCACATATTATATCACTCATTTTCGCAGATAGAATTAGTTAAGATACTTTTACGAACGTCAACGTGACCAAGTTCAGTAGTATAATCATTAAAAATTAACATATTTAATTATAATTTTTAACCATTCACAAAAAAGAATTGTGATGTGAAGATTTTGTTATTTTGTCTCCCATTGTCCAGAATTTCGATTTTACCCTCCGCCCAAGTTGACATCGATGAGTGATTTTTTTAAAGTTATTATTTTTTTCAGTTATACATTCCTACACTATTGAAATCACGTATAAAATTTTCTTCTGGCTCTCGATCGAATTCAGCTGTGACCTCACAAACAGCATTGGGCTCTTCTACGTTTCCATAGCACTCAACATCATGAACATAGTTTTGTTCTCCTAAAAAATGTTTTTCATAAGCAAAACAAATTACAAAGTTTTTGAAAATGAATTATAAATTGGAACCAAAAGTTTCGTGTTGGAAAAAATAAATTCATGGCAAAAGTTTTTTTGATAGCCATGAGTTAATTACCAAAAATGATCTCAATCGCTATGGCAAGATTCAATCAGGTGCTCTTTTTCAGTCTGGTGAAAATCGGTAACCTTATGTACTATTATCAATCATAAGATAAGTATTTTGGGAATTTTGTTCGCTTACGATTTTTTGAAAGTTTTTTAATTTGTTAATTTGAGCGAACTGACACATAAAAAAATATTCCTGCATCTAAATCACACCGGAGAGTTGAATTAGAAAGTGAGCAGTGCGAATACTTTTTTGTAAGACTGTTTTACTGTTTGTATTATTTGTTCAAATTCGATACCAAAATAACAGTTATCGAAATGGTAGGGCTAGTGTTTCTTTTAAGCTATATGCAGAACTTTTAACTATAGTATAAAAACTTAAATCTAAATTTGTTGTTAAAATAGGAGAAACTTTTAGGAGATTGCTTTCGGAAACAACCAATCGATGTTTCCTGAAAAATAGTCTGTCATTATTTTCAGACCCATTCAAATCTTGACTTTAGAGAAATTTGCATCTTTCTAAAATTACAAGTTCAAAAAGAGATTTAGCTTGCACTGAAAGAATAGAGAGTGCAAAGAAATGACAAAAACAAGACAAAACCGCTGGCGTCAGTTTCAGTTTTTTTAGTCTGAGTCAGGTTATTTTGCAAATTTTTTTTACGCTTCTGCATTATGAGGCCAACCGCAATTGAGTTTAATGGGAAATAACTGATTATAATTGATTTTATTGGCAAAACACGTGCCACATTTGATCGATTTTCATGAACCATTTAACCATGACAATGGGTTTTTAGTCGCTTTTAATCGATTACTCTCAATATTTAGAAATACATCATAATCGGTTGTTTTGATAATATAATCGATTTCATTAGGCCACAAATTTTGCACAATCACATCAAAATGACAAGTAATTGTTAAAAACTCAATTTTCTGGAAAATTGAAACCCGAACAAACACGTTCATCGCTAAAAAAAAACTCAAAAAAGTTTGTCCCCCACACCGCTCCCCCACCGCCGTTTAATCCCCTCCTACTTGGTTGTATAAAAAGTCCAAGTATCTTCTGTGGTGGTGATGACCTAAAAAACGGGGCTTGGAGAGGGAGTTGCAAGAAGTTGTGATGGGGTTTACGCTACTTCAACCCCTGAAACGCACGTTTATTCATGTCCCATGTCTTCCACATCGTATTCGACTCAAAAATCAATTCTTAAACAATTTTTTCCTCAAAATATGGTAGGGGAAGACCTGGGACATGCATAAACATACACTTCAGCCCCTGAAACGCACGTTCAAGCATGTCCCAGATCTTCCCCAGAATATCCGCCACCCCGTAGAACCATTCCCACCCTACCTTCAACCATTATTTATCCCTTAACAGTGTCATAATGCCATGAATAATACCCTTTAACGTTGTCAGCCCTTAAGTTAATTCAACGTTGTCATAATGCAACAAAGTTTGGCGTGGTGAACTTGAAGAGTTTTGTTCTTCATACTTTACAGCATAACATGACGCATTTAGCCGCAAAAACACGTAAAACAACCATAAATATCGGTATTTTGAAAGGGGGAACTGGAAAAAAGGCCCCCTGTGGTTCAAATGAGGGGAGTAGGGTATTGGGCAGGGGAAGGAAAGTAGGCGGGGCGGGAGTGGGCGAATGGTAAGGTTTTACTACGGCGGCTGTAGAAAAAATAACAATTAAAGAAAATGCTGAACTGCCAAATTGAAAAAATAGAGAAACTTATATGTATAAACTTATGTGTAAATTTTATGTTATTGAAACGTAATCCGTAGCATGCAATAAACAGGAACTTGTAAAATTTGCAAAGTTCACCAACAATCATCGATTACAATGGACTATATTGATATAAAAGTAGGATAATAATCCATTTTTAATGGATTCCAATCGATTACTTTTGTAATTTTATGGATCCTGACAATACAATGACAATATAATCGATTATTATCCATGATACTCCAGTGCGGACAAAATGTCCTTTTTGCGAAATGTGAGCGGAACCTGCAAAAAGGACGCTAACTTTATTCGTCTGTTGTTTTTTTCATGTCTTTTGATCGTTTCGACAAATTTTAAACATGTTTAAAGACTCGTCTCTGGAATCCAGGAAAATAATTTTACAAAATTTTTCGCCTATCTAGTGCACAGTTTGGACTTGCATTGAGACAATTCAATTTTCTCACCTGCCAATTTACAGTTTTCTCAGCTGATTTTTGAAGGCTTACAGTTAAACAAAATAATCATAATGACTCTTCAAAAATTCTTTAGTGTTTGCAACCAAACAAAATTTCTGATAGATATAATCAGAACTTGATCAGTCGACAGGAAATCTTGGAAAAACTTTGTTGTGGCAAAAAAAAAGAGTTGACCTATGCTTTACCTAATTCAAACCAAAGAACTTAGTTGTCACAGTCGAATGAAAATTTTCAATTATAAGGTTGCCCAGTATAAAACGACTCACCGATAGTTGAAACGCACTCCTGAGTCTGTTGGTTTGAATCTCGATTGTCATCGTACCAAAGCCATTTATCAGATTCCGCAGGAATATCTGATCCATCAGAAAGCTTAGTGAACTGTAATTTTTGCATTATACCCTTAATGATCACAACTTCTCCGCTCCCAACCAAAAAAAAACGAGAATAAATAGTTGAAAAAAATTTTTAAAAACGTTCAAAGTTCAACAGCTTTACCCAGTAAAAGGATAACATTGATTTCATTTTTTTAATAATCCTGGTATAGTGAAACTTATGAACGGTTTGAAAAAGAACTGATATCTGTATGTATCTTGATGCTTATTTGTTTTCGAAGCGACATAGTTGTCAAAAATCATTCAAGGTTTTATCAATTAATTACGTTAAAGTAGTTTTGTATCGTGTTCCGGATCCTAAGGTGGGAGGGGGGTCCTCACTTAAGGCAAATTCTTAGGAGAGGGGTCCTTAATTTTTTGGAGGACGATCATCCTAGGATTCTGTAAACGAAAGAAAGTTTCCACCCAAAAAGCAGAAGACCCCCCCACTTAGGATCTTGCTAAGCTTAGCTTAAAAACAAGGGACACGATACAAAATTCTTTCTAATTCCAATTTTTGGGGTCCTTATTATTGGTTCTGGTTAATTATATGAATCATATCAATTGTTAAATTTGTTTCGGGCAAATGAACTTTCGACCTAGTTGAAATTGGTTAGGGAATCTGGAAATGAATTTTATGGTAAATTAAAAAATTCGCCAGCAATTTTGGCAGCGTAGCTTAACTGTTGGCAGCAGTAAATTAATTCCTTAACTTGAGCTATATTTTATGGTAAAAGGGCAGTAAATTGAAAATATTTTGCAAAGGCGGCGGCCGTTTCTGGAAAAATAAACCAAATGATAAATTTGTCCAATTTTGAAATCAGAAAAATGAAGTAAGAGGTAACTTGCTGTACTGAAGATGTTGATAATGAACATTTACAATTAAGAGTGTAATCAATCAGGGAAAAAAACTCATTTTTTAAACTCTGTAATGAACGCTACGTCGTGTTTCTCGAGAAGGTAAAGGAAATTTCAAATAAAGAATACGAGGTATTTTCAAAGAGCAATTTTGTTTGAGTGAGCTTCAACAAATCACTTGATGCATTTCTACATAACAAATTGTTTGATAGTTTGAGCGATTTAAATTTTGCTGATTATGAAAAAGTATTTGACTTTTCGTTTCATTTCAACTCAATGTGGGTTGATGAAGACTTGGAGAGAAAATTTCGTCTATGTTCCAACAAGCTATCAAATACAGAAAAAAACTTACGTTGGTTTATTTGATTATTTACCACCGACATCTCATTGAGTCTGAATGGTTTATGCAGGGTCACTCTTGTTCCCACAGGCTTGAAATTCAGCAGGTTGGAGTGGTGTTCAAAAAAATAAACAATGAGATTGCAAAAAAGCAGAGTAACTCCTTTTGATTTAAAAATATTTCACGAAATTTCTACGTCTTTGAAATAAACTTATCAAGATAATTCTAACCGATGAAACTGTTTTTTAGCTGCTTGTTAACTGTTTTCTGTTAGTTCTGATAATCGTAACTACGACATTTCAAAAATTTTGAGATCTTAAGGTGGCTTGACGACTGCTATTGATATTACTTCCAAAAATAAACGATTGCACGCTATTTTGCACGATGCGGCAGGATTTGTACACGAGTTTTACCAAGAGGAACCCACGTACTGTTACACGTTGCCCTGGAACTGCAACAACACTTTATTGGGACATTTGGCTAATAGACTTCCGCCTTTTCATGCAGTAGAAAAAACCAGAAGTTTATCATTTACTAGAATGCTAAGCCAGAGATCATTTGTGCTGGACGTGGGAGGATTTCGTTAGAAGAAAAACGCCTTTGTGGTTAAAGATTTAGCAATAAGAACTTCAGACTACAGCGACTGACTCAATTGCTTACGCTTCGCGCATCATTCTGTTCGAATCACCTCGTGACGTTCAGCAACTAGATAGTCTAGAAAGACAATTGAATGTATCAAAATTTTTGAGAAGCTATTATTAATTAGCTACCAGAGACTCTTGTGGACATCTTCTAATCAACTTGGACCCCGTACATTAGATTGTTTGAGACATTGTTCGAATATCTTACAGCCTGAGCCAACAGTTTTTTTACCCTCATCTTAAGCAGAAACTACTACAGTCACAAATGAAAAAGAAAATCTTATCTATTCTGAGGCATACGGTACAAATGAAACCTGACCAGCTGAGAAGATTAATTAGAAAAATTTCAAATCTCGAGATCATAACACTTATTTGTGAATGTTTGCTCAATGTAGTCAAAAGAAACGTACATGTTAAAATCGCAAACATCGAACGATTCGAGATAGCATACAATTATTTAATCACTTCCAAAACGTTCGATTATTTTGAGTCAAGAGGCTTTCAGTCAGTGCGACAAGTACTTTATTTTTCTTACAAATTTCTCACAACTTAGTTATGACTGCTGAAGTGTTCATTCTAATTCCGAAAACACTTATCTGGCAAAGAGCAACCACATGCAGCACGTGTTCTTCATGATTATAACATTAAACATAAAAACGCTCAACTATCCTAACCTAACCGGCTTAGACCAAATTTACCTACTCAAAATAGTAAGACTATTGCAACAAAGGAAAAAACTACGGAAAATGTTGAGCCCCGACAAGAACAGCACAACTGTTAACGGACGATGAATAAGTACCAGCCGAACGTGATAAAGACGAAAGTTAGAAGAGAAAAACGATAGACAGACCGAAAAATTTGTTAGAGCAAAAACCATACTTGAAATCATAGAGAACTCAGAAAGAGTAACCATAAACCGTGACAATGAGGTGATATACGTAGATAAAGTGCCAACAGGATTTCAAGCTGCAATATTTTTATACGACATACAACAACCAACGAAAAAAATACACAATCCGGCGTTTAGTAACACTTTAACTGCTCTCAACTTGAATGAAAACCTAGTAAAAAATCGGAATGCCAGACACGCGGTTCAGTCACCCTCTTTTAACGATCACGAGAAACGAGAATTCGAACCCCTAAGAACTCAACAACGGCCACTTGGCAGAAAAAAGTACTTCAAAACTTAAGATAATTAGAAAACACAAACGAAAAAGTCTCAGCGGTAATAGAAAAACCGAAACCAAAATTGTGAAAAAAAAAGTCAGAAGAAGGCTCTGACTCGTACGGAACGCGTCATAACGATTCAGATTCTCCATCGTCAGAAAAGACGAAAGGGAAATTGAAACAATGGGAAAATTACCAAAATTGAAAAAAAATTGTTGAAAAGTAAAAACAGTGACAAAAGTCCCGCTCTATTTGGTAGTGTGAGCAACTTTATAAAAGCAACCGACTTATCGCGACAAAAAATACTACTTTCCTTCACACTGAACCTGCTTACACAAAATATCGAACTGTCAACCAAAAAACACCGCGACTCAAGGTCTTAGTTTACGATATCGACGAAATCTGGTCATTAGATCTGGCCTTTGTTGATAAACTTTCCCAGTACAACCATGGTGTTAATTATCTGCTTGTTCCAGTTGACTGCATGTCCCGCTATCTCAGAGTGCAGGAAAGATAAAATTTTTATAGGATAAATGAACATACTCATACATTGACAAATTGCAAGATTTTGTCAATGCAAATAATTCGAGAACAAATCGTGTCACAAACAGTGCACCATACAAAGTAACTAAGAAAAATGTTCAACGCCTGATTTCATTACTCGCAGAACAGTCATTGAAATTAGTTTGAGGTCCAAAGCGTTTTGTTGGTGATTGTTAGACTCGCCAAAGTAGACATACCTTTTCGCAAGGGTTACAGTTTACCGTTCACCGATGAAGTGTTGGACACTTATGACATACCAACACGAAAACCTCCAATTAGATTGAGACTATCTGAAAATCGATTGAGGGAATATTTCACGAGTTTGAATAACTTTGCCTTCTGGAGAAGGACAATCATGACTGAGGGCACTTCCAACAGACTTTTCACCCATAATGTTTCCCCTTCCTTCACAATTACCCTAGTTTCATCTGCATTAATGACTGTTTTTAAAGATAACACTCTGGCCAACTTTAAAAATCTTATAAGTGAAGAAGTAAAATGCACAGTGAATGGAGAGTAGCAGTTACAGAAAATACCTTCCCTACTCAGATAAACAACGTAATTAACAACAACATTGTGTACTACAAAAAAAATCGGGTTATAGCAAGCATGAAAAATGAGACAGACAAGATCTCCAGACTTTACCTCGGAGAAACAGCAAAATTAGCAAAAGGAGAAAAAAGAGCATTGAACAAATACTGGACGAGATTCGTCGAAAGACAGAATTAGAGAAATGGGATTACGTAAGAGATCCAATAACCAGACACCTTTCAGTATGGCTGCATTATTGGAGAGGTATAACTTTTTTAAGCCCTCAAATTCCTGGTCTACTTGGATTCAAAGGCGTCAGAGATGGAACTGGTTAACATATAGGTTACAAACAAGGAAGCTCGAAACATAGCACATTCTCTACAAGATCTTATTGCTGACTATCCCGTTGCTGTATGCGCTGGTAATCAGTGTAACATTCGCCCAAATATCACACAGCGACGGAGCGTAGAAAAAGTACCTATTAACGACTGGCAGGCGTCAGTTACCTTAATTCTACTCGTTTTTCACCGTCTCGACCTTGCCAGTTGATTTTCTGGTCTGTCTAGGGCAAAGTAAAAAGTTACCATTTTTAGGCCATCAGTCAAACGACTTTTGATCAGCTTTCGTTTGCATGCGTTATAGTTAGTTTACACAGTCCCTTCACATAGACAGTCTCTGGGGGACCAAGCCTCCGCTCCCGTGGTTTTCTTGAGATAACACTCTTATCTCTTATATTTCGTGTCCCGGGAGGGTTCCGTGGTATTTCTCTTCCCCCCACTGAAGCCTCCGTCTCCACAAATATCTGTCGCTAAGGTCCTTATCGTGTGTTTTTGCCACGATAAGAGGCTCCGTAATTTTTTTGCACGACTGTTCTTCACAATCTCTATCGTGGTTCTGATTTTCGTCTTTTCATTCAAAATGGCCGTCTTTTTTCTATTTCTCAGAAATGTTCTTCTTCCAATCGAAATTTTAAAAATAAAAATTCTAGAACATTCTGACCCTCCGTCGCAACACTTTTTTGTTCATAAGGCCTTTAGTCACTCTTTTTCCTGTCGCGGGAAGGTTGTGCTGTGTCATCTGGCAGAATGGCACATACTCCCCGGACAAGTCTCCATCAATGTCCCTATTGATCGCATAACACCGGGTTATCGTCAAGTAGTTATCCAGTTTTCTGTAACCAATCTTACAAATCGCATAAGAAATTGAAATTTATCTACTCCACCTCAACTCACTACGTGTTCACAAATGGCATCGTACTACATCTCACTGCCTTTCAACATTTTCACAAAATTTGCACCATGAGGAGTGTCCTAGATAAAATTTCTTTTCTGACTACTTACGTCATCTTGCCATAAAACTTCTTTTCGCACTTTGTGATTAAAAAGTGGGACGTGGCACGGCCACGCACCCGTTAAAATTAACTTAACACCACTCACCAAGTATAATCAGTCATTTATGCGGTCCTTTCAATATTAAAACTAAGAAACTCTGTGGCTAGGAAAGTTATCGAGTTACCCACCCTTCTCGAGCGAATTTACTCAAACTTACCATGTCGCCACACAGTGAACTTGTGTCTTACACAGGTTAAAAACTTCAGTCGTGAATAAATAGGTAAATATATTCACCTATGTTCCTTATATACATACATAGATAGTAGTAACTAAAATCAACAATTTCAACAATTTTAACAATTGCAACATTTTCAAAGTTTGGTCTGACCAAACTAGATCAAAACAAAAAAATTAACAAGTTCAATAATCAAAACTTGGTTGATTTGTTCAAGTTTTTACACACAAAGACAATCAAGTTTTTTCTCCTTCTCTTCTCTTCTTTGGTCATCTTCATTCCATCATTTCTCCATCCTGATGTTCAGCGTCACTGTCTTCCAGAACTTTCTCTAACATGTCCAGAGAGTTGCGGGCCGTGCCCCAACCCTCCTGTTCCAACAGCCTCGGTTTGCAACAAGGTAGCAAGTCCACATTCACCTTCTGCTCCCGGTTCCTGCAAAAGCTGTTGTGAAGACATAGGCTCACGTTTCGTTCTAGGTCAGCTATTAAGACCTCTTTCTTCTCATCTTCAGTAACACAAGGCGCTCCAGCTACTCGCTTCACCGCCGTAGTGACCGCGTTTCTGTGTGTCAGGAATGCTCGTTTATAGGCTCCTGGTCCTATGTCTAGCTGGAAAGATTGATAGGCTTCCGTGTTCCTTGACATGTGACGCTTCGCGCGTTCATACATCCAAGATGTCATCACTGCACGGAACCAAGGCATCAATCTTTGCCTTGACCATATTCTTTCAATGGCTTTAGGTATCCTCAGAACCTTGCAGGTGGTTCTGAAAAGATCCAATTCATGACTCATCTTCACGTTGCTCAACTGCTCAGGAGTCGGCACGGCCGTCTCCTGCTCACTTGTGTCTGCGTTAGCCTCCAACCATCTCACTGCTAGCATGGCGCTAACCACCACGATTGACACTTGCTGATTCTGATCGGGCAACCCCGTGGAGTACAACTCCTCCACATCCCATACTAGGACCAGACTCCCGCGTTTGGGGTACCACAACGTCTGCGCCAAGCAGTGGCAAGGATACTCCCCATGGGTTCTCACTATGTTCCTTCGGGTCCGATACCCTGAGGCTCCCAGCAACGGTTCCACTTCCATCAGAATTCTATGTAAGTCGTCTTTCTCTTCTATGGTGGGGAATTCAGTGGGTAACGCTCCACTCGCTTTCTGTTTCTGGAATTCACTCACGTTACCTTCGTTCAGTCTCATGAACTCTTCACCCACAACGTCTTGCAACTCGCCTTCGGATCTCTTCGGGACTGCCCGAAAGGTCTTTGCCAACAAGTCATATGACCTTTCTGACAATCTGGCCAACCTCACGCACTTTGGCACAGAGAAAAGTTGGTCAACCAACACTTGTTGCGTCCTCGCATCCATCACTACCATGTGCGTAGGATAATTGCTATTACAATACGGCGCTGAGCTTGAACCCACCATATATTTTGAACCAGTAGGTCTGTGATAGGCTTCACTGTCCTTCAGATTCATTTCATTTTCTAGAGCTTCTCGCCAGCCTCCAATCTTTTGCTCTGTCTGTAATGATCCAGGGAATATTTCCACGCTGAGGGACGTCACTAGCTCATAGGCACGCTCCAAGCGCCAAACTCGTCATGCTACAAAATCCCAAGGCTGTGATCAGGTTTACGTCCGTCACCCAGTGGCAGTCCGCGACCAACTCCATGGCACTCTTATCTGACATGCTCAATCTTCCGTACAATCGTGCCAGTTGTCGATGCTGCTCGCTCAGCGTAATCAGGCAGTGTCCCAGGTTACAAATATGTCCTTCCATCCCACTGTGTTGAGCCGAGCATGTGCCTTGCTTCAACCAATTACTCGGTGTACCTTCCTCGGACAGTTCCGTGGACGGGTTGCTCTTCCTCTTCGTCAATTTCATGGCCAGCAGGTGATGTATCATGGCCAGATCATGTAAACTCGCATCATCATCCCGGTCTAACATGATATCCGCGGTTATGTCCCAGATTAAGCCTGCGTTAGGATGGGGACACCAGGAAGGCTTCATGAGTTCCCACATCACTACTAGACTGGTTTTCAAGGGACCGTCCCAAGAACCACAATCAAAACTCACTTGCCCTTTTAGCTCGGGAATCGAGGGCTCGACTACTCGTTCTTCCAAAATAATTCCAAGCTTGGGTTTTTCCACCATCAACATTCCAATTTCCTTAATCCGTTCAACCCAGAAGTTGAGCACTGTGACTTGCTCATAGTCGAAGTATGCTTCCCTGGCTTCTTCGTTCACGAAGGGATTATACGCCATCCCCGGTATGCCAGACACATATTGGAACGACTTCAGTTTCCCTAGTGTTGCAAACTCTTTTTGTCCTCTGACCGCTTCAATCAAGTCTCGGCTCACTTTCAATTCTTTGTTGGAGTATCTTCTCACCTCTTCCAACTTGCGATAGCTTTCCATATCATTCGACTCCTTGCTTGGCACGGTCAATGGCATGTCCTGATATAGCTCTAGGAGTGCCCTAAGGAAGTTCTTTTCGCAATCAACTCCCTTTTGCCGAATGATCTTTATACATTCTCCCAACACAGGAGTGGGGATACGATCCACCACGAACCTGACAAAGCAAAGGGCATCCTTTCGCTTAGCCCATGCTATCGCCGAATCGTCTTTTGAGATCAATGCTCGCAGAGCTTCCATCAATTCTAGCTCATGTTCTCGTGATTTCGAGTCATTACTGGCTTCATACTCCGCCTTTTTGATGCCCATCAAGCACCAAGCCAGTCGTACTTGCAGATCAGTTCTCACGCAAGGATGAGCCAGGTATGCTGCCACAGTCGCAGGTGCATTCATCGTCTCATCGAAGTATTTCTGGAGGGCCGCCCTCCAAGAAATTTCTAGCAGTTTTTCCAATCCAATTTCGTTCGCTTCTGATGACATTACTGTGCCATACTCTTTTCGATTGAAGTTAGAGTTCTCCGTAAGCCCCTTCAAATATTCTTGCATGGCTCTCTTCTCGCTCCAAGCCATCAGGCGCCCTCTCGCGGAGTTCCTCGCTTTCAACATCTCCACATAACCCCATGCCGGATCTCCCATGTGGACCGATTCCGGCACAGTTATTCGACTGTACTCGACCACGTCGAGTTGTCCTTCCAGTTTCAACTTGGCCATGTTGATTCGCGAGGGCCTATACTCTTCAAGTCCTCCAGATCCACATTGACTGATTACTTCCATTTCTAACTTAGTGTCTGCCAGGGTTCGCGCCGTCTTCTTCGACCTTGTGGCGGTTACGGTCAGACCTGCCAAGAGCATAGGGGGTATCAGATTCTCTTTTTCTCCCCCTGTCAGCGTTGTACTATCTCCCTGTCCGCTCTCGCCTGAACGACCTGCGCTCGTTAAAGAGGTCACCACTGCGCTCGCTCTCAACTTCACTACTCTCGGGTTCATGGCTCGACTTCCTGTTTTCCCTTTTAGTCGCTTCAGCCCTTTCCTGGCTCGTCTGACAGGTAATTTCTTGGCCACATGCTGATCATCGGCACTGTCTTCTGTTACTGACTCGGTCAGAACATCCGTCTTCATGGAGCTCACTATTTTCTCCAGGACCTCACGCATGATGGGTTGGTTCAATCCCACCTTCATTATGGACTGCGTCCCATATCGCCTTATCACGTCCCATGATTTCTCCATGAAGTTCACTCGGCTCCAGATTGCTCCTGTCTAGCCTTCCAGTTCCATTTGATATCTTTCCCATTCCTCTTCTGGTAACGTGCTGAGGAACGATATCTTCATCGACTCTTCGATTTTCCTCCTCCTCGGTGATTCATGAAGCAGTTTCTGCGGATCCCTGCTTCGGCACTCTCTAGCCTGGCTTATTGGGTCCATCGGAGATAGATCGGCCGACGCCTCCTTCGTAGGAGACATGAAGGACGATGGTGCCATCAACAATAAACTCCCATCGACTTCCCCATCGTCGTCTTCACTGAACCTGTATTCTAGCAAGTCCCTTTCCAACGCTCCTAGATCGGTCTCTCCCGGTTTCTCCGTCTTACTTCCGGTCCCGTCATCGTTATCGTCCTGATCCATCAATTCATCGTCGTCCGCATCAGGCTTCGGCTTAGGTCTCGAGGGTCCTTGTCGTGCGTCTGTGCCCGAATCCGGCCGAGCCGGTACGGCCATGTCTCCTGCGTGATAAAACAATTCATCATCCACCAGGAATTCTACTAACTCCTCGCCATGTGGAGCCAGGTCTTCTATCGTTATATATGAGCCTCCTCTGCTCTCCCTTGCCACCTCCAGCATCACTACTTTCGCTTCTCCTGACCACTTCAGTCTCGATAAGTCATCCGCGGGAGAATACACTTCGTTCCACGTTTCAGCCGAGACCTCTGGTCTCCTGGAGGGCAGTGCTTTGATCTTTTTCCTGCTCCAGGCATCGGGGAATGAGAAGTCAAACGTATGCGCTGCGGCAGCGTTCCAGCTGATGAAGCGCGGCTCCATCCCTCCACTCCACTTCAGCATTCTCTTCTCTGCGTCACGAGCCGCTCCGATGCGAGGGGCAATGATGGGAGATGTGACTCCCAACAACATCCTCCTTATCGGTGGATACCGAGGGCATTGGTCCGGCAGCGGCCTGGACCCAGGAAGCCATGTTTGTTTATTCTCTTTCGCGTGGGCATAGGCTCCTGGCAATTGAGGTACTCCCACAGCCTCTCCTGTATCTTTCACCACTGGTCTCAAATTCCAAAGTTTTGGGTTAAACTGGATGTGGGACAGATCCTCACGGCCCATTCGGCATTTGAAGTGGTTGTTGAAGTCCATCAACACCCAGCCTGGCTCTGCTATTCTTCCGAACAGCCTATCATCGCTAGCCAGCTTTCTCAGTTCACTCTGCTCCACCCAATTCAGCACGGAACAATCCACTACTGAGACCAGGTTGACGTACAACACTGAATTCCTGTACGCTTTAACTTGCACATCCGGGAACGCAAAAGACATCACCGGTCCATACACCACTGTGACGAATTCCCTCAGTCCGTGGACCAGAGCCAACGGATCAATCCGCATCATGACAGCTAAGTCTGTTAGTAAGGGCATGCCACAATACTGCTTACATTCGCCAGCGTTCGTCGCCACCTTGTCTTCTCCCATGACGCTTCTGTTCTGTTGCAAGAGGTATTGAAGCAGGAGAGTCCTCCAGTCTTTCATCTTTTTGAGCGAGGCGGTTTCCAACTGTGCATTGAACTCACGACTGGGTCCCTGTAGTTGTTCAGGGTAACGCAACAGCACAAGCAAGTCTCCCAGTCGACCGTAGGTCATGGCAATCAGAGTCAGGAGTCTGTCCAATCTCAAATCTGCCAACGCTTGGGTAAAGAGGTTTGCCGGTCCTTTCACAAAGTTTTCATGACCAAATGTCACGTATAAGGCTAGCACCAGGCCAATCGACAACTTCCTGATGTCTTTGACGAAACTCGCGATCAGGTTCCTAGATGCCTTCGGATAGCACGTCGATAGGAAAGATGGCGTCCATCCCACTCCCATTCCACCCAAGATAGCATCTGATCGTTCATACTGTGCCTTCGTGGCCAGCACGTCAGCTTGGAACTTGTCCAGCGACATCGTGTTTACGTCTTGCATCAGTTTCAACATCTTGCCTCCAGCCAACTCCCGGGCATTAAGTAGATTCTTCAGATACGCGTGTATCTCTTTAATTATTGCCGGCGCATGCTCAAACGCGTCCTCACCCAAGGTGCACAGCCTCGGTGACAGATACAACCATATGTTGTTGTGCGGCTTCGTACGCAAAGCCATTGCCATGAGGTCCTCCTCTGCTGACGTCATGTTCTTCCTGATCATCCTTCCCTGCTCATTCTCTGCATGATCCATCTGTCTGAACCAGAGATCATCAGCCACCTGTTGTACTAACAGATGATCGTCACCTACCCCTGGTCTTAGCTTCAGTAGTCTTGCGAAGTTGGACAGCTCCAACCCCAGAACTTCATCTAGCCCTAACCGAGTTGTGCTACAATCTTTGAGCCCCTGTATGGCATTCGAAATGTCAGCCCAAACGGCGGGAAGCTCAGATCGGGACGGATAGTAATTGTCCGGGTCCACTACTCTGTTCGGGGCAGGAATTATCACGTTGAATATCCCCTCTGCTATCGTAGTGACCATTGTGTACACAAATTGAAGGGGTTCTGGCAACGCAGCGTAGCCTGGTGACAATACAAAGATCACCTTCACCACATTCATGGTGAAACGTTGTCTTGCTGCTGCCTCTACCTCGGCCATCGCCGAGAGCAGTGTCATTATCGCCTCCCCTATAACCGCGTTACTCGGGATCGATCCGTCCGTCAGACGTGATAATACGCCTCTGCTTTGTAGATGATCATTTGAGCCTGCAACCACTATCACCTGCGGCTCCATGCTGACCACCCTTCGTACACTTATCATCATGCCTATCGCCTGTCCCCAGTCCAGTTTAGGCGCCGTCAAGAAGATCACATCGGGCCAAAAGAGAGAACGGGGCGTGTAGAGATAATCGGAGCCGGCCACAATCAGATACTTGGCAGCCTTCATGTCCAAGGGATCATAAGCTGCAAAAAGGCCATCGCCTACTGGGGCCTTCAGGTTCCCATATCTCTTATCGTCTCCAACCACTGTTGTAGTTCGGGGGTAGTCCCTCGAATACTCGCCAGGCGTCTGACCGGGTGGTTTAGCAAATTGTCTGTACACCTTGTGATGCTTGTTGTTGGGCTTGTTCTCCGTCTGGAATTTGCCCTTGCGAGCAGGTGGTGTCCTTTCCCGGGTCCTATCTCGAACGTCGGTGAGCGACCGGGTGTTTAAAGGTCCAAAGGTATTGTCATGAGGCAATCGATCCAGGTCTACATGTCGGAGTGAGGTCGAGGAGCTGAATTTCTCCTGCTCTGCTAGTAGCCAATCCACGCCCGGTATCCGATAAAGTCGCGACACTGTGGGACTTTCTCCGCCAGTCATTCTCATTGCATCCGCCCGACACGTCAAGGTATTCATATTCAACTTCGCCGACATGTCCGTATTATACTGACCCCAATGACTAGGATCTGATCTATTCCAAAGCAGCCTGCTGCCTGATTCGATTCCCTCCGCTGGCACGGTACTTGTAGACGGTCCTGCTGTCGAAGCAGGATTTGTCGTGGCAGGCGAATCGTTCCTCCTAGACGCGGTCTGGGAGTTATTTCTGTTATTTTGTTCCACCGATCTGCCGAGTCGGCTTCCAATCGATTGCGGCCTGGGAGTAGGAGCAGTCCCTAGCCTGTCTCTCACGTTTGAGCTCGGAGCGACGGTTACGGCTCCGACCGTCTCCGTTGCCAAGGGCCCTAGACGGTTGGCGAGGGATTCGGGCACGGTTGCCCTTATTCTACTCCCTCCGGTCAAATTGGTCCGAGCCAAAGAACCTGTCGCCCTCGACTCTTGCTCCACTTCTCTCAATTGCGTCTGAAACACATCGTTAATCCAATGCCTCCCTCGTTGGGTATTGAAGTGCACTCCATCTTTAGTGAGCGCGATGTGGTCAGTCATGCGCAGCATATTTTCGAGATCCAGGAGTCGCAACTCGCCAGGATTGTTTCTCACCAGACTGCGGGTCATTTCATTCCACCGCGTCACGTTGCCATTCATGAAATCTGCAGCTATAGTGCCCACCAAAGGATTTGGTGGTATCGTACACAGGATCACGAGCTTGGGTCTGTACTTTTCTTTCAATTCGTTCAAGAGACACACCAATAGAGGTTCCCACTTGTTCTCCGGAGTCACGGGGGCTCTCGAGACGTCATTGGTCCCCAGCATTATTATTAATGTATCCAGATGATCCTCGCTCTGGAACTCCATCATTTTGATAACTTGAGCCACTGAGGCTCCTCCAAAGGACAGAATGGTAGTCTGGCCATAGACGATGATCTCATTCAGATCTCTCACCAAACTGTCTCCAATGATCAAATGGCGACTCCCTGGGATAATTACTTGGTCGTTCGTGGCGGGGTTCCAGCTCATGTCATTCAGGCAGGCTCGAGGATGCTCGGCTGGCACTTGCGTGAACTGATGACGTGCCATCAGATTCTTCCTGATGTCTACCACGCGAGACTTCTCAAAGACTCCACCAGGCGCAGAACACGCTATCGTGCGGGTTGCTCGCTCCGAGCTATTTGATGAATGATCACGACGCTGGGAAGGAACGATCCTAGCCAGTGTCCGCTCAGTGCCTCTGTTGATCTCATCCATTGCGGCTCTGGCCACTTGGTTAAATGATTCCTGGAATTGAGGAGCTAGATAGGTGTCAGAGGGGTCTGGTATCGTGAACCTCTGACTCGAAGCAGACGGTCGTGTCTGCTGAGGAGCCTCGGGCCCCCTTGATGCACGCAAATCCAGAACCTCAGGTCCTCTCGATGCGCACAGCTCCTGCGCTGTTGTCCTAGGGCGTGTGTCGTTGGATCCCTCCGAGGATCTCATGCTCGCCAGGATTTCCGGTGACGCTTGGCTCACCTTCGCCATATACAGCTCCTTCAGGTGCTTTATCTCATCCTCCTTGTAGGCCACCTGCAGATCTTCAAATTTCTTTTTCCATTCGTCTCTCTCTCGAGCTATCGCCCTGTACTCCTGAAGTTTGGCACACAGCTCACTCTGATCTCTCTCCTTCTTCTCCAGTGTCTCAATCGTCTCCGACGTCTGGATCTCTATCTCGCTCACTCTCACTCTCTTCAGGGGAGGAGCAGCTGTTGGAGAGTCGACCGAGTGTGACGGGCCTGGCCCATCACGTTGTCTCTTCGCTCCGATGAGTGGCTGCGCAGGTTGGACGGGTAAGGGCATCTCACCTAGCCGGTGGTCCCTTTGCTCCCCTAGTCCTGTCTCACGAGCCAGGTCGTGACCAGACATTTCTCCACGCCTCCATCTCATCAATCGGTTTCGGCCTCTCTCGGCGGTCCCGGACTCACCGAAGGCCAACATCAACACGACTTCTGTAGGGCGATTCCCTCGACCCTCTCTTCCCAGTGCATTGAGGAGTGCGACCACAAACATCGCCAACCCCGGGTCTTCTCGTGTAAAATCACAATCGATCAGCCGCTGATAGATCTCGTCTAGAGTCGCTCCTAGACTCGCTGAGAGGAATTCCATGAGTTCGTTCGTGTCACCCATTTCTTATCGTGTTGATTCTTGTTGTCGTGTCGTGTAATTTCTTTCTGTCTCGTCTGATTCAGTGTTCAGTAAACAATTTTCGATCAATCAAGATCTAAAAAACAAGTCGCGACTTAGAACCATCATTCTTGGATGCAACATCAATCAATTCTTTAAAACTCTCCATTGAAATTCTCGTTTTCAAATCTGATTTAAAATTTAGCACCAAGGTGGATCGTCCACCTTTACCTCTGTCAGAGTAGCACGAATGTGCGCTGTCACCTTGATGACCTGGAGTGCCCCAGGTCTTTTATGACACAAACATAAAACATATCATAACAATAACATAACATAAACACATAAACATCACACACCTATACTATCACATAAAAACCTAATCCCTAATACTGTACCTAAAACCTAACCTAACCTAAAACTTGACTCTAATTCCTATCGAATAACCTAATAAAAACCACTTATCGCCGAGCGCAATTCTTAGCATATACTCAGATAGTATTTTTTATGTAAGTAAACTTCTATGTCAGCCTCTGAAAATATCACATGTACAAGTGCGTACAACTCTCTCGGATGTAGCTTTCCCCTATTAGGATCGTATACTGGCAACGAGAGAGAGGTCACACCTCTCTCAACCAGGAAATCCCTAAGTCGAGTCAAGGCCAATACCAAGCTCTCCGGATTCACGTGTTGCCTATCAGTAGCTTTCGTAACCAAAAAACACAAATATTTCCCTGGTATCTGTGATGCAACAGGGGGCAACGCTATCATTCCTCCTACACCAGGCCTCTGTTTCCGCAAAAACTCGATATTCTTGTACTCTCTTTTAAAGTCGGCCGCTAGTGCTGTTTTGAAGCTTACGTCCGCCGTTATCGCTGTGGCGCACGTGCGTTCCGTGAGTATGAAAGCGCTGTCCGTTATGACGATATTGTTCGAATAGTGGTTCGGTAGATCAAAATACGATTCAAAGATTCGTCCAAAAGGTGGTTTCTTAGCATTCTCGCCCTCTGTCTCTAGTTCTCCGGTTTCTCTTGCCGATTTCAATTTTTTTATTATGAGGTTTTCGGTGTGGGTGAGTCCTACCCCCACTCCCCGGACAAAAATATCCATCGACGTCCCCGTCGATCGCCCAAAGTCTAGGAGACCGAGGTTGGATCGTGGAACACGTAGAGGACCATCTGGGGCGACCCAGTTGGACTCGGTATTGTCATGACTGATGTATTCGAAGCCGTCTCTATCGACGTCCTGAATTGTCAGGATCGTTTCTTTTGGATCTATCGGCAGATCATGGAGCCATTCGAGCACGCGCAAGTTCGTTAGTTCTTGCTCATGAGTCTGTTCCGCTTCTGGTTCGGACTCCACTTCCGGTTCTGATCGATCGTCGATCCAATCTTGATCCATATCGTTCACAAGGTCGATTTCTTCTAGCATCGCCACTTCGTCCAGTCCCACCAACGAGTCTATGACGTCACTTACAACTATCCTGTCCACAACGAAATCCTCGCCATACGGGTTGTATTTCTTCTTGTTTTTTTCTCTTTTACTCTGGCGTGTTTCCATGGTGAGAGGAAGATCAGGCTGTATTCCTTTGTCAATTTCGGTTTGTTCCGGGCAGTCCCAGTCTTCTTCGGCATAGGGTAGAGTTTCGGCGTCCACCTCTACTCGCTCAGTCAACTCGAGATCCAGTGGTAGATCGCAATCGTCCACCACCTCATTCCCGTCGTTCTTGTCGCGAGTACCCCTTTCATTCACTTCACAAGCAGGATCCACTATTAAATAGTCTCCCTCTTGCATGTCCGCTGGGATGCACCAATCCTCTGACGAGGCATTGTGTGGTTTGATATTCTCGTAATGAGCCGCTCTTCCGGTGCTCAGCCGATAAAAACGACCTCCTTGGTGCACCTCTGTTATCTGAAATGGACCACGCCATTTCTTTAACAGTTTCTTGGTTCCTTTTGGTGGAACCACTTCCTGGAACACCCAGACGTAATCGCCAACTGAGTAGGCTTTTGCATCGGCTGTCATTTTATCAAACCTCCTTTTTTGTCTAATCTGCGCCTGTTGCGTATTCCTCCTGCATAAGTCATTGAGGTCCTGTTGTCTTCTAATAACGTCCCGCACGTACGTTTGCGGTGCTGTCCTCTTCCCTTCATATTCAGGGTAGAATAACGTTAACGGGAGTGCTTTTTCGTGACCCGTCAGCATCATATGCGGACTTATTCCCGTGGTGGAATGCTCCGTGCTGTTGTAAGCACCCATCACTTGCGGCAAGTGCTTGTCCCAGTCATCCACGTAGCGTGAGCAGTAGACTCTCAACATGGATACCAGTGTGCGATTCTGCCTCTCGACTAGGCCATTCGTTTGCGGGTGATAAGTGGTCGAGTGGGCCTGAGCTACCTGCGACCTTTTCATTAACTCTTTTGTGAGATCACCTACGAATGCTTTGCCATTGTCCGATTGGAACGTGATGGCGCAGCCATGCCTTGCTATCCACACATTTATCAAATGATCGCATGTTTCTTCTGCCGATGCTGTTATGCAGGGTGCTGCCTCCGCATACTTCGTAAAATGGTCGATCATTACCAGCACCTGATTATAGCCCGTTGCTGTCATGCAGATTTTCTGATGATCAATTTGCACCACTTCGTTGAAACCTGACGATTCTATTGACTGTAGGGGGAACCTTAGTTTCCTGGGATCCTTTGCCTGTTGACAAGACAGGCATGCGGCTATCCATTTCTCACAAGCCTTCTTCAATCCCGGCCATTCGAATCGTTTTTGTATCCTGTTATACACTTTGTCCACGCCTTGATGGCCCATCTGATCATGTGAGCGAAAGAGCAATTCGGTCTGGTACAACTGTGGTAACACTATTGAATTGTATTTATAAAGGACCTTGTCCTCCTCCTTGCGCTTACAAGCTACGATTCCGTCCTTATTCAGGTACAACAAGTCTTTCCTCTTCAGGTAAAATTGCTTCAGGATTTTGTAGCTGTCTTCTTCCAAGTCTCCCTTGTCAGGTGCTCCATTCTCGATCCATCTTTTCAGACTGCTCGTCATTCTATCATTTCGTTGAGCCCTTAGGAGATCCGACAGCCTGTACCTGGCTTTCAAATACGTCTTCACCACGTTCATTTGCCCACTCATTATCTCCGGAGCATGAGCATCGTCCATCAACTTGACACACCATATCTTTTTCAAAGGCGTCGCTTCCTGCACAGATGGTTCCAGATTGGTACGGACGACCGTACCATGTGACAGCAATCTGGTTGCGCGTTTAGAAACTGCTATCAGCTCGAGCTCGTCTGCGGCATTATCTACCACAGTGCCCTCTTCATCTGAGGTGTATCTATCCCTGTCTGGATCCTGATGCGTTTCTCGGTCCAGCCCACGCTGCTTCCAATCTACCAATAAGGAGTGGATTGCAATCTCTGACATATCGGAATTGGAAGTTGTTTCGGACGTGTTGTCCCCGGACTGAGGTCCCGAGTCAACACTTGAGTCGACTGATTCTCCAACATCACATTCCAAGTTGTTTGAGATGTTTCTCGACTCCCCGGACAAAACTCTGTCCATCGGTCGCTTTGAACCCGACTCTCCGGACAAAATTCTGCCCCTAGGTGGTCTAGTCAACCTCTCCCCGGACAAGTCGTCCTGCACGGGCTCAAAGGTGTCTGACTCCTCAGACGAGTCGTCCTTGACTGGCTCGAAGGTGTCAGACTCCCCGGATATTGTCTCGTCCACGGATGAACAATCTGGGCTTGGCTCGTATTCCTCTTTTGCATCCGTGAAGTGCACTCTCCTCGTGAAGCTAGATTTCGACCTGATCCTGACTTCCTCAGTAGTTTGGTTCTGATTCAATGTTCCATATTCAGTGAACGAAGTTCTCAACAAGACTTCTTTCGGCATCGAGGTCACCAGCTGGTTGACGATCGACCTGCAGCCCCGTTCAACGCCTCGGCTGCGAATGGACACTGGCCTCTTCTCTGTTCTCTCGGTGACAGTCAACCGCTGCATGGTCTCCATCCATTCACGATCATGCCTATCCACTTCCCTATCCAACAAGTCACGGAGTTTTCCCATGACATCCGGCGCCACGTTCACCGTCTTGTTCAATAAAGCGATGCTGTTTATACCCAGCCTGGTCAGTTCTTGCTGTACCAAGTTGGATCGGACTAGCAGATCCAACGGAACGGGCTCGCCTCTGGCTAAAAGCTTTATCTCCGCGGCCGTCTCCACTGGAAGGTCAGGGTGTCCAGGTATAGGATGTCCTGATTTGTCTAACCACCTAGTAAGTGGCAGCTTATCGTAGGTTTCTTTGTCCAGAAAGGAAAACCCGTCTTTGATCTCTGATTGGTTAGCCTGCTTCTCCTCGAGGCGCTCATAAAATTCTGTCTTTTTACTGAGGCTATCTGCGTTCTGGTGCTTGTCACGGGTACGGTGCTCTATGATCATGTGGTATCCATCCAGGCGCACAATCCAACGACCAATATAGCTTTGGTCCATCGAATAGGTTTTCAGCCAGGCAAGGGCACGATTATCCACACGTAACTTGAAGGGAGCACTCCCCAAGTAGGCCCTGTATTTTTCCACGAAAGTAATCACCGCAAACATCTCCGCTTTTGGTGCGCCGTACTTCATTTCAGTATCACTCAGGACTTTACTCCCGTAGGCTATCGGACGAAAAACCGTTCTCCCGTTCCACTCCTGTTCCTGGTGAAGTATGCCCGATATCGCAACCACTGATGCATCCGTGTCCAGCACGAACATTCCCTTCTCCGTTGGCATGCCGAGGACCGGTGCCTCGCAAAGTTCACGTTTGATGTTTTCAAATGAGACTTGTGCCTCATCAGTCCAGGTGAACTTTTTGCCCTTGTTTCTCATCAACCTCTGCATGGTGTATATTTTGTCAGCATACCCCTTGATGAACTCTCGATAATAATTTGCGAATCCCAGCATACTCATCAGCTGTGTGTCTGTTTTAGGTGCCTTCCAGGTCAGCACCGCTTCAATCGCTTCGGGATCTGGTCTCACTCCATGTTTGTCAACCAGGCGGCCCAGATACTTTATGGAATCCTTGAGGATTTCACACTTAGAGGGTTTGCATTTCAGACCCGCCTGCTTCATGCAAGAAAACACCTCCTCCAACCTCTCTATGTGGTCTTCTAAGGTTGGTGTTGCAATCACGACATCATCGACATAACACATGATGAGATTCCCGTATTTCTTAGTGACGCTCGTGAGTGCCTGGGCCATCAGTCGCTGGAATGTGGCCGTCGCGTTGCACAATCCGAATGGCATCCTCTTCCACTGGAACAGTCCCAGCTCACACGCGAAACCTGTCTTTTCTCGATCTTGCTTTCTGAGTGGCACTTGCCAGAATGCGGAGCCCAAATCCAACGTCGTGAAGAACTTAGCATCTCCCAGCTTGGATAGGCTCTCATCGATGCGGGGAATCGGGTATGCGTCCTTTATAGTCACTGCGTTCAGATAACGGAAATCACAACAAAATCTGAGTTGTCCCCCTTTCTTTTTCGCCATGACCACGCCACAAGCCCATGGGGACTTCGACGGCTCGATCATGTCGTACTCCATTAACATCTCGATTTCCTTCCTACACGCTTTTGACTTGTTTGGGGTCATTCTTCTCGCCCCTTCCCTATGAGGTACCGAGCCCTCTTCTATCTCAATCTCGTGCTCTACAAAATGGCAACAACCTATGTCGGCCTTATGTTTCGAAAAAACGTCTGCATTCCGATTTAGCACCGCCCTGAGCGAATCTAGTTCCTTGTCAGATATTTTACCCTTCAGATGTTCTATCTCAGGTAGGACAGGCCTATTCGCTGCTAACTCTGCTTCCGTCGGCCTCTCAGGAAAGTTGGAACAACTAGACAGCCCATCATCTGTTTCCGACTTCATTGAAAACAATTTCCTAGAAGATTTCAATTCAATTACTCTTTTCATTATACATTCTTGGTTCGCATGTAATGGACATTTAGTTACATCAAACTTCTTCAAGTTCTTCACACTCAGAAAGTCTGTGTTCAGAGGCAAAGCGTAGCCAAGTTTCTTTCCCCTCTGTATTGTCACTGTTGTTGCTTCTGTGTTCAATAACACACTCACACACAGTCCGCTCTGAGTGAGTGAGAAACTTCTTCCTAAAATAGCCGAGCTTTTACTGTTTGGATTTGGTACCAGACACACCTGTCTGTCATTACTGAGTTCATTCAAGTTCCTCATCCTAAACGTCGCTACTACGGCTTGGTTCGGTTTTAATCTAACTTTTCGATCCAGAAAGATCGGCACCTTGGCCTGATTAATTAAGATCTTATTAAGGGGTCTTTTTTCATACTTTCTCTCAGGATCCTTGATCCTAATCAATCCGTCATTGAGATCGATCGTGACGTCAAAGTTGCGAACGAAATCCCTTCCTAGGATGAACTGGTCGGATTCATCCAAATTCTCTACTACTAGGAAGCTCATCCAAAGATGTCTCCCTCCGAGCTGCAGTGAGATGATCGGGGTTCGTCCGGCGACATAGATCGCTCCCTGATTGGCAGCTGCCAACCTGATGTTTGTCGGTATGAGATCCGACCTATCGAAACCCATGTCGGTCCAAGTTTTGACTGGCATGACACTAACCACTGCTCCCGTGTCTAGCAGTCCCCTTACTGAAAGTTGTCTGCCCTGCACGTCCAGAACGTGTGCGGCCAGATCGGCCTCGCAACCAATATGCACCGCATCTTGTTCGAGCATCGCGTTGTGTCCGATTCGTCTGACCTTCAGCTCCTCTTGACCAATGTATATCCGGCCAACCTGATCGTTCGCATCAGTTATGTGAGCTTTCGTGTAGATATTGATGCCATCCACATTCATCAGAATCGGGTAAGGGCCATGGACATCGATATAATGTCCGTCCACTTTCATCAGCCTCGGACCTCCCGTTGTGAGCAGCGCTCGCACTGCCCTGGAGTCCAGTTTGGGATCCTTCTCCTTCAGGTAGTCGGCATAGATGTCCAGGTGGACTAGTGTAATCTCGGATGGATCGCTCAGGTTCTTGACCACCTGGTGCCCTGCGACTGAGATGATAGACATTATTTTGGTCCCCGCCTTCGTCATGCCGAAAGTCTTGCCAGATATAACGTTCAGTTTTAGTCCCTGTTTCTTGGGCTCTTCTTTGTCTTCTGCTCTTGTCGTCTTACCCAGGACATTAGGACTTTCCCGAAGATCTGTGCTCTCCAGCTCCGACCTTACCCATTGCTCCACTTCTTTCGTGGCTAGGTCCTGTTTGACATTCTGCAGAGCTGTCCTTGCCGCCCGGCCGTAATCCACCTTGAGTGGGCTAGACGACTCTGTTTCGAGGTTCGAGGCTACCACCTCGTCAGGCCACGTCTTAACCTTTTTGGTCGTGAAGGTGCTCGGTGTCGTCTCCTTTCTCCGAGATTCAGCCTCGTTCATCAGACGTGCTCGACTAGCCTTGACACCCGAAAGCGCCTCTTCGTGGCGGGGATGTTTCGCGTCCGCTACTGCGTCCCAAAATTGAGTACAATCCGACTTGAAGTGTCACTCCAAATTACAGAAGAAACACCTAGGACCATATTTCATGATAAGTCCTCTGAAGTACTCCTCATGGTCCTCGTCGGTCGCGTCGGCGTCCTCGAGAAAGTAGCCTATGGCCTTCATGTTCTGTTTGTATGCAGAACACGCAGAAACGTGATGGTCCATCGAACCACAATTCGCACACGACCTCCTCTTGTCCATGTCATCGCGAGGTTTATACCAACTTGAATTCGCACCAGTGTTTGTCCCGCTATAGTTACCATAATTGCTGTAACGGTTTTGTGCCCTCGGTTTTATGAGTAAATACTCGCGTGACTTCATACGCAAGTCGTCGGGCGTGGGTACCTGGTCAAGCGACAGGGTGAAGTGAGTGGCCAGCATCGTCTTCAACTCCTCACTCCTTACTCCATCCATGAACTTCGAAGCGATCGCCAAGTTTCGCTCGGATATTCTCTCATCCGGGTTACTTCTCCTCCTGAGCAGTTCAAGGTCGTCCAAGAATTTATCTATTGATTCTTCATCTCTCTGTCGCCTCTTCTCGAACTTCACCATGGCCTGGTGCCCTTGTACTCCAGAGCCGAAACGATTCAGCAGGATGTCGAATATCTTGCGAGCGCTGTCTCTCTCATTGGCTCTTTTCGCCATTACACAATTTAATGCAGTACCCTCCAGGTTGCTTGTCAGCGCGCTGCACTCTTGTTTCTTGGAGAGATTCTCTTCCTCAAAGTGTAACTTCATCACCTCTATCCAAGTATCGATGCAGCCGTCTGACTCGTCTTTATATGACTTCGGCTTTTTCAGTGTTCTTCTTGACCTCTCTCCTCTCTCGGTTGACTTTGAGAGCTTGGTGATGAATGTTTCAAGAGATCTGTTCAGAGGCTCAAACATCGAGGCATACATCGTTGTGTCTTGCGAGACTGTAGTCAGATCTGGTACTGAACTGACTTGTGGCACGGTTGGCAATCTTGTCTCCGGGGTGGCATCTGTCTCCGGCGGTACTGGATTCGTCCAGCCAGGCCCCTGCGGGGCTGCCCTTGGCCGCTCCTTGTTTCTATGTTCGTAGTTCGTTCTCGAGCTTTGCTGGGCTCTGGCACTGTTGCCCGTACCATCTGCAACATTCGCATGGCGTGAGCGCTCCCTTGAGTTGGAATGCTCCTGCCAACTACTCCCGTTCAGGATCGCGTCAAGCTTCCGCATCATCAAGTCAGATTTGGCGTCCAACCTCTTTTCCAGGCCAGTCATCGTTTGGGCATAGGAATTATCATGATCATTCAATAATCGCTCGATCTCTCTTGTCATCCTAGCCTCTCTTTCCTCTGACTCTTTCTTTGCCTGTGCCAGGCTCTCAGCCAGGCATTGATCGGTGTTACGAATCAATTGAGCCTGATCAAACCTCGCCTGCGACTTCACGTGCGTTAGCTCATCTTTCAAACTCTCTCGATCATGATGAGCTCTCTCGTCAACTTGATCTATCTTCTTAGTCATGTCCCGCCTCAATTCATCCAGGCCATTCATCACACCAGCGAACATATCACTTATGTCACCAGCTGCCCCCAGTGACGGGGTTAGCCCCAGAGAAGATGAGGTCAGCTGCGGCGGTAGCCTAGTACTCGATGACGCACCGTCCTTTTGCTTGTGCATTGACGTCATTAGTCTGTCAAACGTTGATGATGCTCCCATCGTTATCCCATCCGACATAGGCCTGGTCGGCGAGGCAGAAGACGCCTCCCTGCTCATGTCGTTCCTTGGGCACGGTGTGAAGTTCACATCCGGATGGGTTATTTCCGGTTGGTCGTAACTAGAGGATAGACCTCCGGCTTGTAGCGTCGTCACGCGCTCATCGTACAAAGACTTCCAACTTTTCTTTGCCTTCGAGAACGTCTGCTCTTCACTCGGGCTCATACTCGACATCATCGCGTTGTTGCTCTGTTTGGCCAAAGATGAGTGTGCATTTGTCGGATGTGAACGTTCCTTTCTCCATTTATAGCTCTTAGTGTCTGATTTGGACATTCCACTGTACAACACTTCCTCCCGAGGCTCGACCTCGGGACGCTCCGAGGTCTCCTCTATCCTCTCGACTTCCTCCCGTTCGAGGACCTCGTCTGGCTCAAAGTCGGGTCGAATGAGCGTTCGCTCCCCTTCGTCAAAGGGATCAACCAGCGTTTCGCTCGCAGGCTCGGCCTCGGCGCTCCGCCTTTGATTGCCATCAAGGTTTTTCTCGCTCCTTAGTTTCATTTCGCTCACTGAAAGATCAGGTTGACCTTTAGTCGATTCGTCTTCAGCAAACGCGTCGGAAGCGCTGCTAAACGAGGTTTGGCTACGCCTAGTTCTAAACTTCCGCGTGCTTCCCTTGCTTAGCCTGGGAATTTTAGTAGTCGATCCTAGTGAGTCCCTGCGCTGCATATTTTCTAACAAAATGAAAGTATTCGTAATTTGATGGCAATGCAAACGTACCACAAACAAGATTTTAGTTAAATCACTTAACGCTGCCTGCTCGATTCCGTCAGTATCAAAATCTCTCTTAGATCTCTCACGACTAAACTAGTGACTCAGCTAAAGTTACACACAGGGTCTACCCAGTATTGATATAATGCTAACTCAACCCGGTTGTATAGTATAACAGTATCACTAAGTTTCCACAAGATATAATCGACACACAAAACACAATCGATAATCAGATAAGAATATCCTACAGGTGACAGCGACCTTTTGTCAGTATCAATTTATCGCCACACAATTTATCAAGTCACTGCTTTGTTAAAATTAAACAATCTTTAATAAAAAGCAGTGATGATTCAGAAATAGATAAATAAAACTTAGTCTTAAAGAAAAAGACTTCCCCCAATCGGAACGATCCGAAAGAACGAAGCCCAGGACACAGTCTTCTCAAGTGGGTGTGTATCTGCCTAATACACCCACCGAGGTCTTCTTTTGGGTGTCCTGCGATTGCCCGAGCTGTCCTACTAAGTAGCTCAAGGCAACCTCTGATCGAAAATTCGTAAAGTCTATGAAAAAGCTCTCCCACACTCGGACTGCTCCAAGTGCACGAGAGTAGGGAACAATTTTTCTTCTCAAGTGGGTGTGTATTTGCCTAATACACCCACCGAGGTCTTCCTTTATTTGTTCCCGGATTGCCCGAACTCTCCTATTAAGTAGCTCAAGGCAACCACACAACCAAAATCACAATCAAAAAAAAATTTGGTTCGGGTACTTCTAATACAACCAATATAGAATCCAAAGTTGATCACGAATTTCCGGGTCAAAATGGGTTCTTATGATCCTGATGAGCACGCCTAATATCCTAATATGATCCTAATTAAATGGATGTTTTCCGTTTCCCAAATTGCCACAGAAGGTTTACTCAAGTCTCTTACAAGGAAGATCGCTAGAAGGTTTAAGACACTCCAGAGGGTTACCTCGGAGGGTACCTCAATCACCCAAGTTACTTAGGAGGGTATCTTAATCACCCAAGTTACTTCGGAGGGTCCCCCTAAATTTATTAAGGAGGGTCAATAAGATGCTTAATACGCTCCGGAGGGTTACTTCGGAGGGTACCTCCAAAATTTTCAAATTTTTTGATCTCGCTTGGAAGGTTCTCCTACTAGCTTCAAAAAGCGTCAAAACAAGCTAAGGGCTCTAGGGGGAGCTGTTTCAACTTCTTAGGGTGATCTCGTGGAAATTTTCCACTAAGGAGGGTTGCTAAAGGGTTTAGCTGACTCCGGAGGGTCACTTCGGAGGGTTCCCCCAAAATCAAGAAAAAGGGTTATATCACCGCAGTAAAGCCTCTGAAAGCGGTCTACCTGACTTAAAACTAGGTTGGCTGACACGGTCAACCTTCCCAGTTGAATAAAAAGATGTTTTGATAAAATTTTCTGCCGTTCGGAGGGTTGCCCGTGATTTGGACCCTCCGAACCAACAAATTCTAAAAAATTTTTTCTTTTCCGAATTAATCAACCCAAAAACGGTTGCGATTCGGAAAAGTGGTCAAAAACGTCGACTTATGGTACCAAAATTATCCCGATCGGATCACTAGTCTTCGAGAAATCGCCAAAAACGCGTTCGTCAAAATGGCCTTTTTTCACCACCTATATAGGTTCTGAAAGACTTTTTCCGCAATTCCGGTCGAAAGTGCCTAAAAATACTTGAAATGAGCGTAGCAGCCCTGTATGGCACTGGAATAATACAAAAAACCGGACCAAAATTGGTTTAGAAACAAAAATTTGGCCAAAAACTATCAAATTTGGACCCTCCGATTCCTTCCTTTTCCAAACCTTAAGTCGTTAGCTCTATCCACGGAGCTACTCGGAGGGTTACCCAAAAATTTCTCTAGTAACCTAGCACGTTATGCTAGCACGCTCCTAACGCAAAAAATTTTATTGCTCTAACTCTAAAAACTCAAAATCTCGATCCCCAAAACAGATTGACAAAATACTGAAAATTATCAAAATTTTGATCGAAAAATTTTCGTTTTTCTAACTTCTACTGAGTCTTTGCTCACTCGGTTTCTTTAGTAAAGGGGATCGAACTACGTAGCTAATCTCTGTATAAAAGCTTTTTGCCTATCGGAAAAGCTCGGATATCCGAAAATTTGGGGTCTACAATTTGGTCGAAAATTGGTAATTTTCGACAAAAAATGGGTGTTTCTTGGGTCTAAATAGGAGATAAGTAATATATAATAAGGATAATAATCTATTAATAGTCGTTAATGAATAGTACTATACCCTCCTTTGCACCAAAATATCCGAATTAAGACCCTTAACTCGGAAATTTGTAATCGATGGAGGGTACAATCGGACCGCGCCAATCGTGCCCCCCACCACTTAAGTTTTAATGAAATAGTACCCGAACGATACTAAAATTGCTTCAACGATACCCAACAGTCGTTGCGGATGTTGTCCTTGATGTCCCTGTTGAGTGTGGAACACGTTGATCAGCTTGCCACTCTACCCTCCGGTCACCGGCAAAATCACCATTAACGTGCTTAAACACTCAAATTACACTCGAGGGAGGGTACCCAACCCTTCACCAAAACACACAATCTTTCTATCAGAAACGATATAAATCAATCTGAAACAACAACAAATAGGAAGGTCAGATCACATCTCGTCCGGAAATAACATATAAACTGTCACTTTATGTTTTTTACTGTTTTTGGTCTTTTTTGGATTTTTTTACTGTTTTTTGTATTTTTTTGTTTTTAAATAAATTTATTTTTGGCTTTTTCTTGGTTATACACTATTTTTGTTTGGTTTTACGCTTTCTCTTTAATAGTTTTTGGTCCTGGGGCCTCAGGACAAGTGGGCTCTAGATTTCCCACCTAACCCTCCGGCCCCCGGAATTTTCGGTGTTAACTAAGTTAAAAAGCTAAATTGTACTAGACGGAGGGTACGCACCTTCCCCCTAGTACAACAACGGTCATTAAGGCCTCTAACTCGGGCTTACGCCCGGAGCGGAGGGTACGTCGCTGAAACGCTTGCTGATCATAATGGTTTCATGCCTTTAACAGGCCCACTCAGGAGCGCCATAAAAACGTCTATGTAACATTCGCCCAAATATCACACAGCGACGGAGCGTAGAAAAAGTACCTATTAACGACTGGCAGGCGTCAGTTACCTTAATTCTACTCGTTTTTCACCGTCTCGACCTTGCCAGTTGATTTTCTGGTCTGTCTAGGGCAAAGTAAAAAGTTACCATTTTTAGGCCATCAGTCAAACGACTTTTGATCAGCTTTCGTTTGCATGCGAACACAACCACATAGCTGAGTCTCGGATCCTCAGACTACGTGATTGCTATTTAAAACACGGCTCGAATACCTTATTTTAAGATGTTTTTGTGTGACAGTTTTACATTAAATCCATTGGAGATGGATTGACCCTTTCCTTTTTCTATCTACTCATGTCCTGAAATATCAAATAATATCGGTGTTAATTAAGATCTAGGACATTACAGCAGCTGTTATAGTTAGTTTACACAGTCCCTTCACATAGACAGTCTCTGGGGGACCAAGCCTCCGCTCCCGTGATTTTCTTGAGATAACACTCTTATCTCTTATATTTCGTGTCCCGGGAGGGTTCCGTGGTATTTCTCTTCCCCCCACTGAAGCCTCCGTCTCCACAAATATCTGTCGCTAAGGTCCTTATCGTGTGTTTTTGCCACGATAAGAGGCTCCGTAATTTTCTTGCACGACTGTTCTTCACAATCTCTATCGTGGTTCTGATTTTCGTCTTTTCATTCAAAATGGCCGTCTTTTTTCTATTTCTCAGAAATGTTCTTCTTCCAATCGAAATTTTAAAAATAAAAATTCTAGAACATTCTGACCCTCCGTCGCAACACTTTTTTGTTCATAAGGCCTTTAGTCACTCTTTTTCCTGTCGCGGGAAGGTTGTGCTGTGTCATCTGGCAGAATGGCACACAGCCTATGTTTTTTATATGGACAAAATTCATTATCAAATAGACGGAGACACAAAAGCATGCCTTTTACGAGTCATTGATAGAAATCGTCGAGTGAAAAACGGTTATGCATGTACAATTGAACCGAATCATCGTGAAGTGTTTTGTAATTTGGACTTTAAAAAAAATTCGGTCAAAAATTTTTCTAATAATTCTATGAACTTGCCCACAGAAACTGTACGACTTGTTTCTTTCGCTGGAGGGGAAAAAGTTGTTCTGACTTTGAAATTACAAAATTTTAGCAATTGATCAAAATTGATTCATATTACTACAACCAAGCAAACCTACCATATTTCTCGGTACATTATAGACAACGAGGCAGTGGCTTTGGTGCATAAGGCTTGGGAATAGGAAGAATGGCACTTCGACTGGCTCGAAAATTTTTGATACCCGCAGCTAAAAAGATCGAAGAAGAACTATTTTTTAAGGCAGCTCCAGAACTGATAGAAGTTGCAACAAAAACAAAAAATCCAAAGCAGGCACTCAAAAACAACAAAAATTAGAAAAACAATCAAAAAGCAAGTAGGAGGAGAATTTAGGTCTGGGAAAAGTTATCCGAAAAAAAACAAGGGCGGTGAACAGAAAAACGAGACGCGTCAATCCCGGTAAACGAACTGCACAGAGAAGCCGCTCCGATTTCTTTACAAGGATTCAAAAATTAATTTGATTTCTAATTTATCACGAGTGAAGCAACTCACAGCTCGTTGAACTTTTGCATGTTACTTTTGAAAATGCATTCAACCAAAAAAATTGGAGCTTCCTACTCTCCTGGTGGTCTTATGCTCGAGTTTGGCGTACTCGGCGACAGAAATAATTTTATCGGTCTTGAAGGTACTCGTTTGGAAATAGTAGCACGAATGGCTCGAAGCAATGGAACGGTGCTTCGAACGCATGCTACAGAGGCGGCAAACAAAGATACGCGTTGTTTTGTTGACAATCCTTTATCTTCATTTTTTTCGGAGTGTCCACTGTCTCTGAATGGTGAGAAAGTATCAACTACCAACGCTAACTTTGCCCATAAAAGCGTTTTTGGGACCGAGTTTTCATAGGTGATGCCAAGAAAACATGGTTGGCTTGTCGAGGTTATTTTTATGAAGGAAACTCATCATGAATGGACGGTAATGCAAGGAGAGCTGATGATGTTACGGACGAGCTGATGCGAACGAGCTAAAGCTATTTGACAAATTGCTTGCGACTTCTTGTCGTGTGACAAGCATCTACTTAGCGGTGTGACAATTAGACTGTCTCTTAGACGTTCTACTAACAATTTTTTGTCATATCTGACGATGCAGCTAATCACTACAAGGTTCAAATAACCGAATCTAATCTCTATGTCAGAAAGATAACTGCGACTGACTATGGTCTCTCATCAATGGAAAAAACTTTGTTGAAGAATCCGGCGATTTACAATTACATCGAAATAGTACCAAAATCGTTTCGCGCAACTGCAGGAGTACAAAGCTGGCGACAAGAGGATGCTTTTGCAAAAGAACCTGTTTGAAGGATGATAAGAGCAATGAGCATAAACGAAGCATATTTGGGTACTAATAGGACAATTACTTTTCATTACCAGAAGCTTGGGTCGAATGAGATCATTGTGTACAGAAACGGTGTACCCATTGCTTGAACTCCCATCTCAATAACAGACAATAAAAAAAAATTAATACAATACGCTTGAGGCTCTTGATTTTGTTTTGAACACTAGTCATGGAATCAGTCTCGTTAATTATGATGATGATCATATAATGGCTTTCAGTCTCACGTCTACTCAGGAGGGTTCACAAGATTTTATTCATCCTGAAATGACCAATTGCACTATTTTGGTCGAACTCAAATTTGACGAAGGTCTCGGTAATAAGGTCGAGTTATTATTTATGAGAGAAGGTGCATCAACAGTTTATGTGCGTTCAGATGGAAAAATTACCAAAAATACTCTTATGACCTAAACTAGACATGGATATTCTTCAAATAGTAGAACTTAATAACTGTTGTAAGTATTTAAAGTATCGCTTTAGAGGTGTTTTCCAGCAGATTTTCCATGCTCTTCAGTAGTGAAAAATGAAAATAAATTTTTGATTATGAATGCTTCACCATCGGATCAACCTGGAACCCATTGGTTGCTTTTTTTTCTGAAGCTGGTAGACAGATATTCTTCGCAGGTTCTCTAGGTCAAAGATCATTTGATTATCCCCCCGTGTACAAGAAAATGCGGCGTAATATTCACTAGGGAAATCAACTGCTGGAGAAAAAACCAAAACAATATGCTGATTCAGTGCTATGCGGACTTTAATGTGTTTATGTTGCTCATGTTATAATTACAATTAGAATTCCAGTAGAATTAAAACTTAATGATCATGATTCGATAAGATTTGCTAAACATATGTTTTTCTAAACTTTTTTTTGATATTTTTGTAAAGTTTATAAATATGTTTTTTAAAATTCTTTCTTATTAACAACGGATTTTAAAACAGAAAAAACGGATTTTCTTTTCGCGGTTCACATTAACAAGATTATGTGAACCGCGAAAAGTTTCCTATCAAGTTCTCCGAAAAAATGAAGCAAGGCTGTTTGGTTTAGCGGGCAATAGCTAACCCGGCGTTGCTCGTCGCTACGCTCCTCGGGAACGCCTCCCGCATGGGTAGTAACAAATTTTTAATGTACAAAAGAGCAAAAAAACAATATTCAAAACTTTAACTTCTTCTTTATGTGGAATTTCACAAACAAAGTGTTTGAACCAGTTTCCATACAGCCATACCCACTTAAAATAATGTCGATTATTCTAAAAAAAAAACTCAGCAGCATTTTCAATGTTCAAAATATTAGTAATGCGTTCAATTGTTACATTAGTAATCATGTCAGTTTCATTTTGTACAGATTTATTCTGCGAGTCGAAGCAAACTTGAGGCATTCGTCTGCAAACTGGAACACCACTAACATCTAGATTGTTGATAGAGTTCCAATATTCACAGCTGGTTTCAACTTTTCCATCAGTGGGCCAGGCAGTTAAAGGGTGGAGCAACCCGATGTGAAATATTTATTTGAATGTAGAGATAAGGCAAGAGACAACATAGGTTTTGAAGCCATATTGTTTAGTTTATTGGTAGTCTCTTTTAGGAATTCGACCAGCTCATGATAATGTTTTTCGTTGTCAATCGAATGATTGCAAAAATCTAATGTAACCGAATGGGAGGATATTGCAAAATTTGCATTTGAAGCGAAGCCAGAGAAATTGGGTTCATGATTCAGGATGAAAAACTTGTAAGTCTGAGGGAATTGTTTTAAATAATCAGGGGATTGCCCATACATTGCTTCAACCAGTGCATTGAAGTTTCAATTAATTAACGAGTTAATAATGTTAAGCAACACGACAGTTATCATCGTTTTCACTTTCGCATTTTTTTCCGAGCATGAAGATTTTTATGACTTGTTTCCCTTTTTCTAAGTTTATCAGTCGCATCGCAATTTTTTCCTTTCGTCAAATTTATTTTTGTCCGCCAAGGAATCGAATTTACCAGTTGGCAAAGTTATTCCTTCAAGAAAAACGTACATAATAAATGAATAACAACCAACTGGTTTTCAGTGTTGAACGTTGAATAATGACTGATCACAGTAAACGAGACAGGTCATGCAGCCCTGAAGTAAAAGTTTATGAGACAATTTTACGAGCGCCGTAAGCTATACTGATAACTTTTAACAATCAGGAAAACAATATCTTATACGATGAACAAAATTTTATACGAGTCTTGAATTGCCTTTTCACTCCAGGCATACCACAAAAATCTTCTGTTGTTTTTTATCACAGTTATTTTAATGACCGCTATCAGTCATGGTAAGGAAACTAGGGAAACTTTTACAGCATGTCAAAGATTATCTGGAAAACTGACAGAAAACCTGAGTTTAAGTGCGTTCGCCCGTAGCCACTATATTAAAGCTCTCGCATAAATCTAAAAAGTCGGGTTTTCCCATGCAAAATTAACATAGCCTTAAGCGTCGTACGTGAAAGAAAAACTAAATTTTGATAGCTTCGCTCAAAATATCCTTAGCTTTGACCTAATTGAGTCATGCCACCCCTTTCTTGATTTCATTCTCAATAATAAACTTTGCATACTTTTCATTCTTCCATTTCAAATTAGCTAGCTCAGTCAAAGTATTTTAACAAAACTTAAAACATCTTGAAGTCATGAATAATCTTTTACAAATAATTTCAGTGTCTGATCGAGAAAAAACAGTTATTTATCAAACATATACGAGAGAATTGATTACAGTCATCCAACAACAGTAAGAGAGAGTCTCCCCATCTACAGCAAGTCCGTTCAATGACTTGGCTGCCCGAAAAAATGAAGCCAATCAAAACACGGAATCGACTACAAAAACCCCATGTCGCTACCAAACTACCTCCTTGATCACATCGACCTACCTCGACAGAACTGAAAACGAATGTACGAGACTTGCATTATTCACGAGAGCTATCCAGTAAAAGAAAAGACTGAGATAAACGACACAAACTCGCGCTAGCAGTCTCCCAGAAAAATTTTATTAGCGGTTGACTGCGAGTCAATGCTGTTGTATGAAAATCAAGAGGGATGTGTTTGTGATTGTGCAGAGCGCGAAGCGTACTGCGATATTCCGACAGCAATGTCTACAAAGTTCTTTGTTAGGGGAGCAGTTTCATTTCCAGAACAATCAACTTGCTATTCGGATGCTCTGGTTTCACGGACACAGAGTGCGGAGACAATTGATCTAGTGACCACAGACTTTTTTCAAGGAACCCCTCCAACTGCAGCTTGCAATGAGCCAAAAAAGAAAAAACTACAATTTTGAGAGTTCCAATAACTTAAACAAAAAAATTTTCCTTTGTTTCAATTAATACACCAAGGTTTTAAAGTTTCAATTTCGTTTGATTTGATTTTAAGTTGGTTTATTATGACTGTGTGTGTTTAAATCTTTCAATTTTTATCTTGCTGAAAAGATAAATTAAAGTTTGCTCAGCAAGATATTAGAGAAAACTTTTTTAAAAAAATTTGAAAAAAATCATTAATCGAGAGTAATTTTTCGCTAAAACTAATGTTGAGAAGAAATGAGAGAGAGAGAAAGTTTCAGGATATTGCTTTCTTTTCAAAAAAAAGATAAAGACGGAAGGGTCCACTTTTTTCTTGTTGGTAGTCCAATCATATTTATTAGGCTTTTTTTTCAAACACTCTCTGCTCCCTTTTTCTCATTTTACTTTGTGCCCGGCGGGTTAGTCAGGTCTTACGCAAAGTAACAGAGAGTTTTTTATGCCATAATTCTGCTTTTATTGCGTTTATTTATATGTTTTGCGTGCAAAACGGACAGTTTTCTCGTTAAAAACAAAAAAAAATGTAAATTTATGTTTTTGTTTCTCAAAAAAAACATGAGCCTTAACTCTGCTCAAAAGATTAGATTAAATTGATTGAGGGTAATTAAATTGGAATTGGAGACATCTTTTTTCACAATATTTTAAAAAAAATTTACATGAAAACCCGATTTTCGCAAAAAATCACAACTTTTTAAGCGTCTACTCTCTTTGATTGATGTAAATGTTTTTCAAAACTCTACGCTTGTCCTATTTAGGCATCAGATTGTTCCTAAAAAATCATATCACATATTCAACTGATTTTAAGTTGAAAAAGATTATTTTACGGTAAAAATGGAGGTGAAAAAACAAAAAAAAAACAAGTTTTTAGGTTTTGAACACGACCAATAGAACTGTGCTCTAGATCAAATAAAATTTTTTGGTTTATTGTCAATTGATTTTACAGACATCTTTGTAAATTTACTTTTCCGTTTTTTCACAACATGATAATTTTGAGGTGTTCTTTAATTTGGATAGGAACAATTTTTTTTTCACTTGACTTTACAGACCGGGGGCGTTCCCGAGGAGCGCAGCGACGAGCAACGCCGGGTTAGCTATTGCCCCTTAAAACAAACGGCCATGCCTTAATATTTCGAGAGACCTGATATGAAAGGTTCCACGGTACTTTTAATCATATGAAAGAAACTTTGATTTCGATATGTTTTAAACATATTCAAATGACAAACTATGCAATCATGAAGATATCCAATTTGAGAAACTTTCTTTTTTTTTCAATACTACTGTCTCATATTCGACTTATTTATATAGTTGAGGGGGCTTTATTTTCGTTATTTCAAATTTTACACTTTATTTCAATTTTCTACTTACTATTATATTTGTTCAAGCAAACCAAAAAGTAGGCTTGAAATCATTTTAAAAAAATTATTGCTTCCCAGTTAAAACTAGTCAGAAAATTTCTTAGGCTGAATCTGAATCATTCTAAGCTTTAAATTTTGTCAATTGGTACTGAAATGCTAATTGAAATTCTAAACTTTTCTCCAAAAAAAAGCCAAACCTAGAAAAAAATTATCGCTATCCCTAAAATTTACAGCACATGTTTGAGGCTGTAAATGAATCAGTTTTACAATATACAAAATCCTTGCACTTGAACAAGCTGATTAAGATATAGAGCCTAAAGCCACAACAAACCCTCTCTTTGGAAAGGAAAGTACTTATCGTCAAGTTCAATGTGAAGTATAACTCTCGTTAATAGCTTCTATTTGTCCTTTTTCGCAAAAATCTTCGCTTTTAGTCCTAGTCACTTCTCGTTTTTGCTTCTCCATACCCAAATTTACTTCAATCTTGAAATTTTTCTGATTTATTTCCATAAATTCAACACACAATGCCGAACTCTACTTCTAATGCGACACCTGTTCCTTGCCAGCAGTGCAAAAAAATAATGAGCTTGAGAAAACATGAGAAAAAAGTACAGCAGGTACAAAAGATCATTCTTCCTCCTCCTCCTCAAACTGTTTGCAATGAGTGTCTCGAATCATTCCAGAGTTTGTCGGAAGCCCGAGAGCATGTCGAGCTGGCACATGAAATGACTTTCAATAGTCATTGTATCGATTGCCATGCAAAATTTCTCACCGCGGTAACCTACCAAAAAAAAAAGATTTGCTGAAGAAGCACGCCTTGCCAGTTTGGGTTGGTATCGAGATGAGCTCTTCCGCTGCCCCGACGGAAAGCGCGTTCAGAGCTAAATTCCGATACGATCTCAAAATTGGTAACAAAAAATGGATTTGCTCCAAGTCATGATGCAACACAAAAAGGAAATAGATGCTCTCATACTGGGAAGGAGTAAAAGAGGATCCGAACAAGGTGCAATTCCATGTGGAAGTGGAAATGATCAAAATTCCTACTGTGGAAGACGGGAATATTGGAAAGTTCGAAACAACGATGCTACTTTTAAACACTAAGACATTGACAGTGTACTTCGAGGGGATAGCTGGTGGTCAATACTTGGAACTGATCGAACATATGGTCAACCAAGTCAATTCCTTCTCTTCTCATGGTAGCGGATGGATTATCGGTCGAATTGAAAAGCAGCAAATCAGTTTCGCGGTCTTCTCGCCAAAAAGAGCAGGACCCTACCTCGAGCTACCTGATGCACTCAGTGCTGTTTGTATTCTGCTCACAGTTATGACCGTTGCTTTCTATGCTGCTTTGTTGCAGCATATCACAATGTGAATGAGCCAGCCCTCTAACCCACATCTTGAAGGTGGCTGGAGAAAAAAAGTCTCAACCTACGATCTGGATAAAGAAGGAACTGTGAAAATCAATGGCGAATACGAAATGCCAATGGGTCTGATGGATATGGACAGATTTGAAAGACTGAACAATTGTCAAATCATCGTCTTTCGGTAAGTTAAACGTAATACCCCCTCAACAATTTTCTTCACCTATTCAAACCCCCTTTTACTTTTCACGCCAAAACTAGATATAAAATTTATTTTTCTGTTCAGGTTCAACGATGCCGAATTGTTGCCCATAAGAGTGTCGAGCAGATTCACTTTTAGCCTGGTTGTTGACTTGTTGCTGCTGACAGTTGGATCAAAATTTCACTACGTGTTTGATAAGTGATTACCGGAAACTGGTTGAGTACGTGCGGCACAAAGTGCACCAATTCCAATCTGAAATTTGGCGCAAAAATGTTTCCACACATGCGTTTTTTTCCAAACTCTGAGAAGTCATCAGGAACTATAATACCAAGACTAAGATGTCGTCAAAACAAGGCCTAATCCGGGAAAAAAGAAAAAGGAAATATTACACCATCACCATTATAACAGACCAGTAACGGGAGGATGCTTCTGTTTGTTGGATTTGCATGAACATTTTTTCCGACAATGACCAAGTGGTACAACCTGGGTTGGGCACATAATGAGTGTATCGTTAATGGAAGAACAACAATTTCCATCCGAGTAGTAGCTCATAATTTGTCGAATTATGACTTTCATTATGACTTACATATAGTCAAAGCGCTGCAAAAAGCGGTTCAGAAAACACATTTTCTGTAATACTCGCATCTGATGAAAAATATATTTCTTTGACAACCTCATTAAAAAATGTACTCGGTCAAAAAAGGAAAAAATCAAAAAACTCGTACGTAACTAGTTATGCTAGCGCCACAAGCAAAACTTGTCGATAATTTGCCCGACGAAAAGTTGTTCTACTGGAAAAACTCGACCACTCCCCTGAAAAACTCAGTATAATGAAACAGAAAGGGCATTACCCCTACTCATATTTCAACTCGTTCGAAAATTTCCGAGAAACTCGACTTCCCGCGAGCAATGTGGAAAAATAGTCTAACAGGAGGGGATTTGAGCGTTAAAAGAAGCGAGTAAAATCATTCCCTAAAAGTTTTCACCGAACTAAATTGTGGTTCACTTGGTGATAACCGTGACTTGTACTTGACTACAGATATGCTATTACTTGCTTCCGTTTTCGAAGCTTTTCATGAAGTTTGTATGCCCGACCTGAAACTCTTAACGAACCGTGAACATTTGGACCTTGTGCAGCGAATGATACGAGGAAGCATGTCGTCGGTTCACGCGCACCGATTTTACAAAGCGAACAATAAACACCTCGACGATGTTTCGCCCTCCGAACCATCAAGCTACATCTCAATCATGATGCAAACAATTTGTACGGGAGCATAATGAAACACTGCTTTTTGCCATTGAACGGTTTTTCAATAGTTGAAAAAAGTCTGGAAGACATACTGCTCACCAGCGAAACCTCAGAGTTGGGTTACATAGTTGAAGTCAATTTGACCATACCCGAAGGGCTTCACGACTTCTTTGCTGATAACCCCTTGCCCCGTCCCATGAAGTAGTGGAAATCGGTGCAATGAGCAACGAGCAAGTCGACTTGTTGGGAACGTTGGGAATCACCACACCGCCAAAAAGACAAAACTTCTCCAGACCTTGCATCCTAATGGAGGTTATGTTTTGCATTACCTTACCCTAGAACTGTATCACGAGTTGGGATGAAAATAACTCACCTCGGAAAAGTTCTTCAGTTCCGCCAAAGTCATCGGATGGCACCCTTTGTCGACCTCAACACCCGCCTATGAAAAGCCGCGATAAATAAATTCCAGGAGAATTTTTACATGCTAATTTTCAGCTCAACAGTCAGTAAGACAATGGAGTCCAAGTTAGGAAGGAGGAAGCTGGAGATTGTAAGGAATGAGAGAGAACTTTTACAAAAAACAGTTCTGCGCACAATGAAAAAATTTCAAATCAATGACGATCAGTTAGCTACAATCAGTTTTTCAGTGACAAACATTTTGTGGGACAAATCTATGATAGTTGGTGGGACCATCTTAGACCTCGCCAAGCGTTTCATGTTGCAATTTCATGATCAAAAATAGAAACCGCATCTAAACTTGGAACTCCTTTACGCCATTATGTTTAGTCCGTTATGCCATTAAAACTGACGAAGTTTACCGAGACTTAAAGAAAATAAAAGCTGATTTCGTCTTTTCAAATTACGATGAGGACCATTTGTTATTCGAGGATACCAACAAGAATATTGTGCTGAAGTTCAAAGACGAGGTTGGTGGGAAGCCGATCAGAGAGTTCATCGCCCTAAAACCAAAACTAAATTCGGTCGTCCTTTATGGTAAGTAAAAACTCCAGTTTAAACCACACTTCCACTCCCATTCCTACCTTTTACAGAACAAAATTATAACCATCAACTTCCCTCCACCCTTAAGTGTTGCGTTAAACTATGGGCATTCAGCTAATTTAGGCAACGTTACATAATGTTGCCAAAATGTTGATTAATCTGAAAACAGATTTCTTCTCTTTTCCTCTTTTTTAAATCATTTATCAGAGTATTCTGCACTTTTTTGGTTAAACCAAGTAAAATTTGTTCGGTATAAATTGAGCTGAAGTGAAATGAAACTATCCCCTGCGTTATAGAAAAGAATATTAACTTTGCTTCTGTTTAGAAGGCACTCAAAAATTGAGTGCCAAAGGAATAAAACGGAGTGCAGTGAGAGAACTGGTCCATCAAACGTTCAGAGACACATTATTCACAGTGAAAACAATGAGAGTGTACAACTATAGTATAGTTTCGAAAGGTCACACCAATATGATAGTGAAACAAAACAAACTTGTCTTATCCACACTCAAATAAAAAACGTTTTCTCCTTTTCGAAAGATTTTCGACAGAGCACTTTGGCAATAAAGTCACTGAAAAAAATGCATTTCTAGAAGACATTTACATGGACACCGAGTGGGTCAACTCATACAAGGAAACTGATAACAGTTCCCCCGACTTTCAACTTCCGGATTGGCGATTTTTACAGCGGCCCTGCTCAGAAACAGAGCTGCAAGAAGAAGAAGAAGCTTCTAGTAGCCGAGTCCGTGAACTTCTACCTATAATTGACCCATTTATTTTATCTGAAGCTTTAGAAAAACGAGCATCTAAAAACAGTGCAAAGAAAACCAAAACTAAAAACAATTAATTCTGAAACATATTTTTTCTGAAACAATATATTTTATTAGCATGACAAATCTTCGACGAAAAGAAAGCAAGCCACATGAAACATGGACGAAAGAGAAAAAATTCAGGAATTAGGACAATTGACTTAAATTATTGCGGGAAAAGGGACCACATGAAACATGGACGAAAAAGAAAAATTCAGGAATTAGGACGATTGACTTAAATTATCGCGGGAAAAGGGACCACCATAAAACGAAATTAGAAGGAATTTTTGTATCGGGTCCCGGTTGTTAAGCTCAGCTCAACAAGATCCAAGGAGGGGTCTTTTACTTTAGGGGTGGGAACTTGCGTTCATTTACAAAATCCTAGGATAGTGGTCCTTCAAAAAATCATGGACCCCTTTCCTTGGATTTTGCTTTACGTGAGGACCCCCCATTAGGATCCGGGACACGATACAATACTACTCGTTAAACTATTTTTATAAATAGTTATCGACTGCGTTTGCCTTCACGAATTTCCCAAAAACATAATAACAAAATGGCGAAAATATTTTTCAATTTTAAAAAAAAAGCAGTTCAAAAACAAAAACATTTTAGAAAAGTTTTCAAAAAAAGCTGCATTTTCAGGACGCATCATCCAAAATTACCTTAGTTGAATGTATGCTTTTTTTTGAAAAGTCTCTTAGAAAAAGTCTGGCTGTATCTACTAAAAAAAACTTAGGATATGCGAGACAGAATCTTTGATTAGTCCAAGAACTCAAACGCTGAGATAGAAAACACTCTTTCGAAAGCCTTGCTTTCGCTAACTTTCATCATGTACTGGATCATTCATTGTAAATTGAGCCTGTACAGTTTTTTGAAAGGTGAATAATTTAGAGATGGTCTTAAGGAGAAGGGTATATATGCCTTTGAACTGTGGAGGTGGCGATGGTTTTTGACTCGTTGCCTGGCTACTCCAATCCAGAGGGTGCTGTTTTCAAGCTCCGAAAAGTATTCGCGTAGTTTCACTAGCTCCTCATGTTGATCAACTTCCAACAGATGTGCACCCCTAAAACAAATAAAACAAAATCTCAGAATTGCGCTTGTTGTGCACAAACACATAAACATCCGAGTAACTTATTTTGAAAAGTCAAATTTGATTTGTTTTTAATGTTGTCAATTTCGCCGCACAAAACCGGTTTTGTAGAAGTGCGCAAAATTGTGCGCGCTGATGTCTGAAATCCATCGACACGTCTGTCGTTCGTGCTCGAGGTTTTTCAATTGAAATACGAAAAAAAAATCTATGAAAATTTCGAACTGTTTTCAAGTTGTTATGGAATACAGGGAAAAATGAGCACTGGCCTTTGTGCAAATTCCGATAAAGATTGTTCAGTTCTGGGGTGGTTTTGCAGTTTTTGCCGCTTCATTCTAGGTGTTGTCAGTGGGCTCCAGTTTTATCAAAAGAATCCAGCATTTGCCATCCGATTCCACGTATACAAACGTATGAATTAGATAAACGTGGGCTTCTAAATTTCAATTTAACCGGCAAGTTGGAGACAGACCGTAGTGGTGGTTGCTCACAAGCGCCAATATGAATAAAGTTATTCAAAAAAACTGTTCAAGACTACCAAGTAGACTACCTCGGTTTAAGATTGCTGGTAGGTGCGGTACGTGCGTCGCCGCTTTCGGCGATAACTGCTCTAATTTTGTGTCACGCTGGCGACTGCGGTGGTCTCTATTTTAAAGCCCAGCTGTTTCGTTTTGGCTGTTTGAAAAATTGGCAATAACTTTAACAACTTATTGGAATTCACCCACAGAATTCGATTTGAAAAAAAAAATGGTAAGAGTTTCAAGAATTTTTGTTTTGGTATAACTGTACCTTGGTACAGATGCGACTTCTTTATCCGTACCTAAGAAAAAAAGCAATCCTGGGCACCTTTTTCCTATAGACAGGACTCAACTTGCTTCTTGAAAAAAAAAACGATGAAATAAGAATATAGTTGCGTGTTGTTGTGATTCACCATTTTATTTATTCGACCTGTTTTTTTTTTAATTTAACCTTTTTATTTTATTTTTGTTCCGACTTTCGATACGAAAGTAACGGAATATTTGTGCTCGGGGTGGGTTTTTTTTTCTTCGGACAAATTTCGACTTTTAAACTAGCCATTTTTGACGGAATTTTTTTATATCATTCAACAGGTATTGTTGTCCTGAGCTTAAATTTAAAAAGATATTTTACCTGCGATCATTTTTCGTAAAGTTATGAGGCTTTAAATTTAGCTATTTTGGCCATTTTGACCAATTTGGGACAATTAACGCGCGATGTAATTCGCGCTATTAACGCGTAAGCGGAGCTTTATTCCGTCTTATAAATCGTTCCAAATTCGTTGAACGAAGCTTATTTGCCATAATTGATTTGTTATTAGGAGCGAAATCTATTCTTTTGTACTTTATATGGCGTGTGGGGGGATGATTTTCATAAAAAAATTCAAATTTTGGAAAAAAAAATTTCGTTCTATTTTATTTCATTTAATTTTTTTAATGTTATTACTGCTGCTCCATAAACCTTAAAAGGCAGTCGGAACATTCAGGGCTTCGCCCTGATACGAGCAGTCTTGTTTTTATTTGAATTTAATAAATTTATTCTGTCCGATGGAGAGAATACTCTCTCCTTTTTATTGTTTCATCTTTGAGGTTAGTTCACATTTTAATTAGTTACCAATTAAACAAGACTGCTCGTATCAGGGCGAAGCCCTGAATGTTCCGACTGTCTTTTAAAGTTTATGGAGCAGTAACAAAGTTAAAAAATTAAATGTTAGAAAAAAAAAGCAATTTTTTTTTCTAAAATTTGAAATTTTTTATGAAAATCATCACCCCACACGCCATACAAAGTACAAAAGGATAGGTTTTGCTCCTTGTGACAAACCAACTATGGCGAATAAGCTTCTTTTGGCCAATTTGGAACGATTTCTAAGACGGATTAACTCTTCGCTTACGCGTTAATAGCGCGAAATATATCGCGCGTTAATTGGCCCAAATTGGCCAAAATGGCAATCTTTAAGCCCCCATAGTTTTACGAAAAATGATCACAGGTGAAATATCTTTTCAAATTTGAGCTCACGACAACAATACTTTTCGAACGATATGTAAAAAATTCCGTCAAAAATGGCTAGTTGAAAAGTCCAAAATTGTCTGAAGAAAAAAAACCCTCCCCGAGCACAAATATTCCGTTACTTTCGTATCGAAAGCCGGAACAATAATCACATTTTCATTAGTTACTTGAGATTTGTTCATTTTGGCAGAATCAAACGTGGATATTCCCATTCGGTGATATGAGTCACGCTGTTCTCTTTCATCTTGCCGTTATTGTCCAAGAAACTGTAGTTTTAGGTAATCTACCTAGCCCGATGGAAAGACGTCATCCCATTCTCCTTTCTTAGACGAAGCGGTCAATAAATTACGTTAGATTTTTATATATTGCACTACAAATTGAAGACAAACGAACTTTTAGACTGAAGTTTACGGCAGACAATTGCTTTCAGACTTCATTTAAAAAAATTTGAGACAAATTGACAGGAAAGCCAAAGTCACAATTGAGAGAAAAAGTGCTAACTTGAAATTAACGTGACAGAAGATAACAAAATTAATTTTGGGAAGCAACTTATTCGTAGGAGAAGAAAAAGAGGACATAATCACGTCTGATGTTAAAAATCTCGATTTCAGAAAGCTTTCATCTGAAAATTTACCTTCCCTTTGAATCTTTAAACGTCACACTTATTGTTGAAAAGGGAACTATAAACCACAAGAAGATGATAATTGTTTTAAAATCAAATGAACGAAAAATTTTAAATCATTTTGAAGTCAGAATAGAACTTAATCATAACAAAGGTTGAAACAACAACAGTGTGAAAGCGGTAATTTTTCCAAGAGAAACTTACCTAATTATATATGAAAAAGTTTGACTTTCACAGAATATACAGGCAAATATCACTTCATGACAATTTGTAAAGTTCAGTGTAAACATGTAATTATTATCGAGAATGGGATTACGTCTCAAATGGCATAATTCCCAAATGGCATAAAAGTGAAAAATTTCCCAAATGGCATAAATTTCATGCAACAGTTGCTTTGGAAAAATCGAGAACAATTTTTTCGTGAACAATGTGAGAAAATTAGTCAAATTGTCAATTCGAATGTTGATTGACATTTTATCGTGAAAAACTTGTAAATATTTTTTATCAAAAGCAAGAAGCATAAGCTTGCGATTATTAATAAGCTTCTTGTGGTCAATTTTTTTCGACAAACCTGTTGCTTAAATTTGTTTGGAAGCAATTAATTCCAAGTCTTGTTTACATAGTTTTGTTCCTGACAAAATGATCGAAAGAGAAATTGATAGAAAACGTTTAAATTACAATTAAAACTTGAAATTTATGCCATTTGGGAAAAGTTTCCATTTTTATGCCATTTGGGAATTATGCCATTTGGGAAGTTACCATAATTATGCAGTTTTAAAAACAGTTTTTTGGATAAACAAAATTGTAGATCAGAAGTTTGTACGCATACCAGCAGTACTAACCTTACAGTGCAGTATTTATACTTAGACGTCGCAAAAACTTTTTCTTTTACTTGCCACTGTCTTTGGCGGGGAGAAAAGGAACAGTTATTTTATTGTTAGTAATGAGAGAAGTAAAATAAATTTTTTGTATGTTAGGAGGAATGTTGTTTTTCACTGTATTATTAATTGAAGCTATTTCAAAATTACTTCAATCGGTCATTTTCATTTGAACGTGATATAATAGTTTTCTCGGACAGAGAGAATGCTCACTCACTTGTTAATGTTTTAACTCTAAGTTATTTTGTTATTTACTTTTTTATTCTTTAATCAAAAGTATTACGACTATTGTACCTCTAAGTTTTTAGAAAAGACTGATAGCGCGACAAAAGTTAAGACTGATCGCGCGACTTAAGAATAGACTGACGGCGTGAATTAAGAAAAAACTGAGAGCGCGACTAAGGCACGCGGCACGACTGCGAAACAGTTTGAAAAGTAACAAAGCTGTAACAAAAGAACATTTTGGCACGTGTTACTAAAATAGTTATTTGGAAATTAGTGTAGCGTATGTCTATTCGAAAAACGATGGCTTTAAACTGTCTCCTACGTTTGATTACCATTTTTCAGATCATTCTTGATTGAACCTATCGCATCAAACTATAGAGGAGAAGTAATGTTCTTACAAAAAGCCGCCATAATAGCCAACAACCACCGACACCACACCCCCCCCCCCCTCGGAATAACCATAAGGGATATTCAGAGGTTACGAACAAATGGGGAGATAGATATGATTCTACAACCAAAATTTGACGACCCGGGATGACCGCAACTTCTTATCATGCATTTTCCATATATGAGAAACTTCGTGTCATACAATTCCATACAATTCCATACGTACAGAAAATTGTATGAAATCTCTATGATAAACGTTTTTCCTTAAATGAAAATTGTATGACAGGTGTTTTTCCATAAACCAAAAAATTTGAATTTTTCTTTCTAAATTAATTTTAGAAAAGTTTCTTTCTAAAATTAGCCGAACACAAGTGACAAAAACTTTGGTTACTTATCAATTTCAAATTGATATAACAAAAGTAACACCCTAGTCGAGATTTTTCACCTAATTTGAAGCAAGATTTGAGCGGTTTGAGCGGTTTTTTTAGACAATTACGCTCAAAATCTTGCTTCAAAATGAGCGGTTTGAGCGGTTTTTGAACGGTTTATCTAAAAAAACCGCTCAAAAACCGCGCAAGATTTGAACGGTTTTGAGCGGTTTATCTAAAAAAACCGCTCAAAAACCGCGCAAGATTTAATAATAAAAAGTCGACAACGGTGGGATTCGAACCCGAAATCTCCTGATTCGAAGTCAGACGCCTTATCCGTTAGTCTATTCGGACTTCCTGGAAGCTTAATATTCGCTGTATTTCTTCTACTGAATATGTTCAATGTTTTAGACATACACAACAAATATACTGTCAGGATCTTTATTGTCAGTCTCTACAAAATAACAAAAATAATCGATTGTAAGATCGCACACCAACCCCCCCCCCCCCCACCTCTTACTAGAGTTGACGTCCCCCCTCACCTCTTACTAGAGTTAGATGTACGTTGAGGGGGGGGGGGGGGGGGGGGGTACGTTGAGGGGGGGTACGTTGGGGGGGGGGGGGGGTACGTTGGATGTTGCATACGTTGAGGGGGTACGTTGGCGGGGGGGGGGGGAGGGAGTACGTTGGGGGGGGGGGGGGGTATGTTGGGGCGGGGGGGAGTCTGGGACCTCGACACGGGAAGACCGCTCAAAAACCGCTCAAATCTTGCTAGAAAAACCGTTCAAAAATCACCGCAAGAAATGAGCGGTTTTTGAGCGGTTTTTTAAGCAAGATTTGAGCGGTTTGAGCGGTTTTTCCAAAAAAACCGCCCAAACCGCCCAAACCGCTCAAACCGCTCAAATCTTGCTGGAAAACCGCTCAAACCGCTCAAATCTTGAGCGGTTTTTGAGCGGGATCTCGACCCGGGCAAACTTTTAATTTTTGGAAAAATTTTTTAATGGTGTTTATTTTAAATTTTTACATTTTCAAATTATCAGACATTGATCAAGGCATATATAAACAGCCCATACAAAGAAAATAGAAATTTTCAGCGTTTTTGAAAAAAAAATTAAGTCAAAAGAAAATATAAGCCAACATTATCGTATCCAGGACTACGTTATGCACACAAAAAATTAAATTTTGCATGCAAAACTTTTTTTCGAAAAATGTTTGTTTGCGTACGAAACTTGATTTGCGGTTGAAAAAAAAACGTTCAGCGTTTTTGAAAAAAAAATTAAGTGAAAAGAAAATAAAAGCCAATTTTATCGTATCCAGGACTACGTTATGCACACAAAATATTAAATTTTGCATGCAAAAAAAAAATTTCGAAAAATGTTTGTTTGCGTACGAAATTCGATTTGCGGTTGAAAAAAAAACAAAAATTTTTGGGCCAAATTTTCAGAATTACTTGAAAAAGCTTTTTGTGTCGCCATCAAAAAAATGTGCCAGTCATACAATTTTTTTATATGGGAATTGTATGATAAGCATTTTTTTCAAAGAAACGAAAACCTCGGTTTTTACCAGACTGTTTTATTAGAATCAAACAGCCACAGAAATAAGTTTATATCTTTTTTCAACCATTTTTAGAAATTGTTTGAAAATTGTATGACAAGCAATTTTCCACACATTTGATGTATGGAATTGTATGATAAGCATTTTCGGTGCATGGAGGTCAACCCGGGGACCCATGTAGTAGACTAAAACACCGGTCGTCCCGCAGGGGGTCCAACCACAGTGTGAGGTACCGTGGGAAAGATTTGAACGATTTTGTTCTGCGGGATGAATCGCCACGCATAAATAATTCGTGTTGCACTCTCAGCGTTATCAATAAACTTTGCAAAGCGCGCATAGTTTAGTCCAGAGCACGGCCAATTTGGCAGTTTTCAAATCTTCAGAGCTTGACAAAAAAGGAGGTAAAATAGATTTTAATTTTGAGCCCAAAAAGTCGACATCTTTGATGAAGTATAAAAAAACTCTTAATGAAAAACTATGATTTCGATCGGCGGAATATGACTGTATAAAAAAACCACACCGATCATAAATATTCCGTTTGTTTCGTAGGTCGGGACACTACGCTTCCTGTAACTAATTTCAAACGAATTTTACATGACAATTGGTATCGAAAACGCGAAAGGCATCGCAAGTTAATTGTACCTTTAAAACGCAAAAGACATTGCTTGGCATTTTTCTGTTATTTCGATTCTGCCTGTAAGGTTTCAGCCTAGTGTCCAATTACTGCACTCGCCAATTTGCTTTCAAAATTTTTTTCAATTTAATTGAACTCAGCAACATTGTTTATGGAATCCATATCCTTACCAATTTAGCCAAAATTGACTTTCGTGACATTGCTACTTTATTTGTGGAGAGAATATAAGATGCATCCCTATCTTTTTAAAAACAAACTGCAGCAGATCATTATGCACTCTTCTATTTATTCTTTCATTTATTCTTTCTATTTATGTACTCTTCTGTATCTTTTTTCATGACCAGCAAAAGTTCGGGAAAAATTCAAAACATTTGGTTTAATGTTGTATCTATTTCTCGAAAAAGGCTTGTTCCTCTATACACACTCTCTGCACTTCTTCATTTCCGGCAAAATAATTAAACACCAAACGCTGAGAATTGTGATGGGCAAAGGTTGACGCGCCAAATTAAATCTGCGTGAACAAAATTAGTAGACTTAGAGCTTAAACTGATTACGATGGTTTACACACATTTCACTTTTGTCGAAATGATCAAAGAAAATGAAAGAACAAAAGAAGAACAAAGAGAGCGGAATCCGCATAAAAATCACAAAACACAAAGTTTGGCTTCGTTATCAAAATTTTTCTGTTTCTGAAAACAACAAAATAGGGCCGGTTTTCTAAACTAAACCCAAACTAAAGCGATGTACTTACAGTTTTTTGCAGTCTTTGACAGCCTCATAAAAGTTGTCATAACCCTGCTGATTAGTTTTGTTTAGTGGCAGCGGCCTGTAGCACTTATTCGTTTTCAAACTCCAGGCAGTTCTCTGGAATCCTTCTGGACACGCTGGATCTAAAAACGATTCTTTTTTACAATGGAAAGAATTAACGTTCCTTTCCTAAACTAGTGGGGCTTAAGCGTTCAAAAAACGAAAATCTCAGAATAGTGAATTTCAACTTTTGTGAAAAAAGAGAACAGATCTTTCATATTTACTTTCATTCTAGCCCAGACTGAGCATACGTGAAAATTATTAAAACAGTTTCAGTATTCATCATGATAATTGTTCAACATGATAATTGATTATATGTTACCAAAATAGACCAAAAAACCCATTGTAAATGATTTTACTCTTTTTTCTTCTTACTTGTAGAGCCCAAATGTCCAGACGGTGGCGTTATTCGGTACACGCCGTAACTAAGAGCGATGGACTAGGTCAACTTTTTCGTGTCTAAGAATTGCATTTATGTTAAATTTTTATGATTGGTTATTGCTTCAATGCAGAGTTTGTCTGATCTATTTTTCTGAGATTATGAAAAGACGTTTCCTTCCAGACTCCCGGAAACGTAACTAAACGCAAGAACATGACTCGTGCCTTAGCAATTTAATCCCAGGACAATCGCCCTTTTTTCGTGATGCTAGGTTGGGACTACGGGCTGGCAAACCCTTTAGCTTTGTGTGTATGTGCCAACAATTTAAAAAAAAGTTGACAAAGTGATCAGGTTATTAGTTTAAGTTCAAGAATGATTATAAGATTATTGATTTTTAGGCTTTTGGCATTGGTTAAACCTTTTTAAATTTCTATACCGACTGAAAATGTCTGGAAAATTAGGCCATATTAGTCAAAGGCCGTCTAAATGTTTGCGGGTTTTTGAAGTTTATTGAACTATTGCTTGCTTTTGGTTCATTTTAGAATGATTCATTGAAAATATTGGCAAGGCCATTTCATTTTAGTTTGGGACGATTCTTTGAAATTATTTGCAAGGTAATTTCTCTTCAAAACTTACGCGAATTAAGTAGCGCGATATTGTCTGGCTTCAAATGGCAAAAATTTTTCTCGTTTAATTCTTTGATGTTTACCGAAATCCCCTTTGAAATAAGTTTTATTTTCATTTTGGATTTTCATTTTGGAATTTATAGAAATGGTTTTAATTTGTAGTGTAGTTAAATTGCTATGGCAACAAAAAGTAGGGAGTGAAATTGTAGGGTGTTAAAATGTTTAGAGTTAAAAAAGGGGGAACCGAACACACGAAATTAATTCATATCTGAAAGCACAACTGAAATTCAAACATTTTGATTTTCGTTTTTCAAATGAAAATATCATCTAATAGCGAACTATTCTTTTTCACACTTATTTTGTTCGAAATTAATCAATGTGTTTCCGCAACGAAAATCTAAGTTCAACCTTTCACTTGGAACTTGATAGCCAGTCTCAGAATTCTAGAATCAGCCAATAAACTAGATTCACAATAAGTTACAGTTTTACTATTTCAAGACTTTTTTTTTAAAAAAAAGGTTTGAATATTTTCCTTAAAAACTCGGAGTATTTTTTAGTTTTGAATCAAATTTATACTTTAAAAGTCCATAGAAATCCACAAGAATTCATGCAGAATTCTTTCCATTATAAGCCGTTTTATTTTAAAAAAAAATGAACTATAGTCAATTTGTTTTATCTTCGAAATCAAACTGAAAAATTGTGTAATCGAAATCCTTCTCGTTTTATAATATATTTTATTTATTGACCAAAAATCCCTTGAAATCGAAAAAATCCATTATAAATTGAAACATTTTTGGGTCCATTTACTCTTTGTTTTAAAACTATTTTCTCACAAATATGTTTGGACACTAAGCATGGTCCAATGAGGCGGATTTTTTAAACAATAAACTCAAAAATTTTCAGCATAATCCGGACAAACCGAATTGATTTCTCTGGATGAATTGCACAACAGTTAAGCTTAAGCAACAAATGCATTCAAAAATCAAAAAAAAGTTTGGTTCAAAGCTTGATTTTCAGTTTTTTTCCACCTCTGACTATCTAAGCTGAAAGTCAAAACTTCATTACAACATTTGCGAAAAAAAGATCAGAGTATTTGATTTTTTTTTGTTCTAACTCAGAATTTTGGTTTTGAGGTCTTTGATTTTAAGGCCAGTTCAAGCTTCAATTTTGAAGCCAAAATTTCCACAAAACTTCAAAAAAACCTTGTTTATAATTAGTTAACAAACTTGAGTTATTTTTTAAGCACAAGGAGCCAAGCACTCTTTCTTCCAAGCACTCAAGGAGCCAAGCACAAGGAGCCAGTAGTTTTTCTTTGTTAGTTACCCCGCCCACGTAGATTGAAAATTAGGTGATTTTTTTTTCATATTTACAAGAACCGTCATTGGATATTTGAAAAAGTCTTTCAATCTATCTAACCGAAATTCAGGATAGTAATTCGATTAGCAGGAATGAACTCTCGAAAACAAACTGGTTCTTTAATTGCACAGAGGGAAGATTGAAAAAAAAATTCGGAATAATCCTAATACACAGTTCCTTCTATTCATTTTGTGAAGTGGTAAGGAAACTGATAAGAAAATCAAAACTAAAAAAACATAAAACTTGGGAAACAAAGTGATCCAGAAATCGAAAAACCAAAACTTGTTTCAAAGTTTGCCGTGTACAAAGCTTTATCAATCAATCATTAGTTTTTTTTGGAAATTTTGCAACAGTTATAAATGTTTATAATGATCAAAGTTTTCAATATACGATTTTTAATCAAATACACTTGCCATAGCTTCTTAATAGCCCGAATTTCCCCTGTGTTAAGATAATATATAAACTTTCTGTGCATTGAAATTGGAAATAGAAATTCAATGAAATAAGATAGGAAATAGAAACTGTTATGTATTAAGATACTCTGTTTCAGTATCATGGCATGAAAATAGTAAGAAAAATTAATTTGATTTAATCTTAATAGATTTACCAAGTTTTCATCACTTCCTATGTAATTCTTCAAAATTTTTGGTAAATTACACACAGAGTGTAAAATTATAATTAAATGGCATAATTGGTATCATTTTAACAGAGTGGAACAATTTTTTTAATGATTTTTGAAGAACTGGGTAATTTTTTCAGTTTTCTCTCAATGCTGAATCCTGGCTCAAACGTAAGGAAAACGTCCGATTACACGGAAAAATCGAAAAAAAACCTTCATATTAGACTCGATAATTGGACGAATTTTCCGCCTTACTTCTTTAATATATAGTTGATTTGCTTTCTGTCCAAACAAATTAAAAAAAAACTAAATTCATCAATTCAAATGATTGATTAAGTTCATGGAAGTTTCTTTACACTAATTTAAAGATTAGGTGTTACCTGTTCCAAAATGGGTTTAAGACTTTTGGATCATTTTACTCTGAAAGTCTTACGACAATTTGAACTCGATTGTAGCTTGCGTTGATTTTTCCGTCAGTTATATTCTTTGAACAAAAACAAAAGATCAATTTATTGAAAAATTTCTTTTTGTACATTAGATTGTTACGTTATGTTTGCTGAAGTCTGTGATTTTTGACAAAACTTGATATTTAAAAAACAGACTGTCAGAAAAAGTTTTACAGGTTATCACTTAATTTTTTTTGTGTGCGCGTGTGTATTCTGAGTCAATTTCATTATGCAAATCTCTCGATTTCATTCAGTGACGGCATGTCAAAAAAGATCGAACTTAAAAATTTTAAGATAAACAAGGAAATTGGAAATTTAGGATATCCTAAATATTTAGTGCGCGATTTCCTTTTTTTAAATGATCAAAATAGTGGATAAAAGTAATTGAAATCTGTTTGACTGTTTGATGAAATCGAATACCTTGACAAACTAATTTTAATGTGAAAAAAATCATATGGATTTCGTCTTATTTTAGTTGCTGAAAAAACAAGTACACCAATCACAACTAAATTTTACTAAATTTCATAAATTTTAAATTCTATTTGGAAATGCGCATTATTTGCAAATTCAACCATTTTTTCTTGATTTGTTCATTTTGTATCATTTTTTTAAACCTTTCTGGAATACTGCCTTCCACACGACAGGAATTGTTCTTGATTTACAAAACCTACAAATGAGGTAGAGGTGAGCTAGAAGTGATGTCCAAAATTGGAACAAACCCAATGTGTTCAGCATCGTGAATAATAGTCTTTCTGATAACCCAGACTTCTCCTCCTCTATATTGACCTAGATAGACTTGCTGGGGTTTTTCATTTGTACAAATTTGTTTGTGATGATTTTTTTGGAGAGTGGACTGATTAAGCCTCAATCCTTGTAGGGCTTTTGTGACCCAGCATACATTCCAACTCTTGTTTTTTTTTTTCAAAAATTTTAATGTAAGTGAATATTGGTTAATTGCTTGAATAGAAATTTGAATAGAAAAGCAATTCGATTTGATGGAGGGAAATCAATTGATTCGACGGATGAAATAAAGTTGAAGAAGTCTGTAAGATTCTTCTTGATTGCCCCACAAGAAAGTACGATGAATAATGTAAAACTTAGACAACATTTTCCAACTATGAAAATTGCGCAGGCGTTGCTTCTACTAAAGCAATCCACAATTTTCTGTAAAAGTCATTCTTCCAAATGGCAGCAATTTTTTGATCAGATTAAAATAAAAAATCGGTTTTTTCCGTTTCCAGTGTCTTTTACGAAAAACACATGATAACCCAAGATCAATTAATCAAGATAGTAGCCCATTCTACCCACAATTCTTACTGCTTTTGCTTGATTGCAATTTCCATTTGGTTTTGATAGTAACAATTCTCAGTCAAATTTCTCAGAGCTTAGATGTAAGTTTGTTTATTTTGAAGAAGTTGAGTGTTTTTGCGCTTTGTACAGAGAAAGATTCAAGTAAAATACTGTATAATCAAATGGAGGTTTTTTCAATCAGCTTAGAGGGGCAGTTGAACATAACTTACATAAAAATGAGTCTCAAAGACTCTAGTATTGCAAATTAACGACTAGATCGGAAAAAGAGTTCAAAAAGTTGAAACCTAAAAAGTTAAATCATGTTTCTTGAAAATTTTTGTTTGTTTTTTCAATGGTCACGGTTCATAGTGGTTATTAAAAACATGTTTTCATTAAAAACATCTCAACCTATTTCATGTGTTTCGTTTCAAGTTTGCAGTGGGATCCGTAGAAACTTGAAACTTTTCATGGGAAAAATTAATGCAAAATGAGAAAAAAGAGTTTTTTATTTTAAAACACTGAGACAAGTGAATGTATACAAAGACAGTAGAATTATGTTATATACAATTTAATAAATTGTTCGAGTTCTTCGCATTTTCATCTCCATGTGCCAAACCATGTTTTTTTTCAGCAGAGATTTTTTGTTCTGTTGAATCAAAGAGTTTTGTTTCTCCTATTTTTATCTTGATTTGTTTCACTTTTTACAATCAAGAAGGTGAAATTTACTTGGACTGAAACCAAACTTAGGATTTTTATAGAAGATGTAATGTTTCTTTGAATATAATTATTTGTAGTAAATGCTCTCTTGGAAGCTAATCAAAATTTATTCCGTATCCCAGATCCGTATTTTCATCGTTTTTGTTTTCAATAGGTTTCTATGAAAAACCGCGTTCTTTTCTCAATGATGTCTTGAAAATTGAAAACAGTTTTCTGTTTTCTTTGATTCTTTAACCCTCGAGTTCTCAGAAAAATCTAAGATGGTTTGCTCACAAGAGCAAGAGAATTTTTTAAATTTGCTGATTTTGTTAGATTCAACATCATTTTTGAACTGAATGCAGTAACTCACTAGTTATATTTTGATTGGGTTCATTTTTGTAGGCAGATTTCCCACTCCTCTGAAAACTTTGTCCGTTCTCAAAAATGAACTGAACTAAAGTTTCAAATAAGCTGAAATCACTCGCCGTACTTTTTTGCCAGCTAAAATCTCAGTATAATTGCTGCGATTTCAAAAAGTCAAAGTTAATAAAATTCTAAAAACATTTTTTCCATATCCATCAATTTTATAACAGGAATTACACTCTTTTCTCCGGAAATCAGATTGGCTGAATGGTGAGTGTTCCTGATAAAGTTTAAACGTTTCTGAATATTTCTAGTAGATTAAGAACTTGTGAATTTTTTTTCTAAAACTATAGAAGAATCTAGAAGCATTGTATAGTGTTCAGAATATTCTAGAGAATTCATCATGTGAAATTATAGTTTTTTTTTTTAAATTTTAGTTCATTTTTACCGTTTTTTAGACACATTAAGCAAAAAAGTTTTATACTTATGCAAAAAGGAACTAACTATTTTCTAACTAAAAACTTGCATCCGCTCAAACTCTTAGTTCTACTTTTAAGAGAAATCAAAAATTTCGAACCTCGAAATTTTATTCTAATTTGCTGCATTTATTTGACTGTTTTATACAATGTTATGGCTTTAAAAAGCAAAAAAAAAGAAAAAAGTTATGTCAAAACACAAAAATAATCAACTAAATCATGAAAATTTAAATACAGGGTGCGAATTTTTTTTTTTCAAAAAAATGACAAGATGGTAAATTTTTTTTTGTTTTGCCAGTAGCTAAACTCATAACAGTTTTCATTACAAAATAATTTTTTAACATTATTTTTTTTTAAAAATTATTAGCAAAATGCAAAAACTTTTTTCAGCGTTCATAGCAACAAACGAAAGCCGTTGTATTTTTTCAAGAACTTGTAAAATATAATTCAATTTTTTATCAAGATGCTAAAAATTGTCTTTTTTTTCTTTTTTTCATTTTTTGATAGGAGGTGAAAACTATCAATCTAGCAAGAGTTTTATCTAAAATTTGTGCAGAAAGGAACAAGTTTCCTAATTTCTCTTGGTTGAATTTTTTTGCTTGTTATTTTTTTGATTATTGTATTTATTCAACGAACCTCATAATTTGAAAATAATTGTAAAAAGAAATTGTGTATAAGAAAAAAATTAAAATCAAACAACAATTAGTTAAGCAAAAAAGAAAACGGCTGTCGAGTAGCAGAAGACTACTTGAGGTTATTTTTTGAGCTTGAACGCAGAGCTGCTCATATTTCCATCGCTAGTGGTTGCTGTGGTTGGATTTTTTGAGAAGTTATTCCTTCTCAGAAGCCCTTATCGTCAATTGTGTTGGGGTTCTCACAGGATCCCGCTTCTTCCAAAAAAAGATCAACTCATATACTGGTTACACAAAAAATGTGAGTCACGAGCCTCAGATAGTACATTTTAGCATGCTCAGCAATTTATGTCATCAACTGCATCGTTTCAACTTGTTTCTCAGTGATGGAGAGTTGCAGTTGTTGATATTTGTCGAAGTTTTTTCTCAATTGTGATGAAAAGAATTGGGTTACCATTTCTATTCAAAATTACACCAGAAACTGTTCATCGCACTTGGATTTTTTATAAACCAGGACAAATTCTACCGTGTACGAAAAGTTGCTGATTTGCACTGAAAGTTTATTTCGTGTAATAGATTGATTTTAAAGAAAAAGAAGGAGTAAAGACCACAAAATCAATGCTCTAGATGTGAGAGAGAAGGTCGTTGACAGAAGCTCAGTTGAAAATAAGTTGATTTTTAATAAAGAGTTGGGGCTACTCTCATTTCAAGTGTGTGGATGTTGCAACCAGAATATTTGGTCTGTATTTGTGTCCGATCAGAATTCAGTTTCCTTTCGAGAATTTTTTTCAATAAGTACGTGTCCAATCAGAATTAAACTTCCAAAATAGGGAAATTTTTCACATTGTCGCTTTCAATTATAAAACATTTATCTACATTATTAGTTTAGGTTGTAATTCCCAAAGTTATTTACTTTATAAGCAATTGGAACGTCCCAAAAAAATCTGACTGTTATACGTAATAAACGCTTAGAAAAACAAGGATCAATCTGCAAGCTCTTTCATCGTTTTAATCATGTTTCTTTTGTATATTCTTTGAGAAACCGCTGATATTCGGTAAAATGATTAAATTTTTCAATTTTGATGTGAAATTATTAAGATAGTTCGAAGCTGATACAGTTTTCAAAACAAATCTCTGCAAAATTTTTACCAATTCTCATCAAATAGAAATCTCATCATTTGAGTTTTGCAAAAGACTTTAAAGAAATGAAGGAACGGAGTTTTTGACAGGGAGTCTTCACAAATTTAAGTTAATCAGCTGTGAGTTGAAGTATTTGCTACGCAAAACTTGGATCGAAAAAAAAGGCTTTTCTTGGATAAGTTTCTCTGATGAGACCTTTGCTTAGATGAAAAATGTAAGAGTCAAGTCTATTTAACCAACAAAAAAACCATCAAAATTGTGCCTACAATCAGCAGAATATGAACTTCCTTAAAGCAAGTCGCAAACACGCTCGTTACAACTAGATTAAAGTCGACGAAATTAGTACCGTTTGAGAAAAAGTTAAGAAGCTGCTAATCATTTCAACATTTATTAAGGATTTTCCTACAATTTTGGATTGGGATCAGAAACAATTCCGATTGAAGATGTATCAGAGAAAAATTGATAGATGAGGTTGTATTTAGAGAAAATCAATTATTTCACGATATCAATAATGAGGATCAAGATTTTTCGGGTGGATTAGCTGGCAGAAGTATCAGTAACTAAAATGACACGGTGAAATTTTTACGATACATCAATAATTATATGCAAGTCAATATTATCGACAAAAAAACTTCAAATGCATCCGGCAAACTGCTGGCGATACTTTTTCTCATAAAGCAGAAAACTTCATTAAACATCCCTTTGTTACAATGACTGAGTCAAACACGTTGATCCCATTTTTTTTTCACGCTACATAAATGGTTGTTTGAAGTAAAAATGGAAGGGTTCGAAAAGGAGTGAACCAAGAAACAAACAGTGTTCAAAAAAGTTGCCATTTTCGACTTTAAAACGTCATGCGTACCATCACAAAGTTTGAAACCGACAGAAACATTACCCCTAATTGGTATGCTTGAGAACTTTTTTTGTCAATTTCATCCAATTTGCGTGACAAACCCATATTTTTGGCTGACAAAGATCCATATTTCCTCATTATTGAATTTTTGCAAACTCAGATAAGAAAGGCCAAAAAATGGAGAAGCGATTGTATCGAGGATTAGGAAGAAACAAATACATCCCCTCACTTTAACTTTTCTCAAAAAACTCAATTCCTTGATTTCTTGCAGCACCTCAAGAGATACACCAATAATCCGCTAGTATTTGGATTCAACAGTGGTCTGTTATAATACAAATTTCATAGAACTACTCCCTTCCTAATCATTGAAAAGGAAACTGAACCTTCAGTTATCGAGAAAATTCGCTTCTGGATAATCTGAAGTTTTTAAGTGGAGTTAGTACTTTTTATAAAAGCTTAAAAAGCTGGTGAGATGAAAAAATGTTTTCCACGAGAAGGGTCTGACACTCACCGCAAGCTCGATGAAAAAAAAGCTACCTATGTATGGTGATTTTTACGGTAAAATTAGAACAGAAATCCTCTGGATAAAGTTTTTGATGTTTTTCAGAAGCTTCTCAACGCTTAATTAACAAAAGAGGAAGCAATAAAAAAAAGTCGGACAGGAAACCAAACCACTTACGAGACTCTAAAACTACAACATTTTAATTTTTATCTGGGAGTATGAAAAATGACATTTTTCTGCAGTTTTGTACAATTGCATAAAAATGAAGATGTTTCTACCACCCATGAAATTATGGAGTAACTGATTGAATATTATCATGATAAAGAGATAGACACGTTAAGACTTGGCTGCACGCCGAATTGAGAGATTTTTTTAAAACCCAAGTCAACCATTTGTATGTTTCATCAATTCTTCTCGAGTGACTTGCTGGACTTGCAATTTGACTGGTGCCCCTTCTATTGTTTTCAAAAGGAAATCAGCAGCAAACGAGGAATTTATTCGATAATCAAACAGCTCGTGTGGGTCAACCTTTGGGTCTGACGCCAGTCAACTATATTCATAATCGATGTGTCGGGGCGTTTCCACAATCTTGATTACGAGGTCGGACAAAAAGAAGAAAGCACAAAAACTCAAGGCAAGGCGAAATTGAGTTCGTACGACGGTTTGTGAAAGGTAATTTTTCTAAAATGGTTTTTGAAACAATGGAATGTTACTTACTGATGAAGTTCTGAAACGAGGAATAAAGAAAAATGAACAAGCCTCGAAAAAAGTACATCCGAGAAAAAGGGTACTCTATAGAAAAATCGTTTGATCGTAGTGTTGAGATCAGTTAATTATTGTGAGAACAAACTTTCACTCAAAAGAGCTCTTTCTTCCCATTCACTATTGCAATAGAATAGAAAAGAAACGATACTCGGCTGCGTAAAATGCGATCTCATTGTCCCAGATAAACTTAAAGTCAATTCTCTAACATCCCATCTTTTTTCAAAAATTTTGACATTTACGAGAAACAATAATGGGGACTAAAGGAAAAACTATGCCGAAAAAATATTCGGTTGAAAAGACGCAACGAAAGTTGATATCGAGCTACAGTATAACGGACGGTTTTTCATTACACTTTACAGAAACTTTCAAAAACTTTCTTTCGGATAATGGAACGCAGTGAGCAAAAATTGATCGATTTCAACAATACACACATCGTGAAGTGTTCATAAGTCTCATTGTCTGTTCTTGATGCTAGGCGAGGTTCCCTTATCTAGTGTAGTAGCCGAAACATTGAAAATGCTAGGAAATAGCTCCGATGGCTATCAAAAAAAAGGGCAGAGCCAGGCATACAATGACATCATAAATCGGTTACTAAGTAACCCATAAGGCTGTCAGTAACCAGTTCTTCAAAAGATTCCATACTGTAGCTAAGAATTTGTATGAAGCGGTGCTTGTAAAATCTTGTATAGAGCATCATGAGCCAGTTATAGTAGGATTCTTCATACTACACTTCCGTAAGTTTGATTTTCGGAGTTGTATTTTTGCTAATTCGATAATTTTTGCGACATTGATAAATTTAAAGAACTTAAAATGTATACAGATTCCCTCTATTTGGCTTCAGCAGACGAAATTTTCAAGCAGAGCAGAATTGGCTGAGAAGCGCAACAAGGATTGTCAAGACGTTCTTAGAGCCGATTCGAAAAAAAAAGTTTTCCCATACCTGCTGCTCTAATGAAAAAAAAAACACGACAAGCGAGAACCAAATTTGTTCGAGGGTTAACTCAGCAGCACCAAAATTATGGGCCTATATAGGAAGTTTTTTTTGCTGTTTTGATCCTAAAAATAAAAAGTATAAATTTAACAGGAAAGGTGTGAATAATGGCGCATCAGTGTTTTTTGACCTAAATAACGTTTTGAATCTTAAGGATTGCTGTATCGGCAAAATTGCTTCAAAAATTTTAAAGATAAAAATTTATTTAAAACTATCATCTTACCATCTGGAACGCTGAAACCAATAAAATTATCTTTATGCAACCTTTTCCCTATGTTAATATAGACCTTGCTGATGGGATACTCTAAAGCTTGTGCTATCACTCGTGTGTCGGCACCCATAACCACGATTTGGCGGAAACACGTACTACTACTGTTTAACTATGGTATACGACTATTAAATACTACAAATACTACTACTGCTTAACAATAGTTGAACAGTAGCATGTATTCCATCAATATCAATCCCGTTTTTGACAAAAATAGATCAGTCGGTTTTTTGTTTGTTCATAAATTGCAACTATGTAATTCACTGCTTAAGTGTCTTGAATTTTCGTATTCTCTGTAATCAATCATGAAACACTGGGAAAGTTTTTCCCTATCTCATAACAAAGGGTGCTGACTGGATACTTTAGAGCTTATGCTAAAACATTTGGTGCAGCACCCATACCCACGGTTTGGCTCCAATAGGTACTACTACAATTTTTGGCTCCAACATAGATTTCGAAAACAAGATTGCGGAATCTGCTCAGATTTGTGGAATCCGCTTACATTTCGAGAAATCAGCTTGCATTTGCGAAATCCGAAGCAACTAGTTATTTTTGCCCATTGAGAAAGTCGCAACATAACTAATATGTCGACAAATTTTACGTTTCAGTCATTTGTGATCGGAATCCACTGCCGTTGTCATATCATTTTACTATGTCATTGAAGCCATTGGCCTCATTTTTGAAAAAATTTTGAAATTCTGCTAACAACTTTTTCTAATAAATACAGACTCTTAGGTTAATGCTGGAAATGTTTCAGAACCATAGTTTGAGAGTGTACAATTTTTGCTTTACCCGCACTGAAGTTCCATGGATAATAATCGATTGTATTGTCATTTTATACTCAGTATCTATAAAATTTCAAAAAAAAATCAAGCATAATCCATTAAAAATGGATCATAAACCTAGTGTTTTTATCAAATAACCCATCATAATCGATTACAATTGATTACCATTCATTTAAAATCGAATGAAATCATAAAAATTTTTCAGTCATTATGAACCATTATAAAAGATTATAATCGATTATAGTGTATTTTTTGAAAACAATTTATAAATTTTGCAATTTTTTTAAGTTATCTCATTTCCTGTTTCGTGCAGTTGCTGCATTTTAGGTTTCAATTTTTTTTACCTTTCACAAAAGTTTCCATAGATTGCAAATAGACTGTTTGTAACGCAGAAATGTTGCAATTTTTGCAAATGGTTTTACAAAAAATTGTAAAGGTTACAATCCGTTATGATCAATCTTAATGGATTTTAAATGGATAATAATCCATAATAATGGTTTTTATTGAAAAATTGTATCAAAAATAATCGACTATACTGACAATATAAACAATTTACTAGAGAGTGTAGATTATAATGACAACATCTTAGACAAATTTTCTTCATTATAATCGATAAGTATCCATGAAATTCCGGTGCGGGTAAGCTTACAACAAAGTCAGCTAGATGATCTTTCACGACAGTTCCACTGAGAACACATTCACTCTTAACAGGATATCAAAAACGTTATTCAAAGATATCCAAATTTTTTCTTTCAAACTTTGTCATATTTAAATTCTGGCCCAGTTATCAAATCCAATTACAAAATTTTATTTTTAGTGAACTATGTGCTCATTTTTTTGCTATTGGTTTCCACAGCAGACTGAAAAACATATGAGGCTTAATCCGCAAAACTGCTATTTTTGTTTAGTGTTTTCGATTCCCAAAAACAGGAAGCAAAAAAAAACTGTATAGCTCAAAATTGCTCCAAAAATGCGAATTTAAAGTTAAATTGAAATTATATTGATTAAAAAAAGTGTTTAAAATTTTAAACTTCAATTTAGTTCTGAGTTTTTCTTAATGATCAATTGTTAAACGATTTGATCAACTTATTTGATCAATTGGTAAACTAAATTTAAAAAAATTGACATTATTATTGAATATAAAAATTGTAAACGTCTAAAAGTTTGAGCTCTAGCGTCATACTTTTTGTTCCGACTTTCGATCCGAAAGTGACGGAATAATTGTGCTCCGGTTGGGTTTTTTTTCTTCAGACAAAGTTCGACTTTTTAACTAGCCATTTTCGACAAAATTTTTAAATATCATCCGAAAGGTATTGTTATCTTGAGCTCAAATTTGAAAAGATATTTCACCTGTGATCATTTTTTGTTCGTAAAGTTAGTCCAATTTAGGACAATTAACGCGCGATATATTTCGCGCTATTAACGCGTAAGCGGAGAGTTAACTCGCCTTAGAAATCGTTCCAAATTGGTTGAAAGTGTCTTATTGGCCATAATTCTTTTGTTACAAAGAGCGAAATCTATCCCTTTGTATTTTATATGTCGTGTGGGGGATGATTTTCATTTTAAAAAAATTCAAATTTTAGAAAAAAAAATTCATTTAGTTTTATTTCATTTAATTTTTTATTGTTAAAACTGCTCCATAAACCTTAAATGGCAGTCGGAACATTCAGGGCTTCGCCCTGATACGAGCAGTCTTGTTCTATTTTGGTAGCAATTGATGCAAAAGATATCAAACTTTGCTGAAAAAGGACCTTGGAAACTTTTCTTACATTCACACGTCCAATATCGATAGGGTCTGTCATCATTCCACTTATATTTGCGACACTCCACGGTTTTCATTCCCTGTTTCAAAGAATACGCTGCACATCTGTGATCTCGCGAGGGTTCGTTTTTGCCCCATAGGCTAGGCGGCATAATTATCGACTTATTGTCGAAACTTCTATATCCCAATTTGAGGTCTTCAATTGTAGCAACTTTCATAGCTTCGTCTGAAAGTTGCTGCTCATATCCAACTAAGATATCTATAACAAAAAGTGAGCTCTAAGTTGCTATAAAAACTCACTCAAAGTTATGAAAAAAGTGAGCTGAAAAAGCTGTTTCGACCGTATGGGTCGACCGTTATCCTCTCTGATATATATGTGGTCAAAAGGCGGCTGTTAATTTTAAGAGTCGATCAAAGTCAAATTTGGCCGATCACGCTCGTGTTTTGTCGAGTTAAATTGACTTAGCTCAAATCTGGTAGACTTGAGTTCATTATGCCCGAACCTTACTCAAGTTTAGTCGACCCTGGTCAACCTTGGTTACATTTGCTTTATTCTGTTTTTCGATTCAAGAACTCGGATTCTCACCAAGTCATGATAAAGTTTAAATATGTTTAAAAATTTGTCTCTTGAAACCAGCAACACAGAGACACAGATCTGTGCTCCTAACCAGTGTACAGTTTGGCCTCGTAAAAACCCTCCAAAGAATTCGGCTTGGCCTTACAATACAAATTTTTAAGGCCTTGAGGGCTTAAAACTCCTAAATTTCCGGCCACTCAAGTTTTATAGGAGGTTAAAGAGGGGTATTTTATGACCACTCTCATTTCTTTTGGCTGCAAAATTGCAAGCACAAAATTTGCCGCGATATATTGAGGATTATTTCTTAATCTTGCTTTGTTTAATCGAAGGCCTTTCACTTTGCAAGCTTTGATTGGTTGCTACATACCTGTAAGCTCAGTTTCTTTTGATTATGTTAAGACAAAAAAATGAACATATTAAATTCCTTTTTTTGTAATTTTAAGGTACAGTAAATAATTTATCTTACAGAGTTAATCGGAAGCATGCAAATTTATAGCACGCCATCGTTTGGGTGGTCTTGAATTTTCAGGCTCATTTTTACCTTCATCTGCTTTTCGAGACTCAGTAACAAGGTATGGACCTTTAACCTGCTGCTCTCACTCAAAATTGACTTGCTCGCTCAGTCGGTCTAAACCTACTAATCGCGTTTCAAGCTCAGCGTCAGGCTGTTGACGCTGAAGAAAATATCCGCCACCAGAGATTGTAAGTACATCGACATGATATCAACCCTGCGGCTCGGAAGTTTCCTGCAGTTCTGCCGTAAAGTAAAAAGTCAGTGGCTGCGACCCTACAATTCCAATCCCCCAATCTAAACTGCTCCAATTCTCGAAACAACATGTTTTCCCGCAAAGTTTTCAGCACAAGCGCAGTCGTTTTCAATTTTTATTTATGAAATCAACGCTTGTTGCCAATTGAACTGTAGCTGATTCGATTTGTTACTACTGTTTCCAAGTTAAATTCTCTGGATTCTATCCAAATATTTATTGAGCGAGCAACAACTACAGTGCATATGAGCACCTCTTTTGTGGTTAAACTTAATTTTTGTGGTTAAACTTTAGTCATCACGAATGATTTAAAAAACATTGGTTTCTATTTCAGCACAATGTTTCAAAGAAAACAAATTTTATTTTTGAATTTCTCTACAAATAATGGTTTTATTGGTGTAAAAAAAAATTTTAGTTTTCATTCCCTTTATTTTGATTTTTTTTTTAAAGAAACGATCAATTGATTGCAAAAGCTAAAACACCCACTGCAACTATTTTGCAGGGTTTGCGTGTCAGCCCCGCAAACTCCTCAATGCTTTCTGTAAAAAAAATTTATCTAGGAATTTCAACGTCAATCGTTTGTAGCATTCTAGAGAGCATGAATGAACGGACAGAATATCGTAAAAACTAAATTGTTATCGCAGATCAGCGTTTTTGGCAACATCCTTATATAATAAGTTGTTGCGGATTTCATTCATTTTCCTCCAGTTCCAAGCGTTCCCTGTTATTAAGCATTTACAGATGTGCGTTGCAAGTTCGCAAAACTAAATCTCTCGAAACATCAAAATTTGCGCTGACACTGAACTATGGCGCGCATTTTATTGGTAAAACTTGAAATAATTTCTTCTAATATTAATTTGAATTTGCAAATATCAACAAACTGGATATCCTAATAGACATATGCTACATGCTTCTGCTCGTAAGGGTACAATCTGATCCAAACTTTCATCGTGAGGTAGATGATTTATACATGATTGGGGGAACTTTTTTGTGTTTCAATCCTGAAGGTTTTTGACAGAATAGTTAAAGTCATAGTTTTGGAGGTAGTGAGCAAACAAAGGGTAAATTTTATGTACGCCTCATACTGTTGCATTGTGAGCCACATAGTTTTTTAATTTTTTAGTAGTTGTTATATAGCTAAGTGAGTAATGCTGCACGACACAAATGTTTGTTGCTGACCTGTTTTGAGTAATCTATGACAACAAAGTCACACACGGGAGCTTCAAGGTCAGCTGCTTGTAATGCGACATTAGGTATACTTATCTGTTTTGTCGTTGCAACCTTGGCATGATTATCAGAAAAGGACACGTTGTTTGATTGTAATCAAAAACACACTAGTAGATAACTTCGCCGTAAGCAACTTTTAAGGCACCGGTAAGGGCATGTAATTGAGAACTCGGCTTAGATGGAGGCTTTACATAGAAAGCTTTTAATTTTCCAAGGAGGTTGAAGCTAGATACAATTCAATCCAAACTCGTGTTTTATGGCGTTTGTGATTTAAAAGAAGGTCATCCCATGCAAGGACATCTTTCCAAACATCTTCAAGGATAACCTTCAAGGTATCACTAATGAAGCGACCAATGACAAGAGCTTCCGTATAGTCTAGCTATTTCCAGCATAGGCAACTTCGACCAGTTTTGGTGCATGAAAACATGTTTGTTTTTATTCAACTTAACAAAAAGTACTCGATGGTTCGATTCAACTGTGTCACACTGGTCGACTATATCAGTTATGTCAGTCGATTAGGTAAACAAAACTTCCTCAGAGCAAACTCACGATTTTATGTGTATGTTTAGGACACTGAGACTACTTGTTTTCGTTTTTCTTTCCTAATCGAGCTAGTTGCTTCTTTGCTTTATCCGTGCAAAGCCATCAGATGTTTGATGTATAAAGTCTATTGATGGCAAGCACCCCATTCCGAACATCAGCCGTGTGTAATAATTTATTTTTGTTTGTTTGTTGTTATCCATAGAAAATGGGGAGCCGATTAAATCTTGTTCCATATGCGAACTGCTTGAGCATGGTTTCTGTTGTTACCTTTCTTGGAAAGGTCTTTGTTGGAAAGGTCCCTTAGCAGATTTTTGTTGAGTGAGTTTATTTTGATTTTCGAAGCTGAAATTAGACAGTTTTATGAAATTTCTCTTTTTTATTGCGTTTAAGACAGAATTAGAGGGAGTGTAACATGGTCGTTTTGGTTTTGGATCTATGAAAACGACGCTTTTATCCGAATTTCTCAATGTTAAATTTTGGGGTCCTTGATACATCTCTGGAGGAAATGAGTCATTTTTCAATCGTTTTTAGAGGCTCAAAATTTGCGCTTTATGCGCATTTCAGTTGTTAGATCTTTTATTTAATCCTTCCAAAAAAGACGAATTGCGTAACGGTCACCTATATCGTATAATTCCATCGAAAGTTATATAGGCCTGTTTCATTTAACAGACGAAAAACTAGAGTCTAGCTTTCGGTGCCTAAGGAATATACGGACCAATTCCTTATAAAAAAAATCTGTGAATGGTGTCTCGTCATTCACGGTTGCTAGGAGCATTTCTTTGTCGAATTCTTTGTAGCTATGCAAAAAAACTTTAACTTCGTCGTTATCACACTGTCATTGCTTCTTGATTGATCAGGTACGGTTCCAACTTAAGAAAGTTTTTTTTTGAAAAAAGTGTACTTTAAGGGGACACAAAAAGTCTTGCCTTGTGTCAATGCAAAAAAAACGTGAATTATGTTGCTTTTTAATTGTAGAAAAAATTATTTCAAAACACAGATTTGGTTGAGCTCTGTGAGAGAAGAGTTATTAAAATGCCAGTTTTCTTTGGGGTAAACGTAGACTAAAATGAACAAGAGTTTGCTGCTGTTGTAATGCTGTGGGTCAAACGGAACAGATTTGCGTTCATTGATTATTCCCCACAAACTGTTGCTTCAGAATAGGTTGTTTGTTTTCTCGGAGACCTTAATTTTTCGGCTTCTATGTATGGTGCATATGATATGCTGCTGCAGTTGTCTACGAACGCATGAGTAGTAACAGTTGGGACAAAACAATTTGATTGGCATCGCAGACAGTTGATATCTTAATTTTGAGGGACACGCCGGTGCACATGATGTACAAGCATTGTACATTTTCATACAAGCATTGTCCAGTGATTCACAAAGCAGGGTTTAGGTTTTGATGGCGTTAGTTTCTTGTGCTCGATCGAAGCTAAGATCCTGAAGCGACGATTCATGTTTGCAAGTACAAGGTCGGTAATAAGTGGTCAAGAATACTGGTTGGTAATAAGTGGACAAGAAATTTATAGGAAAGATTATTTTTTTCTTCACTTTTTTATTCATTGATTTGCTAAATTTTTTTTTTGAAATTTGGGGGTTTTCCATTTTAAGGAATTGGCTGATCCAGAAAACATTGCTCAAGGTTGCGTCATGAAAGTTGTGGTATTGAGCGTTAGTTTGAGTTGAACCTGTTACTGCGATTTTGACTTTCCTGACTAAAATCTGATGTTTCCGCTTTTTAGATTGATGAATAACTTGTTTTTTTTCGATTCCGTCGATCCCGATGTCGACAATGTCTAATTATCTAGCAGAGGAGTTACGTTTTTGCATAGCACAAAAAATACCAAAAGATTATGCAAAAATGTATGCCCGAACAATTTGTTAATTGAGTTTCAAGAGTCTTAAGTGCTGAGGAAAGTGAACTTGATATTGGCATTTTTTTTCTCCAAAACAGCTGCAGCTGTTGGGGTTTATATCTAGTCTCCGGAGTCGGGGTTGCCAGTTTACAAAACGTTCTGGTGACATGCGTAGTAGAGTACCGCACTGGGTGTGGTGTTGTTTTTCTTTGTCTTCTTAGTAGTACATATCAATTTTTCCTAGTGCTGAGAGGGGCTAATTTGGTTCTATAGCTTTTGTTTGGATTTTGCTGCGATGTTTGAATCAAGTCAACTGTTTTCAAGAATTGGTTTGAGTTTTCAACAATGGTAATAATAAAATGCGGGAATAATTATGATCTCGATAATTGACTGAAAATACGTGGATATTGCTTAATAGAAATGTTCTTTCATAAACGTTTTCTTGATATCAACAAATGCAGATATTAGAGTTTAGAATGTTTTCTCTTCAAAGCGAAATAACCTTTTCGTGATGATTTTTCAACAACTCTTACGAAGCTTTCATAGAAAAAAAGTCGAATCACTGCTGATGCATTAAATAAGTTTTTTTTTGTGGTAAAATGTTAACTGCCAGTAAATTTAAATGAAAACTGAACAGATTTGATTTGTTAAGAGCTGCCTAATAAGTTTAACTGCGTATTAAAAAATATCAAAACATTATGATTTTCAAAAAAAAACTTCAACCTGTTCTGAAGTTGGCATTGAAAAAAAGTGTGTTTAAAACAACTGTTTTAAACACACTTCAATTCAATGCCAATTTTCTAGTGTCTCGTGTCAAAAGCGCAAAATGACAAGACCTTGTGGTGAGAAGGGTACTAGAGTATTGTACTGGGGATGAGGTTCCTTGTTTTTATGGTAGATTAGGTTGGGGTTACATCAGTATCTTTTTCCCCTGGGTGGTGAGGGGATAACTTGGGTAAATAGATTTTGTTCAGGTTATGTTGCAAATTTCCACTGAAGTCTTTTTGTTTTCACAATCTTGTTTGATGATTTAAAAATGATTAAATTAAAATGCGGGAATAATCACGATCACGATATTTGAACTAAGTTGCGCGGAGATTGCTCCAATAATTTGTTCAAGGATGAACAGTTTTTTAATACCAATAATTAAGATAACAGAGTGCAGAAAAAATCTTTAAGCAAAGCTCTTGAAAGCAAAAAAACTCTTTCGTGATGATTTCTCAACATCTTTAACAAAACTTTCATAGCAGGCAGAAGGAATAAATGTTGATCCATTAAGTAAATAACTGCTTCGGTACACTTCCAGTAACTTTATAAGAAAATTACACAGATTTGATTGGTTAAAGGCTGCGCAAGAAACTTAACTTTGTGTTAAATTACTATCAAAACATTATAAATTTCAAAAAACCTACAACTTGTTTTGAAGTTGAGGTGTTCGAACACACTCTTAGCATGCTACCTCAAAAAGAACAAAGTGAGCCAGAAAAAATTGTTGATCATTCTTTCTTACTCTTTTTCCGTTTTGATTTGGTCATATATGGTTTTGAAATAATTTTCACATTAAAGTAAGCAAAATTTTTGCTGATATTTTCAAAGTTTTTGTTTTGGTTCGACCGAATACAGTTATGGGCTTTTTTCAGATTCTCACCTCCTCGTGAAATTACGGTAAAAATTTGTTTCAAAGTTGTTCATAGGCTGACTTTTTGTGCAGAAACCTTGTTTAACCATTTTATGACAGTTTAGAAAGATCAGAAATAATTTTAAATAAAGGAATTTCAGAAAAAATCATGGATGCACTAGAAAAAAGCCGAGTATTTTTTTGCCCATAACCGACTATTTAGTTTCATTAAGACCTGTCAAGTCTTGAGTAGCCGTAGCCAAGTAAAACGAACCCTCATTTGTCCAAATTGTTGTTTTTAATGCTTTAGTTTCCCAGTACATGTGGGCCAAATCACCGCGTCTCCAAGGCTCCCAAACTCTTGAGAAGCTATTTGAGGGCCTAAAATTTATAAAAGGTGATGATAAATTGATCAAAGCAATTGAAAAATCAATAAATTTCTAACTGGTACAAAGCCTACTTGTTTGATGTTTTTCACGCCTCAAGAAAAGTTTTACATATACATGTCCATTATCGGCTCCCAAATTCTTGTTGCCTAGCAAAAACTATAATATTTTTCTATGCTCATCGTTTCCTCATATTTTCAAAACTTTTGTCTGTTTTTTTTCTATCTATTAAACTTTTTGTCAAAGAATTTTCCATAAACTAAAACAAGTCTATAAAATTCTTCACTTTTTTCAGTTCAGTGAATTGCAGTATTTTACTTTATTTTAACTAGTGTAATTGATATAACTATTCCTGATGTTATGATCTTGAAATTTTTACTTTATCCGACGAAGAAAATAATTTCTCTGTTTTTACTATTTTAACTTCGAGATTAGTTCACTTCTTACTTTTAACTTTTTATCTGTACATCAGTAGAACACACTACCTGTAACAAACAATCATTTTATCATGACTCAGTCAAACATTGAAAAATCTAACATGAGAGGTATATCTTCAGTTCGGCAAAATAATATTTTTTGGACCCACCAATTCCGTAGGAAAAGTGGAGCGATTTTTTTCACCTCAATATGTTCGCGAAAATGAACATAGATATAGGAAATCTACTTAATCCTAAAGAAAGACACCATCCACAACATCCCTGATTGCCGAATCCAGATAACGAAACAGAAATTGAAGAAACATCACTCCTAGACCGAAATGCCCGAGGCTAAAAATGATTATACGACGAGAACTATCTTCGTTAAAGGCAGAAACAAAGCAATTAAACGGCATCAGAGTCGACAATGCTGACAAGAAACTTCGACCATACATCTATTTAGCCCTCGGAAATAAAAGTAAAAAACCTTCAAAATTTGCTCAAAGAGTTCTAAGGACAGTTTGTCTATAGCAGTTGTGAGAAAACCAAACATCACGTTCGAATGACATATATTGGTGGAAAAAAAACAAAGGGAGAGAGTCTCTAGATCAATTTTAGGAAGCCTCTGTTGCAATCGCAAAGAAATGAGACATATCCACTGGAGAAGATGAATGGATAAGAGACACTTTTAAAAACAACCTGTAGAACTCTGACATTCGAGAAAAATTACACACAGAAATACATCCCCTATTAGAAGTACTAAAAATAGCAATAATTAACAAAAAAAAGGGATCGCAAACCACATGAAGACGACGAGAAGTTTCATTTCGGATTGTCTACCCATTTAACTCTTAATCATTTTGTTGTCAAAAGTCAACCAATTCCAAATATCGAGCGGATCAATACTTGTTTGAAAGGCAGCGGTACTTTTTCTAAAGGTCATTTAGCGGTGTTTCAGGCAAAAGACACAACCTGTACATCAAATAAAAACCAAAGACACCTTAATAGATTTTGTGAACCTCAGCGTAAATATGTAAGTAAAGCAGACTGCCAAAATATACAGACAATAGATTGTAACTATCCGTTGGATCAACCGGATGTTAAAAACGACCGTGTCGTGTAAATAGAGGTTTTTGTAGAGTGATCAACGCATAATCAGAATCCGGAGAGCGACAAAGATGATTGTTGTATACTAAGTGTAACTAATATATACAATGACGAATGAAAAGAACTCAAGAAGCTGTTACATATCGGCCTCGGAAATGAAAATCAAGTTTTTCTAAACATACAAGCAGACTCTGCCAGAACTGGTAGCTTCCTCAAAATAAACGTCTTAAATTTTTGAAGTTACGCCATCCATACCTAATTGATCAACCAGTGGATCAACCGGCAAAAGACCTGTATTGCGGATTTACTGACAATGATGTAAATATCACCAGAAAGCTTTGTATTGCAATAGTCTCAAACGGATGTTCAATTTCCTAACAAGAGGCCAGGAGTGGAACATTCTTGGCAATGAAACTCTGCCAAAATTGAGAATAGAAGTCTACCAGACCAGGGAGATTGGTAAAAAACTGAGGTCATCAAAGATTTTTTCATCAGAGAAAAAAACAAAATATTGAGCTCAATCATCGGTTCAACCAATATATCAACCAATACATCAAATTCGTTTCAAAACTAGCTATCCTGGGAACCCTTTAAAAACTTTGCTAAATAAGGAATCGATTTTTCAATGGAACGAATACCAAACAATTGTCTTTGAGAAGATCAAAGAAGGAATCGTGAGATCACTTCGCGGTAAAGCGTAATACTAGAGTAAAGCCGGATGCGTCACATAACGGACTCGGAGCCTCCTTGGAACACCTCTGCTGAAGTGATTGGAAAACAGTTTCTTTCGTTTCAAGTTTTTTAAATTTCCATGAATCAAAATATTCAACATGAATCAATTTTTTTTTTTCAAAATTCTTTATCGAAGCTCAATTAATTATAGCTTACAGATAGCTTATCGAAGCTTAATTAATATAGATTTACAGATTCTAAACCTGTGAACAATGTAAATCTGTCAAGAAACTAATTTTTAATTTTCCGTGTAGTTCCGTTATCCATGTTTCGGTCGAATTTCCAGTTTTATTAGAACAAGAAAAATTTAAAGCAAGTTTAATTTATTTACGCTAGTTTTTCATGAATCCGACGGGATATTTCACATAGACCCTGTTCGCACTAAGAAAGTCCGTGAAAAAGACTGTAAATGAAGCTGACCCAGGTCAATTCGGATTGAAGTATCTCGCTCAATATACTTGGTGGCCACATGAAAATCGCCAAGTTTAATTTCACGGCATAAATTTGTTGAGAAAATAAACAGTATTTTTCCAAACACACAAGTCAGCGATTTACTTTATATATCCGGACCGAACGATGAACTTAATTTTCGTTCTGACGGACCTTTCGAATTTTAATTGGGAACATTCAAATACAACTTGCTATGTAAATACAGGTTTTGAAAAGATTTTCCAGCCTAGAAGGTAGAGATATAACCGGCACATTTATATTTTAGAATTGCTTTTTATGAACTAGGAGACAAACTAAATGAACTGCAACGAATCGTGGACTCAAAAATTGGAAACACTGCGTTCAGGAATTTTCACCAAGACGAGATTCTGGTGGCATCCAAAGGAGGCTTCAGAGAACATAAAACTCCGTCCTCATTTTTTTTCGGTATTAGACATTTCTACTTTTGCCGTTAAATGGCCAAAATTTTATCTGATCAAAAAGACATAGATTGGCTTGGATTCAAAATCTCTAAATGAGGAATTTCTCTGTCGGTGGATACAAATGAAGGCATCAAAGTTTCACTCATCCTGAAAAATCTATTAAAATCAATTCGGTTCAACAAACCAATACATCACAACCGTTCAAAAACTAGCTTCACTGAAATTCTTTCAAGGTCTTTGCTAAATACGAAATCAATTTTCCAATGGAACGGAAACCAAACTAAACTCTTTAACAAGATCAAAGAAGAAATCGTAAATTTCGCAGAAAATTTTCACTTCGAAGTAAAGCCTAATGCTGGAGTAAAAACAGATAGGTCACATAACGGACTCGGAGCCTCCTCAGAACACCTATCTTGGAATGACTGGAAAACAATTTCCTTCATTTAAAGATTTTAAAATCCGCGTGAGTCAAAATATTCCACCTGAGTCAAAGTTTTTAATTTTACTAAATTCTTAGTCGTAGCTCAGTTAAATTTCCTCCAAATTCTAAAAATAAAAAATTGTTAAAAAGTCAAGTAACCAATTTGTATTTATTTCTGTCGTACAGTGTTATCGAAAAACTCAATGCAAATCAATTTTACTCGAATCATTTCATCCGAAATCTTCAAAAATCTGACGGACTACTTTACATGGACCCCATTCTCACAAAGAAATGCAGTAACAAAAACTGTACATTCGGAGTGAAGTATCTCGCTCAATACACTTGGTGGCCACATAAAAATTGCCAAGTTTTTTTTCACGGCATAAATTGTTCAGAGTCCACTAAAGCTGAAAAAAAAAACCCAAAGAGTGTTTTTTCAAATACACAAATCACCGAAGTACCTCATTTATCCGAGCCAAAAGATGAACCTAAGCATCATTTTGCTAGTTTTTGGGATACTAAATGCGGAACAAACAAATACATCTAACTACGTAAAGATGTATTTTTAAAAATTCCTTCGTCTAAATTTTACTCGATCCCCTCACCAAATACAGTGATCGACTTTTTTTAAGATTTCCTTTGCTTTTCTGGAAAACTTCGTTTGATTGCCGTCGACCACACTTCTTGTTTAAGCAGTCGAGAATTTGATTCTTTTCGCGAATCAAATAACATTAAATTTTTTTGTGCACTAGCCGATCACTGTTTCAGCGGAACTGGAAAAATTCAATCAAGACGATAAAAACTAAAACCTCTAATTTTCAGCGTGGTTATGCATTGGCTTAAACTCATTGACAACACTATACTACCTTAGTGCTATCAAGGCCGCTTAGTATTCACCTTAAAAATTAACCCTTAAGCGTATTATTCCGTTGGGCTTCTCCGTCAACTAACTACTAACTTTTTAACTTAAAATAACTGCTTAAGCTATTTAAATGCTAAACCTTAACGCTCAGTGCCCACTGTGGCTGCAAAATAATTTAGTTACCTTCATACGTATTTTACTTTCAGCTTCTTCTAGTGGGAGAAATGATCAGTTATCACTATTAAGTTGAATTTGAGTTTTTTCTTGTTAAAGGGGAATGTTGTGAATTCCAGTAATTTATTTCAGCTTAATTAGGGTAATTGATATAAAAGGTACTGATGTTATGACCATGAAACGTTGATTCCTTCCGGCGGAGAGACTGTTCTCTTTTTTGAGTTTTTTTATTAGGATTAATTCATTTCTTACTCTTAACTTTTTATCTGTTCATAAGCAGAATTAGCTGTGATAAAGAAACCTTTCATCATTCAACTTCTACTTTTTGCGTTGTTTTAAAACTCCGATAAACCATAGCACAAACTTATGCCTCAAACTTAGATCACATAAATCAGTTTTTATCTTTGAAGAAAAACTGCCTCGAAATGAACTGTATTTGGCAATTTAAAAAGTATTTGGCAATTTAAAAAGAAACAAAATGTACTATTTATTCATTTGAACCATCCTTTTTTTCAGAAGCAGACACGGTAATCTTTACTGAACCAGAACTAAAGTGAAAATTAAAGCATGAAAACTAAAGCGGGAAAATTTTGGCGACTAAGCTGGACGTTTATGCATGTCTCAGGTCTTTCTCCACAATATTTTGATTAAAAAAAACCAAATAAAAACTTTATAAATTAGTTTTTTATCAAAACACGGTGAAGGAAGACATGAAACTTGCATAAACGTGCATTTCAGGCCCTGACACGCACGTTTATGCATGTCTCATGTCTTCCCCACCTTTCTGATTAAAAAAAACCAATCTATAATTTTTTTAAATCAAAATTCGGTGAAGGAAGATATGCAACTTGCATAAACGTGCATTTCAGGCCCTGACACGCACGTTTATGCATGTCTCATGTCTTCCCCACCTTTCTGATTAAAAAAACCAATCTATAATTTTTTTTAATCAAAATTCGGTGGGGGAAGACCTGAAACATGCATAAACGTGCATGAGAAACCAATTCATCGCACAAAAATTGGCCACACACTGTGTTCTTTCTTAATCAAATTGTTACATGCAAAAAACAAGAAATTGAAAGATGGGCAAAGGGTTTTACGGTGATAAAAGAGGTTTCCGATCGATTTTAATTGATTTTAAATCGATTTTAAATCAATTCAAATCAATTACAAATTAACAAAAATTAACAAAAAAAATCAATTCTAAATTGATTGGAAGCGATATTTATAGAAAGCTTTTGACTTAAATTAAGTGTCTATAAAAGTCAAGGTAAGTCGACATGGATGAAATTTCCACTCACTAAATTCCATCCGAATCTAATTTAAATCCATCTGACTCTCACTAAAACCAATTAAAACAATATTAAAAGACCCTGAGCAGATGTATTAAAGAGTCTAAAAATCCTAATTGAATCAATTTAAATCGTTTATTCAGGTAACACGACAAAACGAAACATGCAATTAAAAAAATGAAAAAGTGGATTTTTAATTATTGAAAGTTTTTAGAAATCAAGAAAATGCTTCAAAAAAGTCAAGCATTGAGGTCGAAAAGATTTCATTGCTCAAACACAAAATTATCATCATAAATCAGAATATGGGTAAAAATATAACTAATATACCAGGCAAAGTGTCACATTACATAAAGTTTTGAGCTAAAAATTTTGCATTAAAATTTTCAAAAAACATCTTCGTCATTCGGATATTGGGTAAAAACCTTTTTAACATTTTTTTTAAATGGTCAAATTAGATGAAAAGTGCAAAAAAAATTAAAATGATTTCAAAGTTTTTAAAACCGTTCATTTTCTTATTTGGCAACCATACTTATATATGAGCAATGAACAAATGCAACACAAATTGGAAATGGATATAACTCGATAGAAAAAAAAATTGATCTAAGTCAATTTAAATCAATTTTAATTGCCCTAGAAATACTTCAAGACTGAAAAAAAAAGGATTTAGATCGGTTCAAAGTCGACTTTGATCAATTTTTTCGCTGGTATTTAAGATCAATTTAATTCGATTTTAAGAAGATCCAATTACTTTTTTTTCTTGTCTATGCAATCATTACGAGGCCAAACTTGTCTATTTGGTAATTTTTATGCGGTTTTCGCAACAAGGACGCTCCTTTTATTCTCCTGTTGTTCTGTCACCTTCTTTAAATGTTCTGACAAAAACTTAACATGCTTAAAGTCTTGCGTCTGGAATCCAGCAACATACAAACGCAAATTTGTGCGCCTATCACGTGCACAAATTGGCATCGTGAAGATCTTTGAATTTTTTTGAACTAAATAGATCTCAATTAAACCTGCCTACTTTTATCATTATAAAATCGATCCTAATCAATTTTTGTCAGTGCGGATAGTTAAAAATTCAAGAACATCAGTTTACTATAGTGAACCATTTCACGAGCAAATTCAAGCTTTTACTCAACGAAATATCTGTTTGTATGGACATTTTTGCACAACTTGATTACGAAGCCAAACTGTACGCTGGATAGGCGCACAATTTTGTGTCTGTATGTTTCTGAAATCCAGGACAAGTCATCAAAAATTTTCAAGTTTGTCGGAACGATCAAAAAAACTAAAAGAACAAAAAAAGAAAAAACAGAGAGCGTCCTTGTTCCCGGTTCTGCTTACATTTCATAAAACACACAGTTTGGCCGGTTAATTTTCATTTCAATTTTTCAACACAGACTAGGAGGAAATTTTCTGAGCAACCTAATGAAAAGTACCAATTTATGATATCAGGGTCGGTCTGAAAAATTTTTTTTTCGTCTTTTGCACTCACTCTTTGAAACCTTCTGAAAGGATATGAACCAACTGAGTTTAACAAAACAAAAATCACAATTACAGATAAACTATATTAAGCTCAGTTAGTTCTAGCCCTTGCAAAAAGAATTTCATACCAACGCTGAAATAATACATTGGTACTTTTCTTTAGGTAGCTTTGATAATTTTCTCCTAGTCTGTGTTAAAAGTTTTAATTAAAAAATTACGCGGCCAAACTGTGTAATTTGTTAATTTTGAGCGGAATCCGCAACAGTGACGCTCTTTTTGTTCTTGTTTTCTTCTTTTAGTTTCATTGATCGTTCCGCCAAATTTTAAAATGTTTAAAGATGTGTCTCTTGAATCCAGGAACATACAGACACAAAACTGTGCGCCCATCCCCTGCACAGTTTTGCCTCCTAACGAGCATTATCAAATTCGTCTAATCGAGAAAGATTTCAAACCGAGGTTCAGTGCAGATGATAAATATTTTAGGGCCTTGATGTTATAGTTAAGTAATTTGAGGAAAATAACTTTGATCAATTTATCTTTGTTTGTGTAAAAAACTTGCTTAAAGTTGAGCTAGGTTAATTATAAAACATCCTGACAACTTTTAGAAGACTAAAACTAGAGAGTTTTAGTAAACTTGTACAAACGTGTATCGTTAACCATACAGAGTAAAATGAATAGAAACCACTTACGAAAAGCAAACTTCTCTCATAATTTGATGTGACCTTTGGACCCACCAACCCAAGCCAATAGCAAGACAGGTTGAGTTTGATATGTGCAGTAAAATTCCGAACCCAGGGCTGCACACTTTCTTTGTAGACTTTGGCGGCTTATTATCTAAACGCAAATCAACTTTTTCACTTCGCCATTCTTTCAATTTTTTCTGATATTCTTAACAACCGCCCTCACTTTGGTGTCTACAAAAAATTGCCATCCCTTTATATAAAAGCATTAAATTAGCACCAGGGAGTTGCCTTTAAAATTCGAATTTTGTTGCAATCTGATTGGCCGAAAACTCGACAACTTAATCTACTTAACAATTGCCACCCCCCCATTCTTGAAAGGGGGAGCAATTGTTAGGTAAAACCATTTTTTCTTCTAATATTTCAGCGCAGAATATCAGATTGCTACAAAAATGACTTCTGGTGAGCATATTAATCTTGTAAAGCCAAGAAAATGCATAACTCAGCGAAAGGCTGTTGTGACAAAAAACACTAATTATACTTTGTTGCTTATCTTAGTCCTTTTCGAAAAAAAACTACCACAAAGCGTATATTTTAACCGATGTGTTTATTCCATTCTTGTTTGCTTAAAACTATTTTGTTATTGTTCCCACTTTCGATACGAAAGTAACGGAATATTTGTGCCCGGGTTGGGTTTTTTTTCTTCAGACAAATTTCGACTTTTTAACTAGCAATTTTTGACGGAATTTTTTTATATCATTCTAAAGGTATTGTTGTCCTGAGCTTAAATTTGAAAAGATTTTTCACCTTTGATCAATTTTCGTAAAATTTTGAGGGTTTAAAGATTGCCATTTCGGCCATTTTGACCAATTTGGGACAATTAACGTGGATATATTCCCTGGAAAGCTCTTTTTTTATTGAGATTGATCCAACAATCAGCCAAACTGAAAACAAGAGACCTTTTCTTAAATTTTTCCCTGAGTGTCTACTGTACAAGCGTTGTAAGTTCTTTTGATTGGTGAATAGACTGATCCTTTTTCTGAAAAAAAAGCTTATATTTTAGTCAGTTTCTCTAATAAATAGAGAAAAATGCAATAATTCACTTCTAAAATCAATAGATAACCATCTAAAAATATCTTAAAAAAGCAATAGAAAAAATATAAGGAATAATCTCTTTGTAGAATGATAAAACAAATAGTATAAAACAAGTGTAATCTTTCAACAGATAAAGAAGAGTGTCTAGGTCAGATGTGAACAACTCACTATCCCTGACAGGTACTGATTAACAGTTATACATTGGTCTGTATGTAGTGACCTTGAAGTGACCTTGAAGAGAGTATGTAGTGACCTTGAAGAGCGGATACTACGCCGTATGACACTTCCGCTTCTAGAAAGTTTGAATTCGATGGGTTAAAAACAAAAAACCACCCGGGTTGACCAAAACTTCTAATCATACAATTTCCATTTATGAAAAACTTCTTGTCATACAATTCCATACAATGCCATACGTACAGAACATTGTATGAAATCTCTATGATAAACATTTTTCCATATATGAAAATTGTATGATAGATGTTTTTCCATAAACCAAAAATGTTAATTTTTTCTTTCTAAATTTAGTTTCTGCAAATTTTTCGGTTGTGTTTGCTACCGAACACAAGTTACAAAGACCTTGGTTACTCAAAACACCAAAGGTTGGACGGTCTTGCGTTTACAATGCATAGCAAACGACCTGATTAGGATGTTTTTCACAATTGATATAACAAAAGTAAAGAACTTTTATTTTTTGGCAAAATTTTTTAATGATGATTATTTTAAATTTCATGAATTTTCAAGTTATCAGACATTGATCAAGGCTTACATTAACACCCCATACAAAAGAAATAGGAATTTTCAGCGTTTTTGAAAAAAAAAATTAAGTGAAAAGAAAATAAAAGCCAATTTTATCGTATCCAGGACTACGTTATGCACACAAAATATTAAATTTTGCATGTAAAAAAAAAATTCGAAAAATGTTTGTTTGCGTACGAAATTCGATTTGCGGTTGAAAAAAAAACAAAAATTTTTGGGCCAAAATTTCAAAATTACTTGAAAAAGTTTTTGTGTCGCCATCAAAAAAATGCCAGTCATACAATTCCCATATATGGGAATTGTATGATAAGCATTTTTTTCAAAAAACGAGAACCTCAGTTTTTTTATCACCAGACTGTTTTATAAGAATCAAACATCCACAGAAATAAGTTTATACCAGTTTTCAACCATTTTAAGAAATTGTATGAAAATTGTATGACAAGCATTTTTCCATGCACTTGATGTATGGAATTGTATGATAACCATTTTCGGTGTATGGAGGTCAACCCGGGCATAAGACAAGTTTCATCAACGTATTAAGAAATTGTTTTGATGTTTTTTTTCTTTTGCTTTAGTTTGTTTAGGTTTAAAAAAACGGTAGGTCCTTTTTTCGGATTTTTTTTTGGGAAATTTGTGGGCTTGATGATAAACCTCCTGGTGATATTGGGATCAGAATTGAGCTCCAAATCTTGATCGGTCTTAAGAATTCGCCTGGTGACTTTGGTATCATATTTTCGTTGACAAGTTTCCTGCGTGACGTAGCTGGCATCCGAAGAACCTGGTCTGCTTTTTTCTCTAATTAGAAGTTCTGGTCGGATGGTCTAACTCCAGTTATGTGGTTCCAATGCGTCTTTCTAGTTTCTCGTCTGTGGATTACCCTTTGGTCTACCTCCATTTGCTTGAGCGAACGTCTAACTCATTAGAAGGTTTGAATCATCTACTGTCCTTGGTAGGGTTGTTCTGGTAGGTCTGCTGTTTTGACTCGATTTTGACTCGTTCAGACACTCAGTCCAATAGGGGAGACTAAGATCTCTTGGGGCTCCTTTTTGATCCCTTGCCTCTAACCAACTGACCAGAGCTTGTATGACTTGACTTGTCTTTGGTAACTCCTCCAAACCTCTTTCCGAGGAGCTTTCGTACGTTATGTTTGGTTTCACAATTGGATTTTTCCTTTTTTTCCTGGATGCTTGCCGA